>NW_006439568.1:24952440-25012254 GCF_000325575.1 Pteropus alecto | reverse complement strand
CCAATCAAATCAAAGAATGAGCAGAGAATCTGAACAGACACTTCTCCCTAGAGGACATACAAATGGCCAACAAATATATGAAAGGACGCTCAACTTCACATTAGGAAAAGAAAATGCCAATCAAAACCACAGTGAGTTACCATCTCACACTTGTCAGAATAGCTATAATCAACAGGACAAGTAATAACAAATGCTGGAGAGGATGTGGAGAAATAGGAACCCTCATACACTGCTGCATGTGTATAGCCACTATGAAAAACAGTATGGAGGTTCCTCAAAAAACTAATAAGTGATCTACCATGTGATCCAGCAATCCTTCTACCGGGTATTTACCCCAAAGACTTGAAAACCTATATCCAAAAAAATATTTACACACCAATGTTCATAGCGGCATTATTCACAGTGGCCAGGACATGGAAACAATTGAATTGTCCTACGATAGATGATTTGCTAAAGAAACTGTGGTACATATATACAATGGAATATTACTTAGCCATAAGAAGAGATGAAATACTGCGATTTGTGACAACATGGATGGACCTCGAGATAATCATGCTAAGCAAAATAAGCCAGATAGAAAAAGTTGAAAATCACATGATATCACTTATATGTGGGATATAAACCTAAAAGTGACAAAGGAACAGGACAAACGAACAGAGAATCATGGACATGGACTATAGAGTAGTGGTTACCAGAAAGTAGGAGGTGAGGGAGGAGGGGGGAGGTAGATGCGGTAAAGAGGGTCAAATATAGAGGGATGGGGATGGGTAAAGGGGATCAAATATATGGTAAATGAAGGCAACTGGACTTTGAATGGTAAACACAATAGAATATACAGATGTCAAATTATAATGTACACCTAAAAATAATATAATTGTATTAACCAATGTTACCACAATAAACTTAATTTAAAAACATGTATGTTATTTAATTTCCAAATATTTGGGTCTTTCTTAAGTATCTTATTGTTATTATTTTCTAATTGCTTTTTTGTTTCTAATTAATTTATGCTGTAGCCAGAGAATATATTCTATAAGATTTAAATTTTCTGAAATTTAAAGACTTATTTTATGACCCAGTTTATGGTATACCTTTGTGAATGTCCCATATAAACTTGAAAAGAATGTGTATTCTGCAGTTGTTGGGTATAGTGTTCTACAAATATCGATAAGGTTGAATTGATTGGTAGTTTTGTTCATATTATCTATATCCTGATTTTTAAAATATATTTATTCTATCAACCACTGCAAAAAGAATATTAAAATATGCAGCTATAATGGTCTCCCTTTAGTTCTGTAAGTTTTTTGCTTCATATCTTTTGAAGCTCTGATACTAGGTCTATACATATTTAGGATTATAATCTGTTCTTGATGAATTGACACTTTAACATTATAAAATGCCTTTTTACCTTTTATGATATTTTCTGTCTTGAAGTTCATTTTGTGTGATATTAATATAGCTATACAAGGTTTCTTAGGCTTACTTTTTGCCAAGTATATTTTTTCTATTTTCTTACAACCTATGTGAGTCTTTGTATATAAAAGTGCATTTCTTATAAACTGCCTATAGTTTGGTCTTACTTTTTTCATCCAGAATGATTTCTGCTTTTAATTTGTTTTTGTAGTCCATTTGAATTTAATGTAAATATTGTTATAATCGGGTTTAAGTCTACCACCTTCCCAATTTTATTTTATTTGCCTCAAATGTAAGATAGAGCGACCAACCATCCTGGGAAACTCGTCAGTTTCAGATACACCATAAGAGTTCCTCATCTTCGGATCACAATACGCATCCTTACCTTATCAAATTCTAATTCAAATTAACATTGTACCTTTTCATATAAAATGTAAGAACCTCATTATTATTTTATTCACTACTCCCCCCTCCATTCTTTTTGTTATTGTTCTCATAGATTTTACTTACACATATATTATAAACTCCAAACTAAGAAAATAATTACTTTTGCTTTAAACAGTCATATGTGTTTTATGGAAATTGAGAGAAAAATATATATATATATATTTTGTAGTGTTCTTTATTCCTGCCTGTAGATTTAGATTTCCATTTGTTATCATTTCCCTTTAGCCTGCAGAACTTCCTTTAATATTTTTTATAGTGTCTGTCTTCTGGCATTGAATTTTCTCAGCATTTGCTTGTCTGAAAAAGTTTATTTTATCTACATTTTCAAAGACATTTTTACTAGATATAGAATTCTGGGTTGACTGTTCTTTTTCTCCTCCTGTAGCATATTAAAGATCATTTCCCACTGTCTTCTGGCCACCAAGTTTGCAGAAAAAAAGTCAGCTGACATTCTTGTTATTCCTGTGCCTAATGTGTCTTTTGTTTTTGACTTTTTAAGGATTTTTCTCTTTATCTATGTTTTCCATCAACTTGACTAAAATGTACCTAAGTGTGGATTATTGTATTTATTCCACAAACTATTTGTTGAGTTTATTAGATCCAATTTAGGAAAAATTTCAGCCAGTTTCTTCAAATATTTTTTCTGCTCCATTCTCTTTCTCTCTGCTCCCACTTCCCTGCTCTCTCCTTCTTTCCCCTCCCCTCCCATCTCCTCTTCTTCTTTAATTGGGCCCTAAGACATATATGTTAGACCACTTGATATTGTACTACAAGTTACCAAGGCTATTTTCATCTTACTTTATTTTCATTTTGCTGATATTTTATTTTATTCTAAAGTCCTTATTGGCTAAATCGAACATCCTGGTAACCTCAGCGTCTATTTTTATTGACTGCCTTTTTTTCTTAATTATTTATCACATTATTCTATTCCTTTGCATGTCTAGTAATTATTGATTGTATTTTGGATATTGTTAGTGATATGTTGTAGGTAGACCAAATTGTTTTGCTTTCTTTCAAAGAGTGTTGAATTTTGTTCTGGCAGGCAGTTAAAATACTGGTAGATCCTCATTTTATTACAAGGTTTGATTTTATTCTCTGTTAGAGTGAGTCAATTTTGATTTTATCTTTTTTTCCATAGAGAATGGCTAGAATTTCTTCTTCTTTTTTTTTTTCAGCAGAAAAGAAAAGCTTTATTAGAAGAGAAAGTACACTTGTAGACATGGAAGCAGGCCTGAGCAAGAGAAGCATGGCTCAAAGACCTAGAATTTATTCTTAAGATGTGGTCTTTATCTGATTTTAACTAACTGCAATGATGTTTCTCTACTCTGGCTGGAGCAAAACTCTAATATCTACCAGTACTATGAAGTCTTTAGTATCTCTCTTCTGCTTTTAGCTTTACATTAGCTCTCTTCTTCTAGGCTGCTAGCCCTCTCCAAGGATCTATGATAAATCCCCACACAGACTTCTGGGGTCACTCTCTGTGTAGCTATTTCCTTTCCAATACCCTGATCACAGATTTCAGCCTTCTGAGGCCTCATGTCTCATCTCATCTCCTCAACTCAGCAAGACTGCTCTTTGGGCTTTCCTTCCCTGAGTTATGTTCTAGAAACTTCCTCCAGACAGAAAGGTAGAGTAGCCATGGGTGTCCCTTTGTTTTTTTCCCATCTTGTAAGAATCATAGTTTTGCATTGCCTGTTATCCAATGCTTTAAAACAGCCAGTTTTCTTATGTATTTTGTCCGGTTTTATAGCTGTTTATGATAGGTGGACAAATTCAGTAGCAGTTACTCCATTCTGGCCAGAAGAAGTGGTATTACTTGATACAAGCTTTCATTTTGTTTTATAAAAACTTTAAATTTTTTTATAGGGTTGCAAAGCAAATTGAATGACTTAAACTCACAGTTCAGAGATCTAATTTCTCATGTTTTCGCAAAGCTGTCACGTCTCCAACTGTTATATTTCCCTCTCACATGTCAAAACATTTCTCTCTGACATTCGTGTCCTATCTTTACACCCCAACTCCCAGTGCTTCCCTTCTCAGATCAAATTTGTGCAACCTACCCAAAAGTTTCTTATTATCTGCATCTTCTGGACTATTTACCTCAAAATTTGAATTATAAAAATTTTCCTTTAAATATCCAATGTCCAGTCATCTTTTGTGCCTTATGAAAATGCTTTTTGAATCTAATTACATTTTTATTCTAAGCCATATTTGGGGGAAAGATCTTCAATATGTAATTCTTTTTACTTTTATGTCTGTTTAAATATTTTATAATAAAATGTTACAGCAAAAAAAAATGAAAAGAAATTTCCAAAAGTTCACAAATAATTCTGTCTCATTTGTCGTAAAACTATTTCCTCCAGAAACTAAAGGATGCCCTTTAGTTTCAAATCTAGGATTTGATAAACAATTCTGACCTCTCTCCAAGGTAACTTTCATTATGCTCTTAACATCAGTTATTTTTCTGCTGTTCTTTATCCTGTCTGAACTCTACTATTTCATTTAATCTCTTGTTATTGGATAGTTCTTAAATATGGGCATTTTTGTCGCTTTTCTGTAGGATCTTTTTTTATGTCTCTTTCTGAACCACAGTAACCCCAACTACGTCTGGTACTCCAGATGAGCATCCATGATGGCTATACTTGAAGAAAAGAAATGTCACCCAAGAAGGTGGTGCTGAGTTCACACCTTGTGGCCCTCTTTTGCTTGAAACACATAGCAATGACAGATAAAAATATCCAGATTATGTTCTCTGATGACAATACAAGTCATCTGGCACTAATAAAAAACAAACAGACAAACAAAACCACAGATTTAAATTTCCAAATATGGAAACTAAAAAACACATGAAAAACCATATATTTATGAATTTTGCTTAAGCCTTTAAAAAGCTAACAGGTAACTAGTGATTTCAATTCCCAACTGAGAAGAATTTATGAAATTTTGGAAAACTTTAAAAAGCTCCAGAAACATTGGACTGGGAATGCTGGCTCTAAAATTCACTAGTTGGGTCAATTAGGGCAAATTATGGAAGCTTCCCAAGCTACAGTTTCTAGTCTATTAAATAAAACATTCCTTGATTTACATGAAGTCTTCCCTGAAATGTCCACCTTGAGATTTATTATAGTGAACGGTTACTAAGACATTGTAATTCTCATTTAGAGTATGATTGTATTTTATTCTGATACTAAGTTCAAAAATTACCATGGTCTAGTATCTATATATCTACATCTATGTATCTTAAATGCTCAAAACTCTCATGTAGTATAGATTGAGTTTTAAATCAAATTTATTCAAGAAATATTTATTGTGTGTCTTCCATACCAGCTATGAGAACAGAGTGATGGACAAGACAAAAAGGTCCTTGATATTTTAGAAGTGGAATAGTTCAATAATTTATTTACTCCATAAGTCAGACAGAAAAATAGTGTTAGAAACTGGAAGGGAATGTGCATTTGCCACGTTCTATAGTAATCCTTAGATATGGAATTGAAAAACATTTTTTCATACCAAAATATTTTAGATCAATTATTTCCACTCAGGAAATACATAATCTCAAATGATTTTATTATTAAAGAAAGAGACAAATAAAAGAACTTAGAATTTCATTTAAGAAAATATAAAGAGATCAATTTTAAAAGCAAAGAAAAGAAATAAGAGAATTAACAAAGACAAAAGAGAAAGCAAGCAAACATAAAAAGTATGAGGATAAGTAAATGTAAAAGTTACTTTAAAAAAGATTGATAATAGAAAAGATAAGTTTGGAGCATGATGGGAAAGAAGAGTCAAAGAGACAAGGTAAGGAATGAGAAAAGAATGTGAAGTAAAATTTAAGAATCATACAAAATGCTTCTCTCTCTAAAAGCAAATATATGGCAACAAATTTTAAAACCTAGAGGATAGTAATGACTTTCTGGCAAAATTCAAATGACTGAAATAGACCCAAGAAAAAAATAATAAACTCGAATAGATCAGTTATGACAAAAGAAATAATTAATCGTAAAAGAACTACCACTTAATAGGCACCATGACCAAAAGTGTTCCTAGAACAGGTGCTGTCTAATTTCTAAAGAACTGATTGTTTCAATGCTTCTCAAATTAGTCCAGGCCAGAGAGGAAATATAGAAAGCTCCCCAATCCTTTTTATATAGGCAGCACAACTTTAATACCATAGCCTGATTTAGTAGAAAACAGAATGAAAAAAGTTATAGGCCTATATCACTTTCAAATAAGGTGCAAAAATTCTAAACAAAATATTAGCAAATGTCACGTTTTCAAAAACTGATGCATTAAGGTCAAGCAAGTTTTATTCGAGGAATGTGCAAGTGGCTAGCTATCAGAAAATCGCTCTCAGGAAATGTCAACACAATCAATTATACCAACAAACTAAAAGATAAAGCCCATAGAATTGTATCAATAAGTCTTGGAAGGACTTTGATCAAATTAACAATTTCTAATAAAAAACCCATAATAAGTAATGAACCCTTTTGATTTCTTAAAGACCACCTTCAAACCAACCACAACTGTCATTTTAAATGGTAAAATACTACATACTAAAGCATTTCCGTTAAAATCAGGAGCTAAATTGGAATACCTTGTTATTACCATTATTGTTTGTAACACTTCTGTGGTTAAATAACTGGCATAGACATTAGAAAATATATTAAAATCATACTTTTTGCTGATGATATAATTGTACATCTAGAAATCCAACAAACTGTAGTAAAAAATGTAGTAGATTAATTAAGGAATTTTCTAAAATAGTAGTATACAAAAAAAGACAGTTTTTTTTCTAGCAATAAGTTCTTAAATAAAAATGGGGCAAATTCTATTTACAATAGTGATAACAAAGTGTATATAAATAATGGGACTGTATATGGGAAGTTCACAGGATCTATAAGAAAACTATAAAATTTTATGAAAGGACATTTAAAGATACGAACAAAGTTGAATATAGTATTTTCTGGTTTGAGAAGACTTAATATAAAAAATGTTGTCACAAAACCAATACATAAATTTAGTTCAATTCCAACTGGAATTCTAAAATGGTTTGTTTTAATTGTCTAGAATATCCTTTGAATTTATATGGATGAAAAAAATACCCCCAAAATATCAAAGAAAAACATGGAAAACATGTGTGGTTAGGGAGACCAGGACATGTGGCTTTAGGAATATCAGAGGGTATTATGCAGTCAAGGTAGTCAAGTGGATATGGTATGACATGGAGATAGACAAATAGATCAGTAGATAAAATAGACAATTTGAAATAGATTGCAATATGTATAAGAATATATGTAAAATGAATTAATAGCATAGTTTTAGATGTATGTGATAACTATAGGATACAACTATAGGATAGTACATACACTAAATATAGTAGAGTATATTGCAAAAGTCCCCAACCTTTTTGGCATCAGGGACCGGTGCTTCTATGAGAATCTAATGCCAGATGATCTGAGGTGGAGCTGAGGCGGTGATGCTAGCTCTAGGGAGCAGCTGCAAATACAAACGAAGCTTTGCTCACTTGCCCACTGCTTACCTCCTGCTGTGAGGCCCAGTTCCTAATTGGCCACAGACCAGAACCGGTCCATGGCCAGAGTTGGAGACCCCCGGTATATAGGATCTATGCAACTACAGGATACAATTATAGGATAGTTGTAGATGGATTCATAGCATAGTTGTAGATGAATATATTATAATAGCTATTACCAAAAAAAGGTATATTACTATATAGAAAAATGGAGGAAAGAATATGAACAGACACTTTAGAAAAACCAATTCCAAATGTAACAAACATATGAAAGGGATGCTCGATAGCTCCAGTGGTCAGGAAGATGTACATAATACTAGTGATGAGCTATCACTTCATACTTATCACATCGGCCAGAAAGAAAGCTAACACCTATTGCTGGCTGGAACACAGAGAAAGGGAGGGATGCTCTCAACCACCACTGCTGGAAGTGTGAGAACTTGTTGTACAACTGTCAAACAACGAAAATGGAAAATCTTTATATTCTCCAATCCAACAATTCCTCCTTTTTAAAATCTTAGCCAACAGAAAGGAAATCATCATTAATTCAAGCAATATATTAAAGATATTTCTTATAAGATTGTTTGTAGGAAACAACTGGAAACAGAATGAATGCCTATATGAGAGAAATGGCTGGACTGAATATGACATACCCACACTAAAGATAAATGAGCCATTTAAAAAAATGAACAAAAGTTCTGTCAGGTGACTTAGAGGAACTTCTACAAGATGCAGAAAGTGTCGAATGGAATCCTATTTTGTAAAACAAGAACAAAAGAAACAAAAGAATTAGTGCGTGCGTGCGTGCGTGCATGTGTCCATACAGGGTTATGTGAGTAGAAAGGGAAAAGGGGACAATTTATAATGGGCTGTTCACACAGGTCCCCTGGGGGTGTGGAGTGTGCCTGTGGTGTGATGGGGCAGGAAGAGCTGCTTTTACAATTAAACGCTATACTAAAACCTACAGAGAACTTCCCTTCCTTTGTCATTCGTTTACTAATAGCTACAAGAAAAAGAACAAAAGTAGACATTTTGAGTTCTGACTCCATGATAGATTGTATTTTTTTTCCTCTCCTGAAGCATTTTCTTTATTTCTGTCTGAATTCAAAAGGGGTGATATTTTGTTTTCATAATTCAATTTTCTTTTCTTCTATTTTAGAACTTGCAATTTTGTAATTTTATAGTCTTTCTCTAGGTTTTTATTTGGGTTTAAACTTCTTATGGTGCATTTTTTTTTTAAAGATAGAATGATGGGTACTCTTTTTCTGCGTGTCCAGATTTTTTCTATTTTTTAAAATTTATTTTTCAATTACAGTTGACATACAATATTGTATTAGTACCCATCTGATAGCATACATAGTTATTACAGTGTTATTGACGATATTCCCTGTGCTGCACTTTACATCCCCCTGACTATTTTTATAACTGGCAATTTATACTTCTTAATCCCTTTCATCTTTTCACCCACTTCCCACCCCCCTCCCATCTGGCAACTGCCAATTTGTTCTCTGTATCTATACGAGTTTGTTCAGAGATGGGTACTCTCGTTTCCTGCCCTTCCTAAAGCTATTCTTTTTTTAGTTCATACTTTTAACCATAACAGAACATGTTTCTCCAAGCAAATTTTGCCAATACTCAAATATTCCATCTTAGGTTATAATTAATAGATGAGAATTGGTTATCTTAAATGTCTCTTATACAGTCTAGGGGTATCAGAAAAGGCTACCTGGTGGAGGTGTGTATGACACATAGTAGGAACCCAAATATTTGCTAATGAAGGCAGCTCTAAACTGACACTGAAGGGACAAGTAGGAATTAGCCAGCAAGCAACTGGGAGAACAGATAGATTATTCCAGGTAGAGGAAATACGAATAATGACAACCGGCATTTATTCCAAGTTCACTAAAGTAACTCGCTAAATACTCTACATGCATTAGCTCATAGACTCTACACATTAATCCTTTTGTCTATAATCTACAGATGAGGATACTGAGGCTTAGATTCAGTGGCCTGCTTAGGTGTCAAAGCCTCTTAGAACTCAGTAGGGGTAGAAATGGGATTCAAACCTCAGTCTGTTTGTTGACAAAGCCTGAGCTATAATACACTGTAGCATACAACCTCCCCTAACAACAGGTGTAAGAGATTGCATTGTGTCTCCTTAATGTTTTGGATTATTTAACAAGTCACCAAGTCATGACCAAACCATGTTTCATATTTCACTACCTGAAAGAATTTAGTAACATTTTCCCACCTGGACATTTGTGAACTTTGTCTTCTAAATATTTTAGAAAAATGTCCAATGAAGCAATTTCCTGCATTAACCTGTAGGTGATTTTTGTATCAACACTATTTTATTCAGAGAAATATCTATGTATTCTATTCTGCTGTGAGAATTTTTAAGATACCTAGCTCTATTGAACATGGAAAACATTTTCCCCAAGGCAATATAATAATTTAAACATCTTTTTCTTTAAAAATGTTTTTAACTGAAATATCTAAATAATTTTTATAGCAGTTCATCTTCATTAAAACTCTTCTTTATTTCTATATGCCTTATAAAACACTAAATGGCAGGGATTTCATTCTATCCAGAGTGAAGATAAGGTAGTGAAAACTCTACCTCATTTTCATCCCTGTCTTTTTCTGGGACCATTGGTTTACCAGGAACAGAATCCCTTTTAACTGAGAGAGAGACAGAGAAAAGGAGAGAGACAGAGAGACAGAGAGACAGAGAGAGAACAAGTGAGAGACACTGGGAAGTGGCCTTAAGGAGACTAAAGTATCTCATAGAGCCTAAGGAAACAAATTTGATTTGGGTCTCAAAAGAATCTAGAAAAGGAACTGAAAAAAAGAGTTGGGTACCTACATTATTCTGGAGGCACATGTCATCTATTTTTGCTTCTCTCTGTTTACCTGCTTTATTCTTTCCACTCTAGATCAATCTTTTCTTTTTCACGTAAGGCCTCCTTACCAGTTTGGGATGACTCCCAGGTCAACATGCAATTGAGTTAAACTCTGAGGTCTTTGGCTGAAATGATCTGAAGGGTGAATCTGATTGACCATCAGCTCTCTAATAAATTGTCTCCCTCCACATCTAGCCCTGTTCTACACAGTTATGATCAAAGAGATGTGAGACCATTTAGAATATATTATGAAGGGCCTCCCTCCGGGGCCTTGGAGAAATTGGATCTCTAAGAACAGTGAATGGGGTTATGGCTAGCTGCTAGTAAAGTAATAGTCTACGGAGAGTAGAAACAAGAGTAGTACCATTTTACTTAAAATCAGCTAAGATTAGTTTTTCCTGTCCAACTGGATAAAGACAAATACAATGCAAATAACTTGAGGATACCTTTAGGAAACCTCCTTAAATTCATACTTCCAAGATGGCTCTTAGGAAAATATTGTTTGATCCCTAATAACAATGTGTTCTATAAATAATGTTTTCTTTAAAATTTCATATGATTTTAGGATGAAATTTGATACGTACCTTAGTCACAGACTCGTGATTTGAGGGCGAATCTTTGTTTAAAAATGAATTAACTCTTAACATGTTTCAAGAAAATTCATGTGCCTAACCAATGAGTACCTGGAATGTGGCTGGTGATACATATATTTGTTGAATGAATGAATGAATGAATGAATGTTAAGTTTTGCCAGTCTTTCAAGAACCATACCATTCTATTAAGGAAACTGACATGAATGTTTTGCCTCCTGCTTTATGCAGGAGATAATTTATGTATTGTACAATTCCTTGACTTTTCTGCCTATGTCCTGCTGCCCAAAATGTGACAATTTTGTTTAATAGTCAAATTTTGAAACTGAAATCACCCCTACTTCCCTGGCAAAAGTTTGACGTAGGCAAGTGGTGAGAACAATGGAAAGATTGAGGTTAAGAATACATTTTGGGGGGTTGCTTATAGATTTTTGTCATGGCCGCAGTTCACTTGCTATTATTAGGGTGAGTAATTAATAGTTGGCTGCCTGTGTTTCCTCTAATTCTCAGGTTCTATCATCTTTTAAATGAATTTAGTCAGGGCTAATACTACCAAATAGATTTCTATCCTATATTCTTGATAACATTCCAGGCAATGGCAAGTGGAAGAACAACCAAGAACGCTAAAGTGACATATTTCTCACTTTGCAGCTTCCTACTCTGACAGCTCACCTTGACTTGGGGCACAGCATCTGCTTGTCCATGGTTACAATGTGTTATCATTAGATACCATAATGACAGAGTCCAATGTGTTGGCTTGGGTTAAAAAATACATCCCTAGTAGCTTTCATTTCTATTTTTTCATTTTGTCTGGTTCCCTTTTACTCCTGTTTTTTACATTTCCGAATCTCAGTTTCTGTTTATTTGTTATATTTCCTTCTAAGTTTCTTGAGGTAGGATGTTTGTTCTTTTACTGACCATCAAAGCTATTTAGGAAGTGATTGGTTTTGATATTTTACTTGCTGCACCCCTCAAAGCACAGCCCTCAAAACAGAGGACCTGAAAACATATATTAGTGAGGAATCTCTGGCTCTAGTGACAAGCTACACTTAGTGTATTAGATACAATCCACAAAATTCTACCAAATTTTAGTCATCGGTTTAAAAAAATCCATTCAGCAAAACACACAAATAGGCCACTATAGATGTTTGTGTCCCTTCCCTCCTCCCCCACTGCCAAAGTTCATATGTTGAAATCCTAATTTCCAAGGTGACAGTATTTGGCAGTAGGACCTTTGGGAGGTACTTAGGTCATGAGAGCTGTTAAAAAACAAAATTGAACTGAGTAAATTTAAAAGACCTTATTGGCTTTATTCGGTGGTTCATATATTGGGCAGCATCCTAACTAGCAGGTAGAAAAGAGCTCCCAGGAGTTATATAAAATGAAAGGCTTTTATAGGCAGAAGGGGGGAAAAGAGTGGATTGTTTTAAGTAAGGTCACCTTTCCTTTAGTGGATGAGAGGGGTTTATCAGGTAGATGACCTCACTAGTGCTGACCAGTAAACTACAGACTGATTAGTTAAGATTACATTCCTGGGAGAAGCTGAAATTGCAATTAGGTTAGGTATTAAGTCTTGGTTTGGTGGCATGGGGCTTAGCACAAGTGACTCCACTTTGAGCCCGTTGTTTCTTTTTTAACAGGGCTAAGACCTGATGGATGGGACTAGTGCCCTAATGAAAGAGGCCCCAGAGAGCTCCCTCCCCTCTTCTGCCACGTGAGGACACAGCAAAAAGACATCCATCCTTGAACCAGGCAGCCGGCTCTCATCAGACATCGAATCTGCAGGTGCCTTGATCTTGGACTTCCCAGATTCCAGAGCTGTGAGAAATACATTTTTGTTATTTATAAGCCAGCCAGTTTATGATAGTTTTCTTATAGCAGCCCAAACTCATTTCCAACATTTAGACATGTTGCTAATACCAGGGGATATCCCCTGTGCCTGATCCCCACTCCAATCAGCATGAGCAACTTTTCTGTATCTGACTCTTGTGTAAATGCTTTCACTATTAGTGATTTTCATATAGTCAGATTATCTTTTGGCCATACCTATTGATGCATTTCAATACAAGATCTTGAATATTTATTTGTTATCATATATCTGTTAAAATGGTACCATTTCCTTATTACCTATACTCTCAATGCTGCATAATCATTTTTAAAGAACAAGTCAATGAAAATTTCATAAATACCGAGAGCTTGAGATATGTCTTAGGGTGCACAAACAGATACATTCTTTCAACAGATGTGTCTGCTTATTCAATTTTGTCTTTCTCTGTCCAAACTGAATCAGAGAGCAGCCACCATGCTTCTTGTTAGGTAGTTGCCCCAATAAACAGCAATAACTGTGAGAGCCAGTGCATTTCCCCTTTTTATTGGAACTCTAATTTATTTGATGTATTCTTAACTGTTGGGGAGAATAGGGAGTGTGTCCTTGCCTGAAGGCTAGAGAGCAGACTAGATCTCTTTTGGGGGTAGAGGTGACATTTTATGGCGCTTTGCACTTAATCTCACATTGCTGCTTTTTTTGGAACCTCCTTTCAGAAGTCTCTTCTCATGAAAATACTTCTTAAAAATATGGACATAGTTCATTCTTCCAAAAATCTAGCTGGGCCCACATTGATCCACAGGTGACAGCTCAGTTTCTGTGGAATCAGAAGCATCCAATGTTACAACTTCCTGATTTTTTTCTTCTCTTCTTTCTCCTTTGCTCACTCCTTTCTTTCTCCATATTACCCACTTGGCTGACAATGCCTTAGATTTGCCCATGGAGAGCTTGGTAGTTGGCACTCAAAACTAAAGAGCTGGATATCTCTAATTTTGAGTTGTAACTCTCCAGTTCTATCAATTTCTTTCTTTGAGATTTGTTATAGTGGAAGGTTACTAAGACATTGAAATTCTCACAGAGTATGACGGTATTTTATTCTAATACTAAGTTCGAAAATCACTATAGCCTAGTATTTATATATCAATATCTATGTATCTTAAAGGCTCACAACTCTTATGCAGTATAGTTTTGAAATTTATTCATGAAATATTTATTGTGTGTCTTATGTACCAGGTATGAGAAAACAGTGGGGGACAAGATGGAAAGGTCCCTGGGCTGGAGCAGGCATTCTAAAAGTAGAATGGCTCCATAATTCATTGACTCCATAAGTCAGAGAGAAAAATAGTGTCGGAAACTGGAAGGGATTATGCATTTGTCATGCTCTGTAGTATATACCATAGACACGGAATTGAGAAAAGAAATTTCATACCAAAATATTTCAGATCAATGACTTCCATTCAGGAAATACATGCTCAGTATATTCTTCAAACTAGAAATTACTTTATCCCTCTTTCCTTTGAAGTTCTCTTAAATCTGTTATTATTCAGGGTCTCTGTCCAATTTCTCATCAAATTGCCCTATTTGTAGCTTCCAAACGTTTACACCTCTATGCTGAAATGAAGCCTATAAAATGTCTTAGGGGCTTAAACTGTGTGTGAGGCAGAACTGGTAGTTAAGCCCTTAATGAAATTAAGAGCTTTTAAAGTGTTGCATTTTGGGTTTATAGGGGTCTTCCTCCACCTTTCTTTCGCTCTCGCTGTCTTTCTCTCTCTCTCGCTATTTTGCTGGAGTGGGTAGATTGGGGGTGGGTGGGAAATAGTACACATGTTTTACCTATAATTGTCTTCTCTTTGAAAATACAATTTTCATGAATTGGAGATTTATGAACACTTCATACTGCTTGAAGGCATCTGTAAACTTTGCGTGTGTGTGTGTGTGTGTGTGTGTGTGTGTGTGTGTTTCCGACTCTCAAAACCGGTTTCTTTCCACTGGTCTAATTCTCGCAGGCAGAAATGCTAAATATGTCTCTCGTTGCTTCGTCGATCTTTTTCCAGAAAAAAATGAAAGTGAAGAGAAAAGAAAATAGAGAAGAAAAGAGCACGAGGAGGACGAGAGAGGAAAAGGGATCGAGAAAATGAAGGCGCGCTGGATTCCTGATTGCGGACGAGCAGATCCAGAGCAGCCACGGCGCCGAGCCGCCGGCGCCCACTGGTTCCCGGAGCTGCCAATCGGGGCGTAATCCCGTAGGAATTTCTCCCGGGTTTAGCTGGGAGTCACCCTGCCGCCTCCTATCTCCCAGACGCCCGGAGGAGCCCGGAGAAGCCAGCTCCTGAGGGAGGGAGAGTGGCAGGGCGGAGGGCGCGGGAGGAGCGGAGGAGGACCCCGCGAGGGCGGCGGCGGCGCGGGAGGAGGAGGGGCGCCGCGGCTGAGCCACTAGCTGCGCTCCGCAGCGCTGCTCTCCAGATACTCCCGGAGCTCCTGCCGCGCGGAGCGCGCCCCCACCGCTCTGCCCTCAAACTTCAGCTGCAGCTCCATTCCAAGCCATCTAATTTATTCCTCAAAATCAGAAGCTGAGCCGCGACACGGGGAAGGAGTGCGCGGAGGAGTAAAACAACAGCAGAGCACGAAGAGCTCTAGAGAGCAGCCTCCCCGGAGCAACAACTCGGCGTCAGGAGTGCAGAAACCAACAAGTGAGAAGGCGCCGCGTTCCGCCGGCGCAGCCGAGGACCGGAGAGCAGGCGCAGGATTCGCGAGCGCCCCCGAGCCCCGAGCCGGAGTCCCCAAGCCCCAGCCGCAGTCGCCGCGGCTGCTCTGCTCCGGATCCTTCTGCGCGGGCTGCGCCAGGCTCTGGGCAAGAGGCTTCGTTTCGCCTTGGTTGCAAGCGGCTGCTGGGAGCAGCCAGACCTCGGGGAATATGCGGCGCGCTTGGATCCTGCTCACCTTGGGCTTGGTGGCCTGCGTGTCGGCGGAGTCGGTGAGTGGGCCAGGCGGGGGTCGCGCGCGCCGTTTAGGGTGCTCGAGGCCGAGTGGAGTCCCTAGGGCCGGCGGGAATCGCGGAGCGCCGCCTGGGGGTTCCCACCACCCCACACCTCCAGACGTGGCGTTCGCCCGCGGGGGAGCTACTGGGACGAATGCGCTCGCTCCTCCATCGGTTTCCACCTTCCCTTCATGCAGAAAAGCGCCGCTCGTTGGAGTTGCCCCGAGGTCCCCAGGGATGAGGGAGCGAGAATCGCAGTTTTGTTGAACCGCAGAGGCTACTGAAGTCACTCTCAATGTCTTCGCCCCCAGAGGGTCTTACTGCGTCGCCCGGGAAGGACCAAGGGGAAAGGGTGGCAGGAGACAGGGGCCTTCACAGGGCTTGCGCGGGAACGAGTCCCCTCCGCGCTCTCCCCTAGACCCGAGGGCGACCTGGAAAGTTTGAGGTCCCTTTTTCCGCACACCATCTCTCCACGCCAGTTTTCCTACGCGATTGAATGCAAGTTATGGGGAGACGGGCCCTGACTTAAGAAACCCGCGAGCGTCGGGAGAGGAAAGTTTGCAGAAGTTCTTTTGTTTGATGTTCCCCGTGGCTGGGGCGAGGGAGCAGACACTACATGGAGACGCCACCCGCGGAGGCGCAGTCCGCGGTCGCGCGGGGGGGGCGCTGAACGGCCGGAAAACGTCAAGGCGCCGGCCGCTGGAATCCCGGTCTTGCGGGGACCCCTTCCTCCTTGAGGGGCGGAGGGCGGCCCTTAGGGGCAGGAGGACATTTTAATACGGATTGCACTGGGTGCAGCATGCAGGGCGAGGCGAGGTGCGTGTGACACACCGCTTGGCCTCGGGTCGCCTGGCAGCTCGGGGACCAGTGCTTACAGCTCGCCACTCTTGCCGTCGCGGGGCCTGGTGGGCGTGCACCCGAGGCCGGGAGTAGTCTTCTCTGACTCCCGCAGGCTGAGGGCATTTGGTGTCGGCAGTGGAGACTTGGTTTCTCCTCCTTGGGGTGGGTTTCGGGCGCTGGAGCTGGTATCCCTACGTCGCCTGAAGAGCGCCCTCTAATGGGAAGTGCCTCCTGGGCCCCTACCTGGGCGCCGCGAGCTTTGTCCGGCTAGGTGGAAGCCCGAGCAACCCCAATTCCGTCTGCAGCCTCACTTCAGTTTGGAGCCTTGGTTAGGGAGTGCCCCTGTTTCTTTTACTTCCAGTTTCTCGTATCTCCTCCCTTTGCCACCTAATACCTTGTCCATTTCTAATATAGTGAAGTGTCTCTTCGAGGACAAATAATGTCATTTTTAAGGGTGGTTTTGTGTTTTTTTCACCCTTCCCTCTGGAGTGTTACTTCTCCTTTCTCCTCTTTTATGAGTTGAGGCAGTTTAGGATTGGGAAACCTCTTTGGCACTGAGCAGCAGATGGACATTTTTCATCAGTGTGGGAGCCTTTGTGTGGGCTAGCAAGTCCCCAAACGTTACTAGAGATTGGCGAGCATGTAGGATTGTACACTGTACAGAAAAGATGAATATTGGGGTGCTCTGGCTATAAAAGAACTCTGAGCCTTATCGGTATTATTTTTTTTTGGTAAATGATCTTTAATCCTTTGGGATTGGTAACCTCACAGCCAGTTATGAACTTTGGCTCCTTGTACACAAAAAGGGAGAGAGTCTCTGTTTATTTCAGAAAAACATTTGTGCTCATCTTGCAAAACAGGGCAAAGGGAGAACTCCATTTAAAGGTCTTCAAGAAAAGCCTGCCTAAAAAACTGTCCCAAGTTAAGGAGATCCTTCTTTGCTGAGACTTGTTCAGGGTTTGCTAAAAAATATTTCTATTTGGGGATTCTAGAAAAAGAATGTCTCTATAGTCTGCCTCTCTGGTTTGTTTTGTTTTGTTTTGTTTTTCATAAAGCAGATGGTAGTGCTCCTTAAAGCTTTTTGACTGAACTGTACCTGTCCTACCTAGTGGCACTTTTCTCCTAAGCTCTGTCGTTGGGGTTTTAATAAATCTCATTTCCAGCCAGAACTGGATGATTTCTGAGTGAGCTGCTTCACTGTGGTAGATGCCGTTTTCAGTAATAGGAACATCATCCGAAAGGGTGATTAGATATTTTTAAAATGTCAACTTGGAGACTAGCATAGAGTCTTTGTTAGGCAATGAATCAGTAGTTCTCAATAGAAACTGTTTTGAAGCTCAGGATGGCTAATAGTCCATTTCAGTTACTTTTCAGTCTGTATTTATTGCTTGTATAGCAACATAAATGTATGAAAAGTTGACTTAATTTTTAAACATTTAACCATTATAGCTCATTATTTCCAGTACTTCGCATTTTAATTTGAAAACTGCTGCTGTTTCCTGGGAGTTAGAAGTAGTGATCATCTGAGCTTAAAGCCTTTTAAAAGGAAGAAAGGAAAAAAGTCTGCAGTTAGTGAATTCTTTAGTTTAAACTAAGCGCAAGGAGAAAAAAAAGAGATTCTCAGGAACCAAGGCTCAAAGCTGTCTGTGAAAAGGGTCTGGTGGCCCTTTATGGATGCTGGAGACAGTTTGTGGTGATGCATTCATACTTTCCACTGGCAGGTTAGGACTTTCACTGCAGGAACCGTGCAAGGGGAAAGACTGACTGAGTGTGGCAGTAGTGATATGCTGCTGTTTCTCCATCCGTGTTTTACATGACTGTTTAGTTTTAGGAATAATATATTGCAGACTGCTATAAATGCATAATTTGAACTGGAAATATGTTTTAAGAAAAGGAAGCATTTTGAACTAGTGGAATTTTATACACATACTTAGATCTGTGTAAATTAAAAGAAACTGTCAAGTCATTTGGACCCATGCATTACCTCTCAGTGTTATTATGAAAGGCAGGCTTTGGAAAGTTTGCATTAAAAGGAAAAATAAAATTGGAACCATATAACCTTTTGCAGTTCTCTAAAAAAATGTTTTTTGGCTGCTCAAGTAATGAAACAAATTACTTTTGCTAGAGAATTTTATAGAAACAAGGGCTCGTTCTCTGTTAGATATTAGCAGTAGGTAGATGTCATTTAAGAAGGAAAGATCTTATAAGATCAGGCTTGCAGAGGATGGGTGTCTTAGGAGGAGTTTGAGTATGACCTCTAACTCTTACATCTGGGACCTGGTACCTCTAGTTTTGATGGTGCTCACCTTTTGAAAAACTGTGTAACATGATTACTCAGATGGTAATAATGAATAATCATTAGTTTGGAAAGGTTCTCAAAGGATCATCTAGTTTTTTTCCCCTGATGGGACTAGTTCTCAAGGCTACAGAATCCCCTAGAGACCTGATTGCCAGCTGCAGGGAACCTGGGGTCTACTCAGGTTGGCAAGGCCCCTCAGGCTGACCTACCTACACACAGCCTAGCCACCACTGTCATTTACGTTTATAGGGAGTCTGGTCAAGCCTCTGTCTGTGCTATTGGGTTGTTGGCTGGCAATGATCCAATAGGTCATGCAAGGAATGTTTAGATTCTCATGAGACTGTCCCTCCTCCATTTCCAAAAATCAAACTAAAAGATCTCACCCGTCGTTTTCTTCTCAAGACAGAAGACTTGCCATTCCTTCCACTGTTGACAGACAGTACATTTCAGTATCTCAGAATTACCTAATTCTTTCATGGGCCAGAAGCTTAAATAAAGTTTCAAAGAAAATCAAGAAGTAATGAGGAAGAGTCTTTACTGAAACAAGCTACTTTTACTAACATTTTTTTAGTCATCTGTGCCAGAATCATCTCTTAATTCTAGTCTTTTGAGTTTGAATATTGAAGCTGTCCTTGACTTATTTGTTTTTGTAAACTTGTTTACCGCCAGTTGGCTTCTAAATCCATCTGCGTGTTGTTAATTCTACAAATATTTATTCAGCATCTACTAAGTGCTCAGGATAAAGCAGTGAGTAAACCAGGCAAGCCCTTTTGTCTTTTGGGAGCTCACGTTCTAGCGATCCAGATAGCTTTCCCCTTCATTTTTTCTTTCTTCGGGCCTTGCCAGCTCATGCCTCCATGTCAGCAGCCTTGTAGTTGCCCTTCCTGGCCCAGATGCTCACCTGCTGTTTGATTTATCCTGTATCACTTAGACTGTGTTGCCCATGCTTCATAAGTTCCGTGTTTCCTTGTTATCATGGTGTGGAATCAAAATATCTCTGCTAGATTTATAAGATGCTCCATAATATTACTCCTTCTGACTTATCCCCCCTTGATTACTCTCCATCATGTTTCCAGGCCTTGGCCCACCAGTCTCACTGTCATGCACACTCCTAGGATACCACATCATCAGTGTGTCTCCCTTTAAATTCTATTGATTCAAATTTGGGCTCCAAATAGCCTTAGATGACAGATCCAGTCCTTATCTTTAACATTCTGTAAATAGGCAGACCGATGATCAGAATCACTGGAAATATGTAAAAATACAGATTTCAGGGCTTCCTCTCAGATCTACACAATCAGAAACCTGAAAGGAGGCAAAATGGTCTGTAGTTTTATGAAGCATCTCAGGTGATTCTAATGAATCGGCTACATGTGAGAACCTAGTCTGCGTCACACACTTTACCCGATTCCATGCTATTTTGTTTTAGGCCCAGGGCTCCCAACAGTAAGTAGCTCTGTGACTCTGATGGCTAGGCTAGAGTACTAAGGGCTTTGGCTTAGGAGGCGGACAAGTCTAGGTTCAGATGCTGGTACTATGCCACTTAGTATACTAAGTGGCAAACTAAACACCAACTCACTTAAACGACACACAAGTTTGTGTATAAATTGGACCTAAGAATGTCTTTATAACATGACTGTTGTGAACATAAAATATAGGGCATAGGAATGGCGCTTGAGGCACAGAGGTACCAAGTCGTTTTTTTCTTCCTTTACTTTCTTGGACTGTTTTCTTGACTATGAAACTAGAGAGCTATATAAGATATTTGTAAGGCCTCTTAATCCTTTGACGTTCTAGAGACGTTGGTGCCATCTGAGGGGAGGGCCCTTGTTTCTACACCTATGACCCCTGCAGTAAACACCTATTGATGCCGCAAGGCGTTTATGTACAGGTGCCATGGCTGGGGCCATCAGGGTCTATTGGTCCTGCTGGAGCTTGGGCTTCTCTCTGGCCCCTGAAGGCAGTGAGGGCTGGGGTCAGCTGACTCTGCACCTGGCAGTAACGGGTGGACCTGGGCTAATTTGCCAATTTTGACTGTCCAGACCTGTTTCATCAACACTGCAGTGTCGGTGTGAAGAATAAACAGCTATCGATGTCAAGTCCTGCACATTGTCAGTGTACATTCATGCTTCCTCCCGTGTCCTTGGGCTGGGTTGAGATTCCAGCATGTAGGAAGGAGAGAGTTACGTGTGCATTGTAGGGTGGGTAGAGTGCAACTGGTTATCTAGAATTAAGTGGCAGGGGTGGTGAGGGAGTGTTGGGGAGCTGGGGGCTGAGAAAGGGAGTATTTAAAGTGTAGACATGCATGAAATTTCTCCTTTTAGCAAGTTCTTCTTTGAGCTTCAGATCTTACTATTAAAAAAATCTCCATTGGGTTTTGACAGGTCTGTTTCTAGGGCAGCATTAGCTTTAACAACAAGGCTAGAGGGGTGACTGCCTGTGAATAAGAAAGAACACTGTTGAAATAGAATTGTGAATGTCTGTTTTTCTCGAGTATCTCAGGGCTAGAAGGAGAGGAGAAGCCTGAAGTCTTTGGAGACTTCCCATTTAAATTTCATATCAGCAGAGGGAGGCCCACTGGTATGCAGTTGGCGATGTGAGAGCCAGTTCGTGGTCTTGGACTCCAAGCTATAGAAAAATTTATTGAGGACAAAGATGTTTTCATATTTCTTTCCTCTTCTGTTGAATCTGTTTTATGAAAAATGTCATGAAAATGCAATAAATGTGCCCTTTACGGAGTGTTTTGATGTTTATTTTCTTTTTTATGGCCTTACAGGTATATTAAATACAAACAATTCTGATATTTAAGGATTACGTGCAATTAATAGACTTCCATCTCATGATAAAAATAACACATGGGACAAGATATCTAATTGTTATATTTTTCAAGTTCTTATCAAAAAATGAGTAAAATGTATTTTTGTATGATTTATTATTAAATATAAAGACCATAAGAATTAATGTACAATATTTAGGGCGTAAGTGAGGTTTTGCGCCCATGTAATTAACTATCTTAATCCCTCTGGGACTTCAGTTCCCCCATCTCTAAAACGATGGAATGAACTAGAGGAACTTTCTGTCTTTAAGGTTTATTTTTTCTATAATGCTGCAGGGTGTGATGAGAAATGTCATGATTAACCTAATCAATGAGTAATTATTAAACTCCTGTCAAATATTTGCTGTTTTATTATTGAAGCAAGGAATTTATTCACAGTACAGAAAAGTAAGTCATTTCTAATAGCTGATGATAATCAGTTAATGTGAACTGAGTGTTCATTGTGTGCCAGGATGATATGCATCACTCTGAATGTTCATGATCTCATATCTAGCATTTTCCCACATATTTTATGATATAAGCCAGTGTAACATCAAGACCAGTTGATATGAGAGAATTCACTTTCATTCTAGATGGAGGGTAACATGACTTGTTGATATAATTCTGAGGGCTTTTTAAGGTATATGTTACTGAGGGGGTCTCAGGCTTCTCATTTGGTTTCTGGCCTAGATCTTCATTTCCAGAGCGTGTTTGGGGGGCCTTTAACTAATACCTTCCCTTTGCTTCCTCTGTGTAGCACTGGAGTCTAGAGTAAGTGCTGTGGAGACCACAAGCAAGATTTTAAGTGGGGAGGAAGTATGGTAGAGTGGTTCAGAGTCTGAGCACTAGAGATGAGACTTGCCTGGGTTTGAATCCACTTACCATGTAACCTTGGGCAACTTTCTTAGCCTCTCTGTGCTCAGTTTTCTCATTTGCAAAATGGAAATGGAATATCCTAAAATAAGTTCTTAGGATTATATGAGATAAAATAAGTAGGAGCTTTTAAGGCATATTCATGCTTTTTTGTCACATGTTCATTACCGTTACTTTAATTCCTGGTTTTCTGTCTCCCCAAAGAGTGGGGGTTTGACATACCAAATGGGCTTCTCTGATTAGCTCCAGCCCAGAGGGTAGCCCAGGATTTGCATGATCCAGCCTGCCTTTTCATACTGGGGCTCTCTTCCCTGACTTGGGGTCGTCTAGCTCTATGTTGAGATATTGGGGCTATGCTTGTCCTCAGCTTTTCTTTACGTGTGAACCAGGTAAGAGAATATGCTGTTGATTACTTCTGGCCCATAAAAGGTTATTACAGGGACTGGATGAATCTGTAGTATTAAGATGTGAAGAGCCCACCTTTTTCAGTAATTTTACTTCTACAAATCTATCCAAGGGAAATAATCATAGCTGGGTAAATGTATTTTTTGAAGCCTTATAATAGTTAAAAAAAGGAAGCCACCTAAGTGTACAGTAGAGGAATGGTTAAATAAAAGATTCTAATTTATACATTAAATATCATATAGCCATTAAAATGTATTTGAAAAAATGTTTATAACTTGAAACTGCACTAGACAAAAAAGTTGGATGTAAAAATATAGTAAAACTTGAGTTATATTAAATAGAGTACATACATAGATATATGTATATGTTATAGATATATATGTACAAACCTGTACATGTGATTAAATTGGATAGCACTAAATACACACAAACAAACGAGTATAAGTAAAACCCAGGAAATCCAAATAAGATTGGTGGATTGTATCAGTGTTATCCTTATTGTGATATTTACTGTAGTTTTATAAAATGTTACCATTGGGGGGAAACTGGGTAAAAGGCACAAGAGATCTCTGTATTATATCTTACAACTTCATGTGACTCTACAATTATCTCAACAAAAATTTCAATGAAAAAAAAAAATGGTACCAGACCTAAACGGTTTTACAAGTTAAGTTCTGCTGTCCCTTCAAGGAACAGATATTAATTTTTGTTCCAGAGCTTAGAAAATGACAGAAGGCTATTCTTTTTCTTTTTGTGAGGTTAGTTTTATTTTGTGTCCACACCAGACAAGGAGAGCACAAGGAAACTAATCTGTAGGCCAGTTTCACCTAGGATCGTAGATGCCAAAATTTTAAATAGAATATTATCAAACTACATACAGCAGCTTATTAAGAGAATGATGATGAGCCCAAGAAAGGTTTTTCCAAGGAATGCTTCAACGTCAGAAAAGCAATGTAGTTATTAAGTTTAAGGGAGAGCAATATGATCATCTCAACAAATGCAGAGAAGCATCTGGTAAAAGTTTATAAAGATGTTAACATAAGGGTCTGTAATTTCTGGTTAACTGAGGGTTTACTATATTAGGGTTAGTACATCTGTGCTGATGGCTCAATTCGCTTGGCATGTTTAGGAACCAGAAAGCCACTGTTTACTGGGTTGTTAGGCAACAGTCTCTGGTTACATGGGTGACAGGTGTGTGACAGTGCAATAAAGTATGGGTTATAATATATATAGATTTTTATTCGTATGAAGTTGTAGTTTTAGCATTGCCAAGATTCAATGGTATGCCCTCCCAAATTGATAATTAGGAGATGATCTTGGAGGTTTTAGAATCAGATGAATTGGGGTTCAGTTTCTGGTGTTACCACAGAAAAACCACGTAACCTTAGGGGTGTTTCTTATCATTTATCATCTCCAAGCTTGTTTTTTCAGTGTTAAACTGGATGTTGCTCTTTGGTTATTTTGAAGATTACCCTCAATAATGACGGAAAACTTCTAACGTAAAACCTGAACCATAGTAGGTGTTTTAAACACATTTGTTTCTCTTTCCTTTGAGCTTTAAGTTCGGTGATTCTGGAATATGTTATATATTTATAAATATGCCTGTGTTTCTTGTTTCATACTTGCATTCTGACTCTTGATGTTAAAGGACATATATTTTCACAAATTTATGACCAGTTTATTTTTTAATAGGTAACATATAATGCTGAATTATACTTTTTCTTTCCCCCATCTGTGTTTCAACATCAGGAAAGCAGTGCAGTTATTCACAGTTTAAGGGAGCTAAATTACACTCAGCTAAAGCTCAAAATAGACTTGTATACAAGTTGGAAATTTAGTTAAGACTTGAAAATCTAATGTAGTACTTGGGATTGTAATTGTAAAATGCTTAAAGAAGGTCAGATCGGAATCTTACATTGTAAATACTGATTTATTTATCTGTTAAGTTTACCAGTGAATTAAAATCTTAATTTTGTGTTCTCTAAATGAGTTCATTTCTGAACTCATTTAGATTAAGAGCGATATTTTATTTGATTATATTAGATTTGATTAGATTTTGTGATTGTCTTGATTAGTTAGTAAATGAAGTTTTATGTTTGGTAAGTCAGTTAGTTAATAGTTAACTCTTGTTACTGCACACTTAGCAAAGGCAAATCTCTATTGGTCTTGCAAGTTAAAAAGAAATTATGACATAATACATACATTCTAGCAACTGTTACATACGTTTTGATTATTTAGGGTAATTGAAGATGGGCTGAACCCATATTTAACATATGCATCAGTTTGTTTTTGTCTGAATCCAGTTAGACATATCCAGCAATCAAAACTGCCAAAGAACTACAATTGAGAAGTATAAGAAGAACTCCTTGTAGAAGAGAAGTCACTGCTTTCTAGAAAAACAAAAACAGAACCTTCCCTGAAGTGGCAGAGTGTTTTGGAGAAAAATAAGAATTCTCTTTGATGACTTGAAGACACTTAATTTTGATACTTTTCTCTTTTTCTCCACCTGCTCTCCAAGGAAAGACTTCTGAGAGTTAAGGTATGCAAAAGATACAATGAGCAAGAAATTGTTTAGAACCTGAATAATCTATTTGATATCAGGGGAGAAAGAAACCTTAGAATTCACCAGTCTGATTCTCCATACTCTGTAAGCTTTAGACTCTTAAAGGTGAGAGCTGGACCTTATATTAGGTGTTAAGATCAAATACTCTTAGCTGATGAAAGAGGTATAAAGGAGTTAGGATGAGTCTCATTATGTTCTTTTTGATTCTGCTTTTTAAGTATATAACAGTGGATTTGAGAGCTAGAATTGCTTTTAAAAGGAAACATATCTAGGGAGGTTTAAGTCATTGGTCTAAGAGCACATGGCAGTAGAGGTATAAGTTGGGTCTAGGCAATCTGGTAAGTTAGTCTTTTTTTTTTTCTTACATAAAACAGTTCCTTCTGGCTCCTTCTCCCTCATTCCTCACATTAATGATGAGCACTGAACAAACTATGTTTTATTCATCATCAAACAAGGTGAATAAATGAAATACCAAATGGAGCATATACTATGTTATACAGTCTTCATCAGTGGTTGATTCGTTTTGTGCAAAGTGAATAACAAGGTGATTTTTAGATAATTTCTCAATTTCCAGCAAAAATTGTGCTTCAGCTAACTCCTTTGTCTGTGAACCTTTTGGCTAATTAGAGGAGGAGAGCTGAGAACATTGGAGTTTGGAAGACCCTGAAGACCCCAAGAGGTCAGGGACTGAAGTAAAGTTTAAAGTTGATTTGTAAATCTTGGGAAGATTCTGGAGACTTGTAGGGAGAAAAGGTGATAAAAGCTTTCTGGAGATAAGAGTCAAAACTAGAAGCAAAATCCTGGTGAATTAATACCACACATAACTAGGGGAAAATAACTGCTACTGTAGGTTAAGGGAAGAAGAGCATTCCTTGGATTTTTATACTAAAAATATGTCAGTGCCTTCCTGGAAGAGAGTCTGAGACACTAATGGCTCAGGTAAAAGTACTTTTTCAGTACTTTTTCTTTTTGCCAGTATTAGATGTAGATTCACCTTTTCTCCAAACATTTTTTTTCTTGGATACTGCTTTTGTAAATCTTAGCGTAATAACGAATGTATTTGAGTCATAGTTTCTCAGAAAATGAGTCTTTGGGGTGATAGCTTTAAGAAATGAATTCATTAAAAGACAACAACATTCAAGATTACTACACCAATCTCCTGCTTAGAACTATGATTGGCAGTTTCCATTCACTGTCTCTAATTGTCGCTCTATTGCATGGTGGTACTACTTGACCAGTTGCTTGTGACTCGGAAGTTAGAGCCTCAGCTTTTTTAGTTTTAAGTAGTCCTGACATAATACTACAGTCTTTCAAGAGAAGAGTGGAAGTGTTTAAATGTATAACCACTTTTTAGTCGAATGGGTGCAGCTTGAATAATGAAATATCAGACCCTTCATTTGCATTGCTTGGCCTAATAGGTCATTGTATTCGGATTTCTTTATAATTTAGCATATTACTTTGATGGCTCCTCTCCACAAGCTTCAGTCTGGTAATGCGAGAACTAAGGAATAGAATTAATGGGAATCTCTTTAAATCCCAGCTCTGCTCGTATCTATATGACTTTGAGCTGGTAACCTAGTCTGTGCCTCAGTTTTCTCATCTGTAAAAAGGAGCTTAGTCACAGCAGCTACAGTAGAGATGCTGTGAGCATTAATGAGTTACTGCATGCTCAGCATTTAAATGAGTGCTGGGTGTTGAGTCAGCACTAGCCTCTGTGTTGACGCTGATTGAAATGGATGGATGGTTCATTAGATGTGCTGATCAAAGAAGAAAAGATCCTCTTTTGAGGTTTTGAACCTGAGACTAAGAAGAATGACGGTGCCACTGACCAGATAGGAAAGAAAGAAGAGAGGCTGAATTCTTTCCCCTTTTTTCTTTTCATGGCTAGTTCTAGTTCTCATCTGGATAGTGAAGGGCATGTTCTAAATCAGTGGTTCGCAAACCTTTCTGCACATTAAATTCACCTGGGGAGCTTCTAAAAGCTATCAGTGCCTGGGCCCTACCCAGGGCCAATTAAATCAGAATATATGGGGCTGGGGCCCAGCTATCTGTTTGTAAAAGCACCCCAGGGAATTCCAACCTCCAGAAGGTTTGAGAATCAGTGCCCTAAGTGCCTTTCTTGGTCTCCTCCAGTTTAGAGAGAAGTCTCGTAGATTAGGTTTTTGTCATCTTAACCCATGTTCTCCACTGCTTGTGACTCAGCCTCCTGGAGTACAGTGGCTTCATAGGACTGATCTGCTGCTGGTCAGTCTAAACTGTGCAGAATTGAGAAATGCTTGCTCCTTTCCAGCTTCCTTTTCTACCCTTCTCTTCAACATTTGTCTGCTGGCTCATACTTTTCTGATAATTACATTGGTGGATTATGATGCATTTGAGAGTTCTTTAGACGAGATTATATGTACATATAAATTAAGTTTACCTGAAGATGTCTTTAAAAAATTGAAACATTTCCCTTTCTGAAGGAAAACTTTCCTTAGGAGAACAAAGGATACTTGTCTTCTTGGCCTGGTTGCAGAAAATCATGTTTGGTCAGCCTATTAGATTTGCCTGAGTTCATGCTTTGAACAGAGAGATTGAGTTTTACTGATTGGAAATTTATTCTAGGACTTTTCTGAATTTACCAGTCATGTATAAGTCCTACACGTGTCTTAATGATGGCCCTCTTATTGTAACTGCACTTCACTTCAGCGACTTGGACCTGTTTCAAATCAAATTAATTCCATGAACTCTACTGTTTCCTGTTGAAGTAGGGAGGAGAGAGTGCTTTAGGCTGTCCCGTGAATAAGGCATCTGAGTCGTCTTTAGCTCTTGCTTCAGTAAAAAAGCAGCAGCCCATTATCTAATCTATTCATAGTTTACTTTGTTCAGATATCTAATTTGGGAGCATGTTTGCCCTCACTCAACTCTGAAACACAATTTTCCATCCCTTGAATAAAAGGGGATATCTTTAATTGACTCGGGGGCAGCGGTGGGGCGGGGGAAACCACTTAAGAATGCTAGAATTCTCAAAGCCTGTACAGATTGCTCTGCCGGATAACATTAAAATGCTGACCCTTTAGAAACTGCCATTCAGCATGCATCTGTCCTACAGTAGAGTTAGGAGGATTATTCTGTTAAAAAGGGCCATTTGCTATGATTCATAGGTGCTTAAACCCAATAAGTCTGTAATATCTATAATAAAATTCAACATTACTATTCATTGTTTTGGTGACAGTAGGGTTAACTGTGTCTTTACAAGGTATTAAGTGTGCACGTAAATTAATTTTAGAAATTAAGGGAATGGAAATATGAATTCTAATTCTACTCCTTCCTCCCAGTGTACCCTGATAGGTAGGTGTTCCAGAGCATTGACATAATACAGTTTGTTGACAGAAGTGTTTGTTCCCAGTAGAAACTGAGGTGTTACGAGTCACATAACTCTGGTATTAGGTCCGTGGTTCTCAAACTGCGGATAGATCAGCAGTACCTGCATCAACTAGGCATTTGCTATAAATGCAGATTTCTGGACCTCCAGACTAACTAAATCAGAAACTCAGGTGATAGGTCCTAGCAATGAGTTTTACAAAGCCCTCCAGGTGATTCTGTGACATGCTGGAGTTTGAGAAGTACTGAGCAGTGGCTCACGTCTCTCACTGTACGGCTACTTTACATGAGAGCTCCTGGTTGTAGGGTCCAGATATCAGTATGTAAAGCTGCCTTGGTGATTCCAGTGTGCAGCCAGGCTTGCAGGCCACTGCTTTAGGACCTGCTACTCAAAAGGTGGGTGCCAGCCCAGCAGCATAGTCATCACCTGGGAGCTCATTAGAACTACAGAATCTTGAACCTCACCTGAGACTACTAAATTGTAATTTGCATTTTAACAAGACTCCCAGTGACTCATGAGCACATTAAAGTTTGTGAAATACTACTTTATAGAAATAGTGAGTTTCATTATAGAAGTCAATTCCTAGAACACACTTAATTTAAAAGTTTTGTGAGGAGGCAGAAGAACTGCTTTGGCTTCTGCCTTGCGTTAACTCAGGGAAGCAGCCAGCCATTGAGAGGAAAGGGATGGCTTTAATAGCTTCTTATAAAGACCCAGGACTGTTAGCTGTAACAATAGCTCATAAGCCATCGCCAGGTAAGTATAGCAGTTAAGACACTTCCAGGTGCAAGTAACAAAAATTCTAACAAGACTAGTGTAAGCAATAAGGAGGAAATTTCTGGCTCAAATAATGAAGTCTCGGAGTAATTGTCTTCAGGCCTGGCTGCATTAAGAGGTTTAAGTGATGTTATCAGACCTTAGGTTTTATATATCTTTCAAAGTAACTTTCCTTTGTTAGATTCACACTCAGGCCTTAAACTAATCAAGGTAATAGCTAAGCTGTTGTTAAAAAGAGATTCCTCATATATAGTGGCTCAAAATAAATGGATGTTTTTCCCTTTGACATAACAGCACAAAGACAGGGCTGGTGAGATGGCTTTGCAATGATCTCATGCAGCTCTTTACCTGCAGCTCCAAGGTGACTACTCTACCTTTACTGTCTTCCTGTCAGGAGACTCAGTCAAGGGAAGAACCCTTTCCTTTTAAGGCCACAGCCTGGAAGCTAACATATCATTTCCACTTACATCCCATTAGTCAGTATGTAGTCGGCTGGCCACACGAGGTGCAATGCATGCTGGGAAATGTAGTTTTTATATAGGCAGCCATGTGCCCAGTAAAATCTGGGCAGGTTATATTAGTAAGGAAAAGAAGATTTTAGAACCTGATGACAACCAGGAGAGACCTCTGTCTTTGTGGTGTCAAGATGGGGCCTGATAAGCCCAGGTTAACAGTCTGTGTTTTCAGCAGTTGTGGTAGAACTGCTTTTTCGCCAACTCTTCTAGTGAGAATTGGAGAATAACTTCTCTTTGACTCTAGATTGGCCAAGCCTGACTGTTTCTGGCTGGGATGATATATATCATCCCTGGAACTACAAGTGGAAGAAATGTCACCAGAATCCCATGGATGGAGATAGGAAAGGACTGGTTGTCCACAGACAAATGCAGGGATTGTTACAACCTGAGGGAGAAGAATGGGTGCTGTCAGGACCGGACACCTTTTCCTCTCTTCACGTGTGCTGTGTCTGTTACTACTACGGTGACTTCCCTTTCCAGTCCGATTGTCACCTCATGTGATTTTGCCAGAATAAGATGTTTGGCACACATACCAGTTTGCCTCAGAACTCACATTCCTAAGGACCCAACTTGGATGTGCGTTCAGGCATCACCTTCTATCCATGAGGAAACTCTCGTATGCATCTACTTGCTGACAAAATAAACAGTTTATATGAGCTTAACCTTACTCTTGTTATTGATTTTTGGCCCTATACAGGAAAGGGGAGAACTTGGGAGTGCTAATAAAGCCAGGAGTGCGAGAGGATTTACTATCAACTTAGTGAATATGGAATATTTGAAGATTATTAGCATATTAGATAAAAGGCATTTAAGAACAAATTTATTTGATGAGTTTACTAAACACAGACTGTACCTTTGCTGTCTTATTTTTAATTGTTGATAAATATGCATAAAGGAAGATAAATTTTATCTTGGGCTGATTGGTATGTACTTTTTTTTAATGTTCTAAATGAAATTGTTGCATCTTTAACTGCTAAAGATTATATTGATAAAGGCCTTTAGTACATCAAATAATGATGAGTGTTAAAAAAACAATGAATTGCGTTTGTGTTTACCCTCTCATTCTCAAGGGTTTGTTTCCTCTAATATATATATATTTTTATACCTTACTCACTGCACAGAGGAATTGAGGCGATTCTCAGGACTGCATACCTTTCCCACAAACTTTAGAAATGATGTAAATGGTTGATTTATATGTATATGCAGCCAGAGCAATCTAAAAGCATACTATGTAATGCTCTTTTAAAAAGTCGTAGTCTTAAATGATAGAAAAAATAATACATAATATTCAGAATAACATGCTGTTTCCAAGCCTCTCAACTGAATGCTTATTGTCCTTTTAATAAAAATGTGGATTGCAGGCATATTTGATGTAAATGAATTAAAATTTCATTTGCCCAGAACTTCGTGTATTACGTTAATAAGATTTACCCAAAACACTGTTGTTGGTTTAATAAATATTAAGAGCATTTGTGAGATGCCTCCTGGTGTTTACTGTTTCTCTCCTTGGGCATTAACTATACTTGTGAGTCTTTACCAGGCTGCTCTTGTTGTTTTGTGCCTTGAGGCATAAATAGAGACACAAAACCCAGAAGATTCAAACAAATTCCATACCATAAACTATTTGCAGATGCATTTTGTATTCAGGAGAGGCTTTTCATTTATTTAATATAAAACTACTTTCTTTTAGCATTCTACATGTACAAAAAGAGATCAGTTTTTTTGTTTGTTTGTTTGTTTTACTAGAAATTTAAATAAGATCATGAAAAGATTTTCTGAAAAGTGTCATCTAACAAGCAATAGAAAGATATAAAGTAATGACATATCTGACCCTTTATCTTCCTGGATCTTATATTCTTTTGGACAATCAGGAATGAAAGGAATGGAAGCTGCCAAGGAGACAGATTTTGATTGAATAAAAGGAAGACCTTTCTAAAAGACAGTCAGAGATGAAATAGACCGTTTCTGAAATAGCGAGGGCTGTGCCTGGAGGTGAGCAAGCATGTATTTGGATGGCCATTTATTTGGGATCTTTAGAAGAGAATCAGAGCATCAGCTGGCTGGGAGATTAGCTGACCTTTACAGCTTCCTTATAACCTTAGATTCTGTCATTCTTACAGTATTTTGATGTGGAATGCTGAGCAACTTAACATTTTATTTCCTTTCCTAATAGTTTGGTCTGAGACTGGACATCCTTTGTTGCCCTTAGTTGATGGAATATGGCATTCTAGGACCAACTGTTTGTTAAACTGATGGTAAGCCCTCTATTTGCCAACTTTAGAGGACAGTGTAACTATTGAAATTTGACACTGCCTCAAACTTCAGATGACTGATAGGTACTCAATCAGGTAGAATAGCCCCCTTGATTATCTGTTGTGAGCCAGAGAGGTATATACCAGAAAGATAAGTCAAACTCAAGTCTCAGTGAGTGGTCTTGAAGGGAAAGCGAATCTTTAGAAGTGAAGACGCAGAGGGTCTCCAAGCCAGTATCAAGGGAAAGGGGCCACTGCCCCAATTGTCAAGAGTTTATGGGGAGATACTCTTATCTCCCCCCACCCCAAGCATTCACTTCTACACCACTTGGCAACGTGCACCAAGGAGCTCCTCTTAGACTGGACAAGGACAGTCAGGCTGTGTCATGATCACCCATAATCCATGGATTACAGCAGCGGTCCCCAACCTTTTTGACAGCAGGGACCAGTACCCTTATGAGAATGTAATGCCTGATGACCTGAGGTGGAGCTGAGGCGGTGATGCTAGCACTTGGGAGCTACTGCAAATACAGGTGAAGCTTTGTTGGCTTACCCACCGCTCGCCTTCTGCGGTGTGGCCTGGTTCCTAACAGGCCACAGATTGGCCTCCGGGGTTGAGGACCACTGGGTTAGAGCACAAAGCTTTCTTTAAGAGGCTTAAGTGACCATTGTGAAAAACATCACTGAAACAAATGATGGGCAGAAGGACGGGTGCTAGAAACCATTTCCTAACCATATCCCTACCACTTTACTTTTGCCCAGCCACCACTCACTTTGTGTTTCTTTAATGTGAGTGAAACAAGAGAATGCTGGACAGGTAGCCAGAGACTTGAGTTCTTATAGGCTGGCCTTTCTCTGCCAGTAACCAGTGGTGACTTCTGGCAAATACTATCGCTCAACCTTTTCTGCCTCAGTTTCCACATTTGTAAATCCTGTTGCCTGTTGATCTCTATAGCCAAGCATGCTGTAGTTCTTTAATGGCTATGCTTACTTTTTTTTTAAGGAAATCATTTTTTCCTCCTTTCTACCTAATGCCTTGGAATAAAGTTTTTAAAATTCCAGGCCACATTTTAACATTCTGCTCTATCCTCTTCTCTTCTCCTTTGTCAGCCAAATAAATTGGTTACGGTTGTCACTTAGAATGCAGTAATCTTTCATGACTATTTCCTCTCAGAGGTGCCACTCCATCTAGCTGCTATAGCTCAGGTTTCTTCTTCCCAGATAGGAAGATAGAGGTTGCTTTTGAATATGGGAAATAGAAGTTGGAATAGGAGGTAAAGTTCTCACAGTAGGGGAAAATGTCCACCTGTTAGAGACAGGAAATAACTGGGGTGTGAGGCCAGCTGTCCTTGTTCTGTGGATGACAATTCCCAGCAGATTTTTTTCCTGCATTTTAGGCTCTGAGTATTACACAGTGGATATATAGTTTTGTTGTCCTGGGAGCTAATAGTTCTATTAAAAACTGGGCAAGTGAATGCACTCTGAGAAGATCATGAGTCTGTGAATAGCTCAACTGTTATACTCTGGCGGGGGGCAGGGTGGAGAGGTCCCAAGAAGCTGATGAACCTCTTCTTCCAAAGGCTAACATTTCACTCAGCATGATTTTCTCACAAACTATCAAATTTGAAAATCTCAAATGCCTGTGAAATTGATGGCAAGAATTAGGAGGCATATGAAAAATACTACCCACCTGTGATCATGCCACACCCACCAGTTTACAGCTCATTAGCCCCAGGGACTCTAGAAGAAGCCTTTCCAGAATGATGGGTTTCCTGGCCCGAAGTGCTGAACTCTCCCGGCCTGTATTAGAATCATCTTAGGGGAGGAAGGGGTGTGTTTTGTTAAAAATACCCATTCTTGGTTTCCACTACTGCATTTTAATGTCTAAACACTGAAGTTACAGTATAACTGTTTTAGGCTGAGAGACCCCAAAGCTTTTTAGTTACAGGTCTAAGGTCTTCCTCTATCAAATGCAAAATTTGATACTGAGCTCAGGATCAAAATATACTTAGCATTCATTATCTGGAAATTGTTTACTTATTAAAAAGGTAATTTATTTGGCCATGCAGTATAACTCAAATAATATGATTTCTTTTATGCTGCTTGCAATTGATGTACATAACATTTAACAGCTTTCTTAAGATATAACTCACATACCACAAAAAGTCACCTATTTAAAGTGTACAGTTTAGTGGTTTTTAGTATTTTCACAGTTGTGTGACAGTCACCACGATCTGATTTTAGAGCATTGTTGTCATTCCCTAAAGAAATTCACTACCCATTAGCAGCCACTTCTCATTTCATCCCCACCAAGTCCTAGTGGTTACTACTCTACCTGATGTCTTTATAGATTGTGTCTATAGATTTGCCTATTCTGGACATTTCATTTAAGTGGAATCATATAAGATATGGTCTTTTGTGACTGGCTTCTTTCTCTTAGCATAATGTTTTCAAGGTTCATTCATGTTGGTACTTGTGTTAGTACTGTATTTCTCTTCATTGCCGAAGAATATACCTTTGTGTGGATCTACCAGATCCTGTTTACCCATTCATCAGTCGATGAACACTTGGGTCATTTCAACTTTTTGGCTATAGTGAATAATGCTGCTTTGAACATTATGTACCAGTTTTTGTGTGGACACGGTTTCATTTCTCTTGGCTATCTGCGTAGGAGTGGAATTGCTGGGTCATGTGTAACTTAGTGGTTAACATTTTGCGGGACTGCCAAACTGTCTCCAGAATGACCATAATTACATTCCCACCAGCAGTGCACAGGGTTCTAGTTTCTCCACCTTCTTGCGGACACTTGTTATTGTCTGTCCTTTAGATTGTAGTCATTCTTCTTGGTGTGAAGTGATATTTCATGGTGGTTTTGCACTTATGTACTAAGGATGTGAGCATCTTTTTGCATTCCTATTAGCCATTTGTATTTCCTCTGGAGAAATGTCTTTTTAAATTCTTTGCCCATTTTAAAATTGGGTTGTTTGTCTTACTGAATTTGAGAGTTCTTTATATATTGTTGATCCAAGTCTCTTATCAGGCAATTTGTAAATATTTTCTCCCATTCTGGGGGTTAGCTTTTCATTCTTATGATAGGGTCCATTGAAGGACAGAAGTTTTTAATTTTTGTGAACTCGTATTTATCTATTTTGTTGTTGCTGCTTTTGATGTCATATGTAAGAAATCATTTCCTAAATGAAGGTTGCAAAGGTTTGTTCCTGTGTGTTCAAAGAGTTTTGTTTTTAGCTCTTACATTTAGGTTTATAACCCATGTTGAGTTAATTTTTGCATATGTTATGGAATAGGGACACATCTTAAAAAAATACAGTATCTAGTTGTCCCAACATTTTTTTTTTTTTAAAAGACTATTCTTTTCCCCTATTGAATTGTCTTGGCACCCATGTTGAAAATCAATTGACCATAAATGTAAGGAATTATTTCTGGACTCTCAATTTTATTCCATTTGTCTACATGATATATATGCAGTACTATATGTACATATTTATGTAATAAATATATATGTATATATTTGTGCATATATATACATACATACACATGCAGAAGGGGGGATCTTAAAGCATACTTGGTTTCGACTGGTATAGTCCTTGGGCTTTAATTTAAAGTGGTCAGGCAATGGAACAAATTAAAAAGCAGGAATTTAAGGCATTAACTACATCATCAGACTTGGCCATGATGTCCCTCAAGCCTCAGTTGAATCCACTTACCAGGGATACAAAGATTAGGTAGCAGAGTGGTTGGCTTGCTCTTTGTTTTTATTTTTTTCTGCCTCTTGAAATGGAATGCATTGCCCAATGTTTTAGAGTAAGTGATTTTTAGATCTCTCTGGTCTTGGCCTTGCCCTGAGAGCAAGGACTTGGTTAAGTGACCTTTGTGAGCTCTGAACGGCATCCACCCTGCATATAGATTCTTGGCCTGAGTGTCTAAAGCTGTGAAATGAAGGAATTTGATTAGGTTCTAATGCTTCCATCCAATCAGCTTGAAATTCTGTGATTTGTGTGCATGGCCACCCTTTAAAAATAAATGGTACATTTTATCGTTGTCATCTACACGCAAAACTGAAAGAATGACAACATATCCCGTTAATTCTCTCATTTTACTGCTGATTCTGATGAGAAGAGGCTCACAAGCAAATAAATGGCAGGACTGAAGCAACTGTGACCGGTTCTCTTAAGTTAGTTTAATGTATAAAAAGCCTAGTTGTGTGCTCTTTATAATGCTTCTGGGTTATTTTAATTTTTAATGATGAAATGCATGACAAAGAAAAAGGAAAAGACAAGAATTTGCTGTGATACTGTGTGCTTCTTCCTTGTGGATATAGTTGGAGGGACTTTATTACTTTGAGATCAATTAACTATAGATAAGTAGCTGAAACTTCTTTCAGAATGTCTTAGTTTTCTTCTTGGGTTTGTGGGAAGGTAGAAATACAGGTTTTTAATTGTTCACAGCTAGTACATGAATATAGTGGTAATAATAATTAAGAATAATATGGTTCACCTCTTAAGCTGTTAATTTTAAGCCACTAATTTTTTTGATCTGAAGTCTGGCAGAGTCTTTGAGTGGAACGTTTGGAGGTCCATCTTGTTTTCAGTCAGGCAGTGTGCAAGTCCGCCTTGTCTTCTAATTTGTTACATAATTTGTTGATTTTTATGTCTTCTACCTAAAAGCAGATGCACACAACACCAGTCCACTCTCAGTAATATCCATGCAGCCATCCTCACTGCAGAACCCTTGAGTACAAGCAATGAGAACCCGAAGCCCATATCACGTGTGTGTGTGGGGAGCTGGCAGCCTCACGTGTGCCCTCTGCAGTGGGACCAGACCTGATAGACAGGGAGCCTTGTTAGGAGAGTGAATTTGCTTTAACGTTCTTGTGATTGGCGGCTGAGCCCAAGTGTGGCACTCACCACTTTCTTGAGATAAAAGGAGCTCTTTCAGTTCTCTTGATAGTTAATCATAAAGCTGATTTTATAAGCTAATCCCCCACCCCTTGTTTTTAGTAAAGTCCTCAAATTCTCAAGTATTATGACAGTTTCGGGTGGAGTTTATTTTCCATGGTTTTTCTTTTTTTAAAAAAATAAATGTATTTATTTAAATTAGTTTCAAGTCCATGGTTTCTTAATGCTTCGTCATAGAGAAAATTTTCAAATGTTTCAAAATGATAAATATTTATTAGAGAATAAGTATAAAAATAGAATGTGTATTCTTGAAGAATGATTTGGGTAGAAGTTGTATCCTGGGAAACTTTAAAACAACAAAATAGATGTCTGATGAGAACACGCCATTGCATCAAATTATTAAAAAATACCTCTTTTACCCTGGATGATTTGGGGAGAAAAAAATCTTAGTTACATTTCCTATGTGAAAAAAACTAAAATCCTAATTATTATTATTATTTTTTGAAGTAGTAATATAACATTAATTACATGAACAAATTGATCGCTTCTCATATTTTATGCTGGCCACGAATTTGGCTGTGTTAGTAAATAATTGTTATTTCATAACACATCATCGTCACTTTTCTCACAGGACTTCCTGGAACAAGATGACTTTTGCCAGGTATAACTGATATAAGAATCCTGCCAAGAAAACTGTCTAAAGACTTTTTTTTTTTCACTTTTAAAAGTACACATTGTAGAAAGCTCTCTTGACTCTACTAACAGAACCCATTTTATGAAGTTAAGCTGTTAACCCCATTTTATTTCTAGGAAAACAAGGTAGAATTGTTTTCACTTTAGAGGGCCATGGAATTGAAGTAGAGAGGTTGTGACTTCATGAGAACACTAGGTCAGAATAGAAATTAGGGTGAGATCCATAAATTTAGTTATTTTCAAATGGATGATTTTTGCTACTTCACTCACTTTTACTTTTTCATGAAATATTGTTCATCAGAGTGAACAGAGGAGCAGTAATAATTCCATTAATGAGAAGTCCTACATCATTGCTCCTCCAAGAGCCTCTTTTCCCATCCTAAGCTGTTTGTATACTATCAGCATGTGGATCCTGTGTGTGCTTCTGTTTTAAGTATCTGCTTCTGGAGAGCCAGCTTGAAAAAGCAAAACAGAAAAATCCATTGGCATTTTGAGAGTTGAATCCACAGAAGATGTTGTTTGCAATGTGCCGAAAACATAAGGTCCAAACAGCCGGAACAGGCCTGGTGCCAGGCAATTTCACTGTGAGAGAAGGAGGAGGTCTGAAACAGTCTTTTTAGGATTATCTCCAACTCAGCAGCTGCTGTCTGAGTTTGATTATGCACATCCTGCTCGGGGAGACCTGCAGTAACCCTTGGGCCCCTGGGGAAGTCAGGGCTGCCTTTTAAACAAAAGCCTCTTCCCTTGGACACCCAAGGGCAAAAGCCCAAACAATGTGGAGGTTAAAAGAAGGTGGAGCTTTTGAAGATTGGATTTGAAAGAACAATCTAGGAAGGAAACTGATTGCCGAATTTCGGAATTTCGGAACTGCAAGTGCCTTTTTAAGAGCCTGTAATTTTACAGATGAGGAAGCAGAGGCTCAGAGAAGTTAAGTGACTTGCACAAAGAGAACCAGTCAGAACTGAAATCCAGGTCTCCTTTTTCCCAAGTTAGAGCTGTTTTATGTAGGTGCCATATTCCTGATAATATGATTCTCACATCAGTATAAATAATATGTTGTATATGTTGGAAAATTGACCTGAAAGAGAAGAAACTTTAAAAAAGCTTTTTGGAGTTATGTGTTAACCACCTTTTATAGACTGTCCAAGCATATTCAGATTTTTCTGTTATGTGGTAGAATTTTATCAGTGTGTAAATCTTAATAAGTGACCAGTAAATAGATTATTCCAGTAAATTTTATATGTGATTCTCAAAGGCAGAACAGGCATATTGTAGAGGTGTCGGGAGGAAAACTAGGAAGGATGTTTATGGAACGAAGTCTTTTGTTCAACTGTGGCTCTGGAGTAGGGCTACAGTCTCTGAGGATTTATGGCCTGTAGTCTGGAGAAGCTAGGTGGGCTCACATTATCTGTGTTTAAGAACGTGTGTGGGGTCTTTGAGCCTAAGGCTGTCCAGGTTACAAAAGGCTTTGTCAAAGAAGATGGTTATCTAGTGTTCTTTGAGAATAATGTGTTGCTGTTTATTTCACATCTGTGCTGGGGATTGAGAATTTTCCCTGCTTTGTGGTTGTAACAATATCCCCAGTTTGCTTCTTTTTAAGAGTTGGGAAGCTAATTTCTTGTAGGAAAGAATCCATGAAATCCAAGGATATCACTCGAACTTGGATGCTTTCTCTTCTTAATTAAAAGATTGCTCAATTAAAAGATTGAGTTGTTAGAGTTTTGTTTGGTATACGGGAACTATTTAACATTGTTGACCTAAAAGGGTTTTGACTGAGCAAGAGAGAAAAATCAGGGAGATCTTCTTCACTAAAATTCCACGTGGATTTGGAATCTGTTTTTGAATGGTGGGGTTTCTAATTGCTTTATTCATTTGTAAAGGTCATGTTGAGTGTATGAATTGAGTGTCCTTTTCTGTGACCCACCATCTTTTCTGAAAAACAAAACAAAATACTGCATTTAGGATACTCTGTTGAGATATAGTGGAATGTCTTTACATTTATTCTATAAGATTTTGGTGACAGCTGTAGCTTAAATGGGTAAGGGGAGGTCTGGAGTGCATAGTAGGACGAGACAGTAGGCAAATGTGAAGGTCTTCTTTTAGAGCTGTACCTTGGGAAATGTCTTATTTAATGGCCTAATTAGGACATGCCTAGTTTATTTATTGATTGATGAGCTTTTGAAGTACTTGTTGCCTGAATGTGAATTTTTCAAGTGGTTACCTGATTTTCCCCCCGCTCTGACGAGAGAAAAGTTAAGGTGGAAGGGAAAGCTGTATATTATTTTTGTTTTTATTCACCAAAGACATAGTTTTGGGTACTTTGGCAAAAGAAGGTATCGAAAGGTCATTAGTTCTTTCCTTTTTTGTTTCCTTAATTGATAGTGGCTCTTGGCCTCATTGAGGAACGCTCTCTGAGTGCTATTATTATGCTGGAATGATATCGAAGGAGGCCACTAAAGCGATTTCCTCAGAAGGCACTTATTCTCATTTGTATGATACAAACCTTTTTGGAGAACTGTCTAGACTACCAAGGTAGGGGAAATAGCTTACGGATCTATGATCTGTATTTAAAATAATTATTAAGCTATCTAATTGGATATTTAGAGAGTTCAGGATGTATAAGATAAGGAAAACTATATATGTACTGATCGCCTCCACCAGAAGTAACATCCCTCAGGTGGTAGCTTTCTCTAGGAAGAGGATGTATATGTCTATTTCTGGATTAGTTTTACACAAATGAAGCCTGTTTCTCACCTGCTTGCTGCCTTTTGCCAGGGGGTGGAATTTTTCCTTTTTGCTGCTTGTCACTTGGCATTTGAATGGAAATGAGTCCTCTCTTTCGGAGCCAGAAGATTCTAATTCATCAGGAAAAATTTCTCTAAGGAGTTATTTTAGTTGCTTCATAGTAAACGGCTTACACTACAGTGAGGAACCTTTGAATTTGAAATCTTTTAAATATCTTTTTCTTCTTCAAAAAATGTATACAATGGATTTCTGAGCAGCTAAAATTCCATACTAGATAGCATTGTTATTCTCTGTAATCTCTTTTTAAAAGGTTTGGTGGTGTTTTGCTGTTCAAGCTAAACTATACTAACATGAAGTTTGGGTTTTGAAGTGTAGAAGTAGTTCAGCAATAATAACGGGTGATCCCTTAGATTTCCTTGAAGAAGAAGGAAGACTGTATGGTGAATCTACATGCCTATCACGTCTGAAAACATTACTTATTAATTTTGGTTATGAGTTAAGCTTCTCCTTGGTGGATTGGGCCTCTTCCAGGAGTAACACTTGGAGTCCTAGGTGCTATTGGAGAGGTGCCTTTCATTCTCAGCATTCTGGGGAGATTTACATCTGTAAGCCGGATAAAAATATGTGGAAAGCTGATTAGTTTAATTGGCCCACTATTGTAATTATTCAGTAGGAGGTGACTGTGGGACAGTTATTATAGCCCAGAGTGTCTGGTAGGAAGGGGAGGAGACTCACTGAAAACAGCAGCAACGTTATAAAATGTTGATTTAAACGTGTATTTAGTAACAAATTTCCCTGGCACTTAAGAAGGATGGGGAAATTCTTAACTGTTTGGATCAAGAATCCGTCGGAAAAAAAGAGGTGAGCTTTTTTTCAAGGATAATTGCAGGGAATTCTGCTAATGATTTCTCTTTCCTTAAAATACTCCACAGGGTAACAGGACTTCGTGGACGTAAACTCAGTGTTTATAACTTTAAAGTAGACACTCTAAAGTTGTTGCGACAGACACTCAGGGTGGCCAAAATGGTGCTTGCGTTTTAGGTTCTTTCAGAAAAGCAGCCCAGTGCAGGGTCATGTTGTAAAGTGGAGATTTTTCTTTCACATCAAAGGACAAGGCATGTTCTACAGACAGTGAGCTAAGAGGTAGGGAGCAGGCATTTCAGTACTTGCATTGGGAAACTATGTGTGGAATGTCATAGTTCACAGACCAGGGACCCAAAGTGAATCCAGGTGCCTCTGCCCGCTGCTGTTTTCCTAGAGAGAAATGACTGTAGGCAGAAATTGCAGCCAGATGAACCAAAAATAAAATTGATGGCTTTATTGGACTTTTTTTTTTTCATGAAATTTAACTTTCTAATGTGCACATACATCACTCTGGGGATGTCATTATAAATGGCTGACCTTTTGTTTGGGGGAGCTGCTGCTCGCTGTCTGTGCAGCTCCACTCCGCTCGCTTTGATTCCGGCCCACATCTGTTGAGCATGTGATCAATTTTTTTTCCCCCTCTGAAGCATACTGACAACTGGCTAAAAAGATTTAATGAAAACCAGTCAGAACTAATTTCAGTTAGATATTCCAGCTCTTCTGGTTTCAGATGTAGAAGTTATGGCTTCCCAAATGTTGCTGTTTTGAGGGCAGCATCAGGAAGTCTCCTTGGGCCGGGAACTGGGTTTCTTCGTCTTACTCCCAGCACCGCCCGGTTAATGATTGTAGGGTGGCTGGGAATAATGAACCAGCCTGTTATCAGCCAGCTCGAGTATTATAGAAAAATCATTCCTCCCTTTCTTCCTCCTTTCCCATGGAAGTCAGTGCACTGCTGTGGTCACACCTAATAAATACTGCAGACTTCATTGGGTTGTTTAATGGGACTTAATGTAGTGTCATTTGTGCACTTAAGTGAGTGGTTCTTATTTTTGTGTGGCTTACTGCTCAATCTTGAAAAGATGTGAGGTTTGAGGAGTTTCCAACAATTACTGTTTTTTATGGAACCAGAGTTTGAGTGAGACAAGACTTTGGCCGTTATTTAACAGGTCACCTGCATTTCCATATGAGCTTTGGGGATACTGGAGGAATTAAGTCACAATAATATAAAACTGTACTCTGTGCTTCGGCCTGTTCCAGAGAAATAATTGGAAACCCTGCCCTCTCTCCCGTCGTCATGCAAATCCCAGTAATGATTTCAGTCTCTACTCAAGTGCTCCCAAGTGTTCATGGCTGCCTGTTCCCTTGCCCAGAGAATTCTGTCTCATCTTTGGCCAATCTGGAGGCAAGAAGAGGTGAGGCTTCTGGTCAGTGTGCGATGCCAGTTAGGACAGGAGATGGCACTGTCTTGATCACCCTAGAGAAGCTTCTGTCCCTCACCAGGGAAAGCCACCTGCCCTGGCATTGCTGCAACCCTTTCCACTCCTTCAAAGCCGGCCTCCCAGCTGTGTTTGGTTATGCTGGTAGGCCTGGATTCCTACAGCGCTGGACTGGTCGGCGTAGGTCACTGGACAAGTTTCTCATCAGAGCCCCCTTTTTCACTGTGGTGAGGCTGCCCCCATCCTATCCTCCCCATCCCTGTTGGGCTGCCATTTTCTGTGAGCTGAAACTGGCAGCCCAGCACGGGCCCAGGGAAAAGATTCTTGCCCTGGGGCTCGAAGACTGGCCCAGTTCCTCCAATCTGCCTTCTAGGAAGCTCTCAGGGAACAAAAACTTCCTCTCTTGGTCTGCCCTCCAGGCAGGATTGTTGAACTAGGACAGTTGAGAAACTGGTGCTTGGAAGGGTCAGAGGACTTGTCTAAGACCACATCTTACTGGAACTGGATTCCCAGGTATTTAATGATTTCTGGGAGCTTTCCTTTGATTTGTTGGATTTTTCCCCTGGAAAAATTCCATACTTGGGCCTCAGTTTCTCCATATATAAAATTATAATAAGACTACTAGCTTAAGTAACTAAAAGGGGCAGTCATAGGTCACAGGCCTCCAGAGGAAAGGGTCTAGGACAGCGGTCCCCAACCTTTTGGTACCAGAGACCCGTGCTCCTATGAGAATCGAATGCCCAATGATCTGAGGTGGAGCCGAGGCGGTGATGTTAGTGCTGGGGAGCGGCTGCAAATAAAAATGAAGCTTTGCGCTGCTCACCTCTTGTTGTCGGCCCGTTCCTAACAGGCCACGGATAGGTACAGGTCCACAGCCCGGGGTTTGGGGACCTCTGGTCTAGGATGTTTGCATAGCTCTTTATAATTTACACAGCATTTTCCACACATTATCAGACTTAGTCCTTCCAGTAACCCTGCGGGGTGGGCATTGTTGACCTTGTTTCACAGATGAAGAAAGTAAGTCCCAGAGAGGATGAAGGTGAGGCTTGTCCAATCTGAGCATTTGTCCTGAAGTTTGTTCAGCATCAAATTTTAGAGACAGTCATGGCTTCGGGACGTGGCTGCCAGGCAGTGGTAGGCGCTTCTTTGCCTTGTAGTTATTTCCCAGTGATTTGGCCCCGTAGGCCTCCCCAGAGTGACTTCGTACTTATTTTTGTTATGGGTCTGAGGAAGTTAGAATTCAGTTAATATGTACTTATTATTCGTGATTCTGGATTTAAACATAGGAGTCTTTCAAGGGAATGTAAACTTTAAGTTTTGTAGAAAATAAAGTGTCAAAAATTATCTTATGTAGACAAAAGAAAAAATTACAAGTTTGCATGCCTGATATATAGAGCTGATCTCCTTAAAGCAGTTGCTAAAACTACCCTGTTATCATATAACAATGTTTCTTTCTTGCTATAAAACATATGACCAATAAATGGCATGACCACATATTTTACAGTTGCAGACATTTCTTCCCTCCCTTTCTTGAAGTTTAAAAAGACGGAGCAGATGTCTCTAGTCTCTTTTCAATGTGGCGGAAGAGAGAGGAAGGTCTTCTAGACTTCAGGAGCACCAAGGGGTCGGTCTCCTGCTAACAGCACGTAGATCGTGCCAAGAGCTGTGGAAACCCCACCTCCATCACAGGGAAAGAATTAAACAGCAAAAAAGTGGAAAACAGGCCTTTCCCTTTTCTCTCCTTCTGAGAAATTTTAAGGGCCTTCATAAGTACTTGGGGCACATCAAAAAGATGAAAGGTCAACCCAGGGACCCAAAATCGGGTTCTGTGTATTGGCCCTCTATGCACCAGTGGTCAGGATACCTGATTCGCTCTCTGCCTCCGTTGTTCCATCTGTAAAACAGAGATGGTGATACTGCTGTCTGGAGCCTAGAGGAAGGCTGAAAGGGTGTTCACAGGGCACCTGGATCTGCAGGGGGACCTGGGGGCCTGGCCACTTACCCGAAGGAGAGAGGCGGCTGTCCCGGGGAAGGTGCTGGCTCCATACAACAGTCTTTTGCTGATGTCGGGTGACTCTAGGTCCTAATACTTGGCTCTGCTTTTGGATGTCAGTCATATTCATTCTCCATGGCCCCTGCTGATTTTTGATGCTGTCCCGTCCAGGATTTCTTTCAGCAGTTGGCGTGGTGCCTGACTCATAGCAGGTGCTCAGTAAATATTGGTTGAGCAAGTGTTACCCTCATAGGGGAGAGGGAAGGTGTGCTGTTGACCTGTGGGGAGTGAGACTATGACAGGTTCCTGAGCCTCATTATTTCTGCCTCTGGAGTGTTCGAATGCACCCTCTGTAGCAATAGAGACAAAAATGCAATATCACAAATACCACTGGAATCATTCTTTGTTTTTCATTGCCATGGCCCTTGTCATTATTTGTCTGGACAGGTACCACAGGAGACTTCTAACCATTCTCCCTGCCTCTGTTGGGGGCTTTAACACTAACTAGCCATCCACTCTGCTGGTTATCTCTGTCCTCCTAAAACAAATACTATCATGGCACTCTCCCACCTAAATGCCCTTCACTGGCTCCCTTTGGCCTCCAGTAAAATCCTCCACTAAACCTAATTCTAACCCTAACCTTAACTCTAATCGTAACCCTAACCTAGTACCAAACACTAATCTCAACCCTCGCCCTAACTCTCGCCCTCATGCTAAACCTAACGTTAACCCTGTGTGCCTCTGCTCTGTCAAATCCCAGGGCCTCCATGGCAGCCCTGCGGGCTATTCAAGTGGGAGCTCTAATCTTCCAGATGGAGTTAGATTCGTTGGGTTTTAAAACCCCCTGATTTTAATTGGGTCTCAAACGACCTGGGAATCAACATATTTGGGACACATCAGTAGGGTACATTTGTAAAAGGGCATTGAATGTTTGGAACAGGAGTGCAATAATTCATGCTAAGTAACCAGAGAAAACTAAGATGTTAAAGGATCTTTGCATGTAGTCTTCAAAAATCAATTTAATAAAAAGTCTATTTTTCAGCTGATTGTATAGTTCATCAGGGAGAGTATATGAGCATATAGGTGCATACACATATATACGGTTGACCCTTGAAAAACATGGGTTTTAATTGCGCAGGTCCACTTATATGTACATTTTTTTTCAATAAATATACCTTTGGGCCTCCTAATCCCTGGGTTTCAAATCCGTGGATTGAACTAACCACTGGTGGAAAACAGTATTTTGGAGTCATGGTTGGGAATCAGTGGATGCAGAGGACTGACCATATGCATGGTTCTAGCCATTTTACATAAGGGATATGAACATTCGTGGATTTTGTTTTGTGGGGATCCTGGAACAATTCCCTGCAGATACCGAGGGTCAACTGTGGTTAAGTTTTTGAGGAGTCAAAGGTTATACCCGGATTTTTGACTGTGCAGGGGTCAGCATCCCAACCCCCACTCTACACATACAGTATATATATCTTTTTTAGTTTGGAAAAGGAATGAGGCAGCCACTTGTACTACTGGACATTAAAACATATTATAAAGTTATGATAATAAAAGAGGATGATGTGAGTATAAAAATATACACTCAAACAAAATAGCACCTCATAAAACTTTTCAGTGCATAGAATAACAATTATATAAGTCACTGGCAAAAGGTACAGATTATCTGGTAAAGGAGGTTGTGAGTTGTATTTTTAAAAAACCTATTTAGATCCTTGCCTCGGGTCATACACCAAAATATTTATATGTATTGGACTTAAATATATATTTTTAAAGCCCTAAACTAAAAACATATTTGATCTCTGAAAGAGGATATATTTTTAAGCCTGAAAGCAAGAAACTATCAGTGATTGCTCAACTTGAATACTTAAAATTATCCCTTTTACTGAAAAATTACAAATGACTAGTAATGATCACTAAGATAAAAAAAAAATGCACACCAAAAACAAATATTCATTGTTCTGTCATCATATTAGGAAAGACTTCAAAAATACAATATTCAATGTTCATTAGGATATGCTCTGATACTCATTCTAGACAGAAATGTAATTTAAAATAAATTTTAAATAAATTTAAAAATGGTTTGGATTTTATTTATATTGGGAATATTACTATATAAAAACTGGTGTGATTTATTAAATTAAAATAATCTCTAATTTTAGTTTCATAAACCTAGTTTTAATCTTAGTTTTGTTGTTTTTTTCTCGCAACCCTTGGTTGACCTTACAGATTGTGAGGACTTTGTCAGCTTACAGTCCTTTATTTTTTTATTTTTTACACCTACAGCACCTGGTCCTCCTAGGTGGTCTCCCATCCAAGTACTAACCAGGCCCAACCCTGCTTAGCTTCTGAGATCAGGCTTGTTCAGGGTAGCATGGCCGTAGACTTGTTGTTGTTTTAAATAACCTTTTGGCCTTGGATTGTCCAAAGAGGAATAGCTATAATTAACTACTCTTAATCATATACTTCTCCATATAAAATATGGCAAAGAGATAACCCATTGGGGAAAACATCTCTTATAAAGGGGATTTATGACCCTTAATATCCTATAAGACCATCATGAGGCATTCTATGTAAAAGATAAGTAATACTGGACTGCAGTTTCTGAAGTGTTCAAATTGTAATTCACTGTGTGATGCTGAACAAGCGACTTTACCTCTCTGGGTTTTACTGTACTCATCTGTAAAATGAGAGAGTTGAGTTAGATTACAGTCTACCCACTGGGATGCCCTCGCATAGCTGCGTCAAGATTCTGATGCCCCCTGGCTCTCAGGACAGCTGGGTGGAGCCCAGGGTAACTGGCCAGAGCCTGGGGTGGAGGCCACACGACTTCTAGCCAAGAGCAGCCATTTGTTTCCCCCAGTGATTCGTGCAAATACTACCACAATTCAAACTTAATGCGTGAAACCTTTATGCAGCGAGTTGTTTTAAAATCAAGTAAAAGCTAGGTTGAAAAGGAGATAATTTCAAATGTCATAATGAACCACTCATCCTTCCTACTCAATATGCAATAGCCATATTAAAATATGAGAAAGGAAGAAAAGCAAAATGTTATCAGTAATTATCTCTGGTGATGGGCTTATGGGAATTTTTTATTTTCTTATTTATAATATTCTGTATCTTTCAAATTTGCTGTGTTAAGAGTGGTTTGAGTTTAGCATATGAGTAGTTATTAAAAAAAAAAAAATGCTGGCAGTGCCCTCAGCGGTCCCCTGGAGCTGTCTCTTGCTTCAAAAGTGTTTGGACAGAACAGACCCTGGGACGCCCTTTCTTCCAGCCACCGACCACCCTCCAGCCTCTTTTCCAGTCACAGCCTTCGAAACCTTCTCAGCCATCCTTGGCCTCTGAGACCAGCCAACAACGTTATTTTGAGCTTAACTCCTTATTGCAGAACAACCATGAGCTCTTAAATCCGTCAGAATTATTCCACCGGGTTAACCCGCATCTGCTGGCCTCCTGCACTCACTCCTCTCTTTTCTTCTATTTTGACCACGACGATGTGGCTCTGGAAGGTGTGGGCCACTTCTTTGAGTTGGCTGAAGAGCAACACCAGAGCGCTGAGAGCATCTCTTGAAGATGCAAAGCCAGCATGGTGGCCACAGCCTCCTCTAGGACCTGCAGAAGCCTTCCCAAGAGGAGTAGAGGGTAAAACTCAAGATGCCATGGAAGCCGCCATGATCATGGAGAAGAACCCGAACCAGGCCCTTTTGGATCTGCATGCAGGCCCTGGGTTCTGCATGCACAGACCCCCGCATTTCTGTGATTTCCTGAAGAGCCACTTCCTAGACGAGGAGGTGAAACTCATCAAGAAGATGGGCGATCACCTGACTAACCTCCGCAGACTGGCCTCAAGCATGACTAGCAGCCTTTGGAGCCCAGTCTTTTGAGGGGCCCCTCTGTATCCCTGTGGTGTTGGCTTTGTGCCTGAGCTTCTCCCTGCAATCATTAGGCAGCCTTCTAACCACCCTGGAGCCCTCTCCCATGCCTTTGACCAAATTGAAACAATAAAACTTTTTTCAGCTGGGGAAAAAAAAAATCTCACTTGTAGCCATCCTTATATTTTGTTTCAAAACTCCATGACAACAGTTGGCTGAGTGGCTGTCAGTGTTAAGATTCGAACAAAAATAAAACACCAAACCTGGGTCCATTTCTCATTATGTAAATATCCTGGAGTATTTTCATCCCCGGTTTGTTTGCTCAATGCTTATTTTCAAGGCTGGTTTAAGGTGTGAGCAGTAACTTGAGCAGAAGGCCAGTCTTTAAAGTGAGTCAGAAGCCGCCTTACTCAGGGTAGCTTATCCCTTTTCCTCCCCATATTCCTCTCAAAATTCTTTCTTCCCTCTTTTTCTTTCTTCGTGATCATTAGCAATACTGAATAACTATTTTTCTTTGTTCTTCTTGATCCCCGGTGTGTATATAGTTAGATGTATGTCCCTTGTGCCCTCTTAGCTAAGCAAAGGAGATTCTTTTTTTAACTTGTTCCTTATATGCCAGCCCTTCTAGTTCCTTAGTCATTACTGTTTTTGGTCTTCCAGCTCCCTCCTGCTTGTTTACATCTTTCTGGTAATGAGTTGCCTAGAGCTTTCCAACCTGTTAGATTAAACCCGATTTCTGGAGGTGGGGATTGGAAATGTGGGCTTTTTTCCTGCCCTATGTTTATTTTGCTTTACTTTGAAGATAAAACACTATAGATATTGAAGGTGTTTAAACCCTGTTTTCTCTGGCTTCTTAAACAGGTACTTTGCAGTGACTCCAAATATTTTAGTTATCTGAAAAGAGTGATTGTTTTGTCTAAATGATGGAGGTGGCGGGCACATGGGGAATTAGGAGTAAGTGTCATTATAATTCTTCAGCACAATTTTAGAGTGATTAATAGCGAGGTTACCATAGTATATAGTAATTACCTATAAAAGTTAGAATATACTATAATATTGTTTTTATTAAAACTATGCTAAATATAGATTACTTTCTTTTATATAACACTTTAGGATCTTACAGTGTGCCTTGACATTCTGAGCATGGATAATTCACTGATAGAAATTTCCAATTGGTGGAATGCTGGTAAATATCACTGTATTATTTACTTAATTTTTACAGGAATGCTGATTTCTTACAGTGAAACTGATTTCTTGCAGTTTGAGCCATTGTAACAAATTTGTTGAAAGCATCCTAATTATAAAGCATCATGCTCTACATTGCAAATGATGACTTAAAATTATAGAGTTACAAAATGTAACTAGTATGGAGCTGGAGGTCATCTAATCCAGTGTTCCCAGCCATGTTCACATCATGGCACACATTGTAAAGGTTTGCACATCTCACTGCAGGGAAACACATGGCTGCTCTTGGCTGGAGGTGACAGATCCGGGGCCTCCATTGTGGGTGGGCTCATCCAGCTGCCTGAGGGCCAAGGGGCATCAGAATCTTGCCTCAGCTGTGCCAGGGCATCCCAGTTGGAAAACTATGATCTAATCCAACCCTCTTATTTTACAAATGAGACACATTCTGTGTTTAGCATCAAGACCCAGAGAGGTAACTTGTTCAAAGTCATACAATGAATTAGTGATATTATGGTAGATAGAATTTGAGCATTTCAGAAACTGGGAGTCTCATATGACTCTCTTTTATATAGAAAGCCTCATTATGGTCTTTTTCAAGGACATTGAGGACCATAAAAACCTTTCATAGGGCATGTTTTCCCAAAAGGTTTAGCTCTTTGCCATATTTTGTATGGAGAAGTACATAATTACGAGTAGTAAATTACAGATATATTTCTTTTGGACCGCCAGAAAAAATTTAAAAAAAAATTAAGGTTATGAAACCAAGAACAGTCCAGTATAGGTAAAAACAACCAAACCACTTTAAAATATTTTATTTAGATAAATTAAGAATGTACTTAATGTATAAAACTTGTAAGCATGGTGGTTGCATTGCTTTTAAAATTCAAAAGATGAAAGTAAGATGGAAAAGGAGATTGAAAATTTAAGTATCACGGTGAACCATCACCATCCATCCTTATTTACCACCCGTCGAGTGTTTAAGCCCTTTACAAATAGTAGGAAACTGTGGTTATCTGGCATAGTTCTATGATTCAGTTCACGTAACCTCTAAGTTCTCCTTCAACCCCATGATATGATGATTCACTGATTCTAGTGTAATTATGGCTTGGGTCAGCCTGACATATGTCCATGTGCATGCCACCCAAAATGCGTAATGGAACATGGCATTTCATCTTCAGTTCCTCGACAGAACTATAAACTCAATGTGCCAGTTCAGGACAATTTATAGCGTGTTAAGATTGTGACATCAAATTGAGACATTCCATCATTACCTCAAGATATGTAGTTCTAGACTAGCATCACCTACCATTAACAGCTATGTGACCTTGAAGTTCCTTAATCTCTCTGCCTCCATTTCTTCATCTGTACAGTGAGAGATGGTAGTACCTGCCTGCTAGGCATGCTGCACGAATTAATTGAATTAATGCAAAGTCTTAAGAATGACATCTGGCACATAGTGAACCCAAGTAAATGTTAGCTATTATTATTATTTGCCGCCATGGGTTGTCATTAAGTAGGGATGAGTAGGAGCCTTCAGGTATAGCCAAGAGCTTCCTACTTTCCTACTCTCAGGCTTACACCTTTTATAAAAACAGTAGTCACCTGAGTTCTTAGGGTGCTGGTTCTGGTGTATGACTATTGCCAGATGCCTCCAAATCTTTGCCTATGGAAGGCGTTTTTTGTTGGCCTTCTTTGGGAAAAAGGAAAGCCTACCTCCTGGGATGTGGGTAAAATATTTTTTTTTCCCTTAATTAGCAATAAATTCTGGTCATTCTTTTGCAGAAATGTTGTAGAACAAAAGAGGATAAAGATCCCAGCTTTTGGCTTTCCTAAGACAGCATCTAACAAATATCTAGAAAGCATGGTGCTTTTTCAGTCGTGTGCTCCCCCTGAAGAGTGTGAGAAAAAGAGCTGGAGTTTTAATGCAGACAAGCTGGCTTCTAGCCCACACTTAACCACTGAGTACATCCTGGGCTGTGCCTTGGTACTTTCTCTGGTAGTCTTCCAGGTTGGAGCCACTTCTAGAGGTGTCGTAAGCCATCAGGCATATGGTATTAAGAGACTAGCAAGGTGCCTAGAAGGTAGACTGTTTGCTGTAAATATTCCCTTTCTTTTCTGAGTTCATCACTGTTAAAGTAATGTTTTAAAATTGCATCTTCGGGCCATGGGAGGCTGTTTCATACCAGTGGCCTTTCAAGGTGACTTTCAGTCAATTGTTCTCAAGCTTATCCTCCTCTGCCCTCCTCCCGCACAAACTTTTTAGCATCATTCTAAGTTTTTAAGCTCATTTAGTTTTGTTGTCCAAGTCCCGCCCCCATCACAATCTGTAGCCTCACTGCCCTCCTTGCCTCTTCACTAACAGATTACAACCCCTGATAAGGTTGCCAGATAAAATACAGGATGCCCAGTTAAAATGGAATTTAAGATAAACACTTTTTAAGTATGTTGCATGCACCATTTGTGATGTACTTATACAGTTGATCCTTGAACAATGCCAGAGTTTGGAGCACTGACTTCCTGCACGCTCAAAAATCTGCGTATAACTTTCAACTCCCCCCAAATTTGACTACTAGCCAGCTGTTGACCAGAAGCCTTACTGATAACATAAAGCATCGATTAATACAGATTTTACATGTTATGTGTATTCTATATGGTATTCTTACAATAAAGTAAGCTAGAGAAAAGAAAATGTTAAAATTATAAAGAAGAGAAAATACATTTACAGTATTTATTGAAAAAAAAATCAACGTATACATGGACCTACGCAGTTCACACCTGTGTTCAAGGCTCAACTGTATTAAAAAGTATTCATTATTTGAAATTCAAGTGTAACTGAACATTCTCTATAAGTTTGGCAACTCTGTGAATATCTGTACGTGTCATGCTGTTATAACTCTTACTCCCACAGCAGCATATTTTGGCCTTAAGGATGCTAAGAGGAATGAGAGCGGCTTCCCAGGTACTTCCTGAGGCCTATTTTGACCGCCTTAAAAAGAAAATACCTGCAGGTTGATAGGAGATTCTGACAGCCAGTAGGAATTCTGTGATGTCAGGGTGTGAGATATCTATCTACTTTGATTTAGGAGATAGGCAAGATATAAAAAGACGGTCATTCACCAGGTAGGTGTTACATTATGCAGTTTTATGAATGTAGAAATGGTTTTTTCATGCAGCTCAAAGGCATGATGTTGAAGGAGAAAACCCAAAGAGGAATGATTAGTGTTTGTCAACCGCGGACATGTTGGAAATGTCCACAGGGAGCACCAAGGCAATCAGTTGACAAGGACTTGCCCCTCAAGGAATTTAATTTATGGGTGAAATATTTGAAAATAGAATGGTTTACACCAACTTTTTTCCCTTCTATTTCTTCTTTTAATTTCTCTCCTGAGAGATAGAACTAGGTCTGCCATAGCTCTGGATAGGAATACTCAAGTGAAGACAGGTCATGGCCTGGATGCTCCCCAGTAGAGGTTGCACTTATGGCCCATGATATTTCTTGGGTACCAACTGGATGTGGGTCATCACTGTATTTATTGAGTGCCTCATGTGTGTCTGGCAAGGCTTTCGGTGCCTGGGAGCAGCAGCAGGTGACACAGGCACAGCCCTAGCCTCATGAAGCTTGTGGGTGCTTTAAGAAATAGATGTGCTGGGTCAGAAGGGAAGCAGGCCTCTAGCAGCTAACTTAGGATTGATTCCTCTGTGCTTTCCCTCTGTGGCATTTAGAGAAAGAGTCTGCTGTTGGCCAGACTACTGGAAACCTGTCTGTGCATTGTTATTTGAAAAGTTCATCCCACCTCAGGTCTCTCACTGAGGAATTTTATACTAGAATCTTCAGTAGCCAGGCCAAGCTGTCGATGACAGGCTCTAATAAAATAGCTAGTCAACCAGTCAATCTGTCTATCTTTATAAAATAATGGAGGCACCCTCCATGTTGTGTTAGATAGAATGCCTCCTAATATTGGTACTTTATCAATACTTTTGTGGGGGGCTACCGTTTGAAGAAGGGTATAGAACTTGATTAATTATAATGACATTTTGATAAATTTTAGGGAGCTAAAAGACTGTACTGTGGTGGTGAGCTTTTCTCTCCTTATCAGAAGAATTAATAAATGATGCTGAGTAAGAAAAGAAGGCTAGTGGCTCTGGCAGTTCTAATTTTTTTAAGAAAAGAGAAAAACTAAGCCTGATTTTAAACCCTGTGGAATTTGAACTCTTGCCTGTGCTCCAGAAGCTTCTTGGGCTGCTTAGATTCCCAGGCTGAAGTTTACAAGGCCTCACAGTGTTCAGCTATCTCAGAAGTGTCACAAAGTTCTCGGAAAATTCTCAAAACAGTATACTTAAATGAGTAAATGGATACAGTGCAGTACTCTTTAGGGCTAGCAGGGTTCTCCGTTGGGGGAAATAATAGCAAATCAGGCAGTAATGAGGTATTATCATGTCAAAAAGATTGCCACAGAAATCACTGGCTTTAGGTGTTCAGAGAAGTTAATAACTTTTATTCTGAAAGATTTTTGCTTTGGGATATTTTGGCTATTTTGTACTGGCTTCAAATGCTATTTTAATAAGCCCACATTTTGTAGTGAGACTATAATCTGCAGCCATGAATTTTAAGGATAACATAGGAAACAAAAAAAAAAAGTTTATTTTCCAATTCCTTAAGGGCTAATGCACTTAAAAATATCTGTCAGCTTTGTCTTTAAAATCTTTTTATTTACAAGTGACTCCTGACTTCAGGCCTAATTGGTTTCTGAACGTTTAGTCTTGAGGCTTGGTTATAACACAAACTGTTATTTCCTGTAGGCTGTGTTAAATGTAAAGTTTATATTATATATTGCGCTTCCATTCCTGGAAGTTGATTTTATAATATTAAAAATAACAATGTGGATATAAAAATATATGAAAAATGCAAGTGTACTTTTAAAAATAAATATTTATTAAATATTTCAAACCAAAGATACTAAAAATAGTAAAAAAGCTTTGCTGTAAATGTTAACTTTTGGGGGATTTTTTTCTGCGTAGGCTGAATTGACTGAAGCTTGTTAGCATCCAAAGTTAAATCTCCTTAAAGCAAACATAGGTTTTTTCCCCCCTCATTGCTTCAAGGACCTTTAAATTGTGTTGTATAATAGGGTTGTCTACCTCAAATTCTGTTGAGTGTGAAAAGTGTAGAAACTCTGCTAAGTTTCTTAATTGTTAAAAGCTGAAGGAGGGGCCGTTGCCATGGCAACTTTTCCAGCCATCCATGCTCTGCTATTTCAGAAAGATCTTCTTAGCTGAGCTGTGAATGAAATATTAAGAATTCAATCAAGTCTTCAGATTGTGAAGAACAATTTCTAAAGAAATGTATTTGCATTGAGTACAATTAGAGCACACAGCTAGCTAGGTCTGTAACGTTCCCAGCTGAGTCAGCCTTGTTAGTCCACTGACTAAGGCATCGACTTTGGACACAGTGTTTGGTGGGTCTGATTGCCATCAGTTGTAGTTATCCCGGTGAGGGTCTTATGAGAGGCAGTTGCAAGTTGAGCTGTCTTTGGGATTTGCTGCCCGAATATCATTAGGATGTTCTTCTTTAATCTGTGTGTCTTAAGACAGTAAGCAAAATATGAATTTTGGCTAAAAGACTGAATTTATGCTCTAACCATTTTCTAGTTTTCTTTTTTAAGGGGACAAAGCAGGGCCTGGCATTATCTTGTGATAACCAGTACTAACCATAGAATTTGTGTGTCTGTGCTTACGTGAGCTGTTGAAGTTCCTACAGCAGTGACATTAAAGGAAGATCTTTTATCTCCCATGTTTTCAAAGATGAAACACATCTGAGCATGAATGAGGAGATATAAAAGTATTTTCTTCAAACACTTTGGGTACTTATTTTTTCTTACTGATCTTCTTGACTAGATTTTATGTTTTGTAAGTTCACATACATGGTAAAGTACTTACGTATTTGTGGATTCATGGTATGTTGACTCACTTTCTGGTTGAATTTGTATTTTTTTAAAAAATTACTGAATTACCTTAAGGAAAAAAACAGCAATCTTGGATTATTTCTCATAGTCGCGTAAACATCCATCTATAAATCCACATGTAGTAGATATAGTAGATATTTGCCTAGCAGTACACCACAGGGATCCAAGGAAACGTGAGGAGTGAGTTCTGCTCCTTTTAAGTTGCCTAGTCTGATTTCCTGACCGTTTATTAGTGATTAAAAACTAATATGAAATGATTTTAATCGATTTTCATGGCAATGCATTCTACTCACATTTTTTGCATTCATTCAGTTTTCTTGGGTTAGATAACATTTATGGTATTTTTAGCGTTGTGGGTCATTCCTCTGCCCAGGTTTTCCAATTTTCTAAGGCATCATTTCTGAATTGAGGTATAATTTAACCCTTATCGGGACATCATATGATAGAAATTAACCAAAGCAGTTCTGACCTATTAACTTGGTTGGGAAAATGGGGCCATATTGACAGGAAGAGTTGACAAAAGGAATACTTTTAAAACAAGTCATTATATTTAGCTTTATTAAGATAATTAGATCAAACTGTCAAGAAGTAGGAAGAAAAAATGGTGTTCGTTATGAAAATCACCTGTGATTATGTATGTTTGATGTCTGTTCAGAATCTCAAGATGGAGCGAGGAAGGAAAGGGGAAGCCCCTGCAGGTACAGCAGCAGTACCTGGAAAACTGTCAGAATGTACACTGTAGCTCTCATCAGGGCCTCCCTGTGCTCACCTGACCATCTTGGGAGGTTGCCCTTGCCAAGACACTGGTTGCCAGAGCCCCTCCACACACGTGCGTGTGCGCGCACACACACACACACACACACACACACTTTTTAAAACTTCTATGCTTCTCGAAAGTCAGGATTTGAAAAGATATAGCAATGTTTATTCTCTCTGTAATGGCTTTCTCTTTCTAGATCAAGAGGCCTTCAGAGGCCTTCATTGAAATAGAATTTAGTCCTGCATTGAAATGGAAGCATTAAAATGTAAGCTGATAAAAAGCAAGGTGGTTTTGCCAGGGAAATCTCAGCTCACACAGGCCAGGTAAGTTATCGAGTCATGTGTTCTCCTGGAGTGGGAGGAAGTGGAAGAGCCCTAGGGGAGCATTTTCTGACCTGATTTTTATTTATTTATTTTTAATTGCCAGTCCATCTTTGTTTCTGTAAGAAATTTAAAATATTACAGTCCAAGGAAGAGACTTGAAATTCTCTCAAATTTGAGGAGACTGGATTCTAGTCTTTGATCTATAACTACTTTATTAATTCAAAAGGTATATATTATAGAAAAACTGTGTGGTGTATATATATATACACACACACACACACACACACACACGTGTGTATACACACACACACACACACACACACAACGGAATATTATTTAGCCTAAAAAAGGAAGGAAATTCTGACATGTGACAACATAGATGAATCTTGCGGATATTATGCAAAGTGAAATAAGCCAGTCACAAAAAGACAAGTATTGTATAGTTCCACTTATATGAGGTACCTGGAGTAGTCAAATTCCTAGAGACAGAAGGAGAAAGGGTGGTTGCCAGGAGCTGAGGGAAGGAGGAATGAGGTGTTATTTAATGGATACAAAGTTTCAGTTTTATAAGATGGAAAATAGTTCTGAAGAAAGAAGGTGGACATGATTGTAGAACATTGTGAATGTACTTAACAATACTGAGCGATGCACCTAAAAATGGTTAAGATGGTAAATTTTATGTTATGAGTATTTTAGTACAGTTACAAATAGGTGTTAATTGAGCACCTGTTTTTTTTGGGTGCCATTTATACTCCAGTGACCAACACAAAAGCCCCAGGATTGAGGGAGCTCACAGGTGAATGAAAAGTGAGGGTGAGATGCTGCTGGATGGGGAACCCAAGGTCACATCACGGTTAAGGATGCTTTGGTCCTAAACTCAGGTGAACCTGAACCAAGCCATGAAAAGGGACCTTAAATGGGTCTCTGTAATTCCCATTTCTGCTCACTTCCCTTCACATGGATTGCTGGCTCCTTGCTACCTCCCCAAACCAGTGCTTTGGGGTCGCTTTATCAGCTTTCCCTTTAATTGGTTTGCTTTCTGCTCTGTTCCAAATCCAGCTCTGCTCTTCCTCCTTGGCCTGAATGTTTAAATCCCCTATTTGATGGGTGAGTGTCTCCTGTCATTTTCCTTCTTGGACTATAAATTCAGAGAGGATGTGGTCTGTGCACTTTGACCTTTGCAGCACCCAGCACAGTAAACCATACTTAATGAATGTTTTGGATGAGCATGAGCCTCTGAAGTTGGAAGTTGACTTTGCTAATACCTATTTAATTGACGGTTCTTGGTGCCTCTTTTTGTAAAGGATAGCTTCTGTTTACGACAGAACAAACAAGCCCTTAAGCTATTTCCAGTGGCCCCCAAGGAATTCGCGTGAAGATATTACCCAAAGACTACTGACCTGGACTTTGCATCCCAGAGAGGAGAAAAACACTGGGGCACTGGGGCAGCTTCTCTTTCCTGTACATGGTTCAGAGAGGGGAGATCAGGAGTGGGGTAGGCCCAAGTGTGTACCTCCTAATTCGGCTTATCAAATATGCGATTTCCCATCTCTTTCTTGGTAGAGTTTTCTTTCTACTTAGAATAATAGTCGTAAGTTGGGTTAACATACATCTAGTTTTTTTTTTTTATACCTGTTTTTCTGGCTTAATTATTAACCGCTCCCCCTTTCACTCTCAGACATGCCCTGGTTTGGATACATTTTATTGCTACCCTGGTTAGAAGGGGAACAGAGAGAATCAGTTATTAGGGGAAGATGGGAAGAAAGAGGAAGGGAAAATTAGGCTCCTAGAGATTCAGGAGGTGAGGAATTTGAGAAATAGCTGTGTAGTCTGGCATGTTAGATATTCTTTGGATGGGAAAAATTATTTGTCTTTTAAATTATAAGCATGCTAGCCTAATATGTTAGAGTTTAAAAGTCTTGAGGGCTGCATTGGATCAAAGGAAGATTTATTTCAATTAGTCACACTATAGAATCCTTTAGTGCAGGTTAATATGTTTACTCAGAGCTTCAAACATTTTTATGGCAAATGGCAAATGAGTTTGCTTTAAGATACAAATGTGTGTACATATCCTGAATTTGTTTCTTCAACCATGAGAAAGAACTCCAGTCTGCTAAAATTCTGTTTTATATATGTATATGTTTAACTTAGATAATTGTAGAGTTAATCTTCAGTATTGATTGACCTTAGCAGGTAATGAAGGAAGTTAGGTAGGACTATATTGATACCTTCATATTTGTTAAGGGGACATCATGTAATCTGAACAAGATAAGTGTTTTTTAAATCAGGTATTATTTAGTACTTTATTATGTTGCAAGTTTCAATTTAAACTGGTTTGAACTGATTTTCTGTTCAGGAGATGTATAGGTTTAAGTGAACAGAAAGTCTGGCTGTCAGTGCTCTCAGGGTTGGCGGATCCAGCAGCCCAGCAGTCTCATCACTAATCATGTTTACTTGCATGTCCCTGCTCCTGCATCCTGGTGTCTACTCCATCCTGAGCCTGGTAATCCCTTTGCCGTGTACACGCATCATATTGTTTGAGTTTTTTGTTGTTGTTGTTTTTATCATGACAATCTGTGTGTGTTACTTGTAAATAAAATAAAATTTAAAAATATTTTCAAAAGTTACTGAGTAATATTATATTTTGAGAGAACTTTACAGTTT
>NW_006439568.1:24928677-24952323 GCF_000325575.1 Pteropus alecto | reverse complement strand
AGGAATTATCATCCTCCACCCAGCAAAACTGTTTGCTGTGACAGTCCTGGTATTTTGCATGTGAAGAAACAAAAGTGTGAGTGACTTACGCAAGGATAAACTTGAACTCAAACCCAGGTCTTTAGACTTTACATCCATTGTTCTAAGCAGGATCTTCTTGCCAAGTTTATTTCAGAAAGTTTTGTTTCCAATTCCCTTTCCATTTAGGCTTAATTTAAGGTTGTGCCACACTATTCCTTGTTAGGAAAGAAATAACCTGAGTGCTTTGGGCTAATTGGACATGCCTTACCTATCAGCAAAGTGACTTTACTCTTGCAAAGTTATCCACATCCTATGGGCGTATCCACGAGAGGCCAGGGGACCTCCTTCAGATATTCTTTTGACAACTCTGCCTCAACTGCCATCTCATTCCATTCTGTGAAGAGGGCGTTTCCCGTCAGTGCTCTTTAGCACGTGCTCTTCCAGCAGTATTACTGACTGTCCTCTCAATTCTGCCGTCTTCTTAGTAAACAGATGTGTATGCTCATCCCTGAAGAACCAGGAGAAAGGCTGCTGCCTCAGTGCTGCTTCCTCTTTATTCTAGTAATCGCTCTTTCCTTCCTGAGCTCCAGGAGTGCCTTGAATTTCTCTTACAGCACTTCGCATGCTCTTTGCACTGTAGCTATTTGTCTTTATTATATTCCTCTCTAGAAGCCTGTGCTGAGCTCCTCAAGGGCAGTGACCATTTCTCATTCATCTTGGTGTCCCCACAGCACTTAACACAGTGTCATATCTCTAGGAAACTTTGCAGTTAATTTTTCAGAATAAATGGATAGGTTTAGAGATGGTTATGCCCACTCATAAGACTTGAGGATTGCAGATTTTTAAAACACATGGGTATTATAAGAAACCTTATTATCGGTATAATTATCACCTGGTTTGTGCATAATTTAAAAAATAATTGTATATTTTTATGCAGTAGGTTATCATGTACAGTTTTAATCTGAAGTACTTTTTATGGGCCTACCATTTAATTAAATCGCATGGGTGTTTTTGAGAACGCTGCTGTGAAGAAGGGGGAGGAGGCGCGGTCTTTCCAGACGCGCAGTGACCTGGCTCCTTGCGTTGTCAGTACATCCTGTTAGGCTAAGCCCACCACAGCTGTCTCCACCTGACTAGCTTTTCTCTTGTAGCTTGTATTCACTGTATTATGTGAGAGAACAGGTTTAAAATTTTAATTCTTCTCTGCCAGGCCTGCCTTTCAGAAATATTTTAGAGGATTTCGAGAAAACAAATTCGATAGACAAGATTTTGGTCGTTTTGGTGGCCCTGTTTTATGTGTACCTAATTTTTTGTGTGTTTACATACTTATTTTTAATTCCATGTTCTCCCATTTCTGTAGAACTTGGAGTGGCCTGGGAACTGGCATTTTTGAGAACCTTTCCACCTTTTTCTAACTAGGTAATTCTGATATGTAGGGTCAGAGAAAAATTCACCTTGAGAGAAAACAGAATACATCACTATTGAGGAATGAGGGACTTAGAGATAGACCTTTCAAAATGTGTAAGATTTGGGTTGGTGGAGAGGAAGATATTCCGTGTAGAGGTAAGAAACAGAACAAAGTCTAATGTGAGAATAAGCATGCACAATTAGGGCATTGTGAACAAGGAATGTCCTAACCAGGCTTCAGTGGAAGATTACTTTAGAGCAGTGATTCACCAGCGGGGTGCATAAGAAGTGTCCAGGGAGCTTTTGAAACTTTCACATTCCTGCGTTCTACCCTCACCCTGAAATTCTGTCAGTTTGGGTGTTCTGAAGTTTAGAGTGTGTCCTGGGTATTTACATTTCTAACAAGCTTCTGACTAACACCCTGGAGTGATGAACCCCTACTTCATTGAGTAAAAGGATGAGCTGAGGGGGTAGCAGGGACTACATTTTGGCAGTCTTTCCATTTTTGGATGAGCTTTGGGGGATTTAAGGGGAGACCAGAGCTCTAGCCGGGAGGTAGTTTCAGGGCTGCTGCGTAATCCTGGTGAAGTGAAATGTGCAGTTGAGGGCATGGGAGACGAGACGATCAGGAATTAAGAGAAGCCTTTTTCTCAGAGGAAGATACAGACAGCTGTAAAAGGAGTTTATTCTTCTGTAAACTGCTAAGACATTGCAGAGAAATTTTCCATTTACATAATCTGTTGAATTTTTTTAGAGAGGTAACCTTTTGAAGCAGGCCCTCATAGACATCCAGAATAGCTTGAGAGCAGAGATTTATCTAGTCTTGAGGTCTGACTTGGAATCCGTGGACCCTGGACCGACTTAAACATTTTGTTTATCATCTCCCTGAAACTGTAGAATTTTGTGTGGACACACGATTTCTGGGGAGAGGGTCCATAGTCTTGATTACATTCTCAAAGGAGCCCATATTGGGATTTAAGGTAAAATCATTTAGTGCATTTCGGATTAGCTGGCTGGATTTCTCTCTTCTCTCCTTTATAAATTCCAGAACAAATTTCTGTTAGTGAAAAGACTAGCCAAAAGAACAAAGAAAGGCCCCAGTCCAGAGGATGGAGTGGTGGAGGATCCCTGGACTTTCCTACAGAAGACCCTCCATTTGTTTTTGTGGGAAGGGGTATGTGCCATCATTAATAATAAACTGGAAGAAGAGGGAATGGGAACTTTTGTAGAATGTGTGATGAACTTCTCTGTTGCTCATGGAGCAATTTCAGAGTCTCGGCTGAATGACAGAGAGGGCTGTTGTAACGGCAAGGCGGTGAATTACTAGTTATTTCTATCAAGTTTGGAGCTGAGGAAAAAAGCTAGTGTGTGAAACAGGACTATGTGTGAATGGATTTCTCAAGTGTTTCATTAATGATTTGTCAGAATGGTTATCCTAACCATCCTAGAATCTCAGGCTTCTGATTCTCTTGTGGAATTAAAAAATGCTTTCGGGAAGAGAGGCAAAATGTTTGAATTATCATATATTGATTAATGGGCCCAGCAGAGCATCCTGCTGTGAATTCCCTCTGCTGAAGATAACCATCACAGTGAGCAAAGCTTTTCTGAGCTGGCACTTTCCATGCAGCCCATTGGCTGCTATATCGGGTGTGACCATTTTTAAAAAGCTGCAGCACTAGAATGAAAATGGGAGTTTCTAAATAGTGTGTGTATTGATTTGCAAAATCTTTTTGTGTCAGATTGAATGGTCTCATCTGAGTTGAGGGGGAAATGCAGGCTATTTTCAATTTATTATTGTGTCTTGAAGGTTTGAGTTGACAATGTTCAGCAGTTAAATCAACCTCCTGTTGAAAAGTCTACTTGGATCTCATGTCTTGATTATACATGTAAAAATCTAGTTCATTAGCTTATACTATAAAAGACTTCTGCAGCCCCATTTACGGAGTGAGTCACAGTCAGTAAATATGGACCTAGAAGGCCTAACTATGACTCAAGCTCACCCATAAACTTGGGGACCACCTCCCCACCAACGCTCTCTACCCAGCTATTTATGGAAGAAGCCACAGGCAGTTAATAGATGTTGGCCTGGCGGACAGGATCTGTGTTCATTCACCTCTGCACAGCATTCAATCTTGAGGCTAGTTCGGGCTCTTCATAAGACTTATAGATGGTAATAGACCATGTCAGAGAGTGAGCGAATTGCTACCTTTTAAACTATATTTTACCCAATTGCTTCAGTGCCTCCTTTTTTTCTTAAGTGGCAGGAATATTCATGAAAGATGAGGAGCTACTAGAAGTAGCTATGACCAGAAATGGACCAGTGAAATTCCTGGTCAGCCTTCTGTTTAAAACCCCAATTTATGACATTGAGAATCTGCTTCACAATAAACATGAAGCGAGGTATTTGCAGCTTTGAGGGATGTACACTTTACTGTCTTAATGTTTTGGTGGTAAATAGGACCACGGCAATAAAAACGCTCTGACGCCAACTCTCTCTGCTTGCGAGACAAAGCATCCTACGAAACGGTGTGCTCATGAAGGAGACATCATACTTAATGGGTTTCGTAGCATATTATGTGTCATGTGAAATTCCCTCTTACACTGTTCTAGTAAGTGGAACTCAAATGTGTCTGTGTACCTTTTATCTCTTGGATAGCAAGTTCCATCTGTCAGAAAGATTTCTTGGGTAGTCTAAGTACAGGAATCTAAAACCCAGTGTTTAGCAGAGTACTCGTACTGAAATTGAGATACTTAATTCCTCAGGAAAACTTAGGAAAATCGTCTTTAAGAACAATTTAGGGTTTTGCCAAACTTTCCCCTTATTTTCCTCTTTGCATTTTCCTCCTAACCCAAGGCCTTGACAGGGAAAACAAACAAAACCTTTTTTTCCCCAACGTTTACTACTGTTGAATTACAACCCCTGCTGGCAACTCTGGTGGCTTTGAGGCTCTCCTGCAGGGTGTGGGAAAGGTAGATGTGAATAACAAAAAATCTTAGCTATAGAAAATCATGAAAATGGGACTGAGGTCTTTAACTTCGAAAACTGTCCATCATCTGCTGTGCACTGAGCAGCTTTTTTAGACGTGAGTGGCCTGTGGGCTCATGCTAAGCTCACAGGGAAGAAGGGGAAGTTCATTCCCAGCAACCGTAACACTAGGAAGTAACACTAGGAAGCACCGGCACAGCGGGTAGGTGGAACCGTTGTCTTTCACCTAATAGGTGAATCGAAGCCAGTATTTTGGGGGATGTTTGTTAATTGTCCTTTTGTTTTTCTTTGTTTTCGAGTTATCTTCAGGTTGTTATCTTGGTGCACCCCCATCAAGGACAATGTGCAGAGTCCTCATTATCAGTTTCTCTTCTGAGAGCTGGAATATTAATTCATATATGTTTGCATTCCCTGAAATTCCTTTGTGTAGGGACTTAATAAGTATTATTAAATCTGATTTTTTTTAATTTAATGAGCATTATTTAAAACAAAGAATATCTATTTCCTTATGTTGAACCAGAGCCTAGAAACTGTTATAATATAATGACACGTGTCCTGTTCCTTTAGCTGAAAGAATAGAGTTAGAATAAACTTTTTGATTCATCAGTTTTGAAATCCAGCTCACCTTTGAGACTGCTCTCTCTTTTAGGTTTGAAATTTTACCCTTGGGTTTTTGGGTCTCCCTAGTAGTATATAGTACTTCCAAATACAGGCAACATAAGTAGTCTGAGGACCTCTCTGTTCATTAAGATGGGGACCCAAAAAGTTTGTCAAAGATCTCATATTTACAAATGAGTAAGTATAACGTAAAATGTAAAAATTAAAAGTCAAAATGGGAGATAGGATGGTTGTCCCAGGCTCACACTAGGATTTTGGGTATAGTTATAATCAAGCACTTGATGGAGAATGCTGGCAGTCATTCCCAGAGATAGACAAATGTCACTGAAAAGGAAAGTTTAGTGGCCCACAGCAGTGTTATCATTATTGACACAACGACTTGTGTCACAGGTGCTCCAGAAACAAGGAGTTTTGATGCTCCCCAACATGAGTGTATCACATGTCCACCGACTTGGGCTAGTTCTCACCGCACGCACAGACCCCTAGAATCCGGGGGAATAACTTACTAAGACAGCCCTAAACAAGTCCCCTGACCTCCGTTCTCCAGGCACTTTTTGTTAATAAATAAAAAATGTTCTATTCAAGTATACTACAGTGATTCTTATTTAAACAGGCCATTATGACAGCCCAGTGCCCTGCTGGCATTATTCCTCATCTGCATCTGGAACCCCCAGGAGCCTCCTGTGCAGGTCTCACTCCTGGGGTGACAGGAATCAAATGGCTTCCTGTTGATGGGTGCCCTGATATCTTTTTCTTAGTCCTAATATTTTCAGCTCTTGGTTCCTACCTGCAGTCTCTGTGATCACCTGCCTGGTAGGTTACCCATGTACACAGCTCCCAAGTTACTGTTGAGAAGTCTTGGAACTTGTCTCCTGCTTAGCCAGTGATTAACACTCTCTCCCAAATCCCCACTGGAGAGCTGGGCTGCTGGAATAGTGGTGAACTCTCCCTGGGGGACTCCTGCTTGGTTCATGTCAAGCCCCATTACCTTGGGGAGGGTGTCTTTGGCCCACACCCAGCCTAGGCTAGGCAGGTGGTGTAGGGACAGAGAGACATCTGTCACAGCCTTGCTATAGGTTGTTTCACTTTCCTCCTGCAAGTCCCAAGAAATTCACCTCTCACCCACTGAATGGGATTAAGAGAAAGAATCTGCTTGTGGTTATAATTTTCCTAATCAAACCCATCTCCTCTTGGACAGTATAAAAAAGACCACTTCTTCAGTAAATAATTACTAGTAACTAACACTTTATGTACTGCTTACTTACTTAGAATAAGCCAAGCACTTATTCTAAGCAGTCCGCATATGTTAAGTCATGGAATCCTCACACCATCTTATGAGGCAAGTTACACTATTATTAGTCCCAGTTTACAGGTGAGGAAACCAGAGACAGGGAGCAGTTTAGGTAACTTGTCCAAAGTCACTGGGTTGGTGGAACCAGGAATAAACCCACCCACGTAGCTCCAAGGCCCTCCCTTAACCTCTCATACTCATCAATAAGTACAAGTTCATTTCAGGGTGGTTAATTTGGAGTTTAATGGGCTTTCCAGGTGATTCGAGTTTGATGATTTCTGAGAGCAGGCAGGTTGTTTTCTTCCTCTGTGGAGGAGAGATACCAAGTGAGAGACCAATGAGCTCAGTGCCTCCGACCATCCCCAGAGCTCTGGGACTTTCTCTCCTTCCTCTCTGCTTCCAGCCCTCAGGAACTTGGTGCCAAGTCCTCTTGTGCCCATCTCCTTTTTCTTAGAACTGATTTTCTCAGATACCTATATCTTCCTTCAAATTTTTTCGTCCTTCTCCTTTTTCTTGAACCAGATCAGCCCTATGTTGACTCTTGGGGATAGGGTTTACTCTTGACGCAGGTTTCAGGGACTTAATTGTAGGGGTGCTAGTCCTTGCTGTGTCCCTGTATAGCTTGAATTCCTCCTGGTTTGGGGAGAGTAGGAAATTACAGCATTCTTCAGCGGAAGCAGCGGCACACTGGCATGTGTTTGGCTTGTCTCTGATTTGATGTTGCTTTCCTCCAGCTGGGCTTGGCCCACACCTTGTTCCAGTTAATGGCTCAGCCTCCATGTGAAATGAAGAATGGGATACAGATTCTAGTGTCATATAAAACTCTGATTTGTTTTTACTCTGAGCTCCATCTTGGTACTACATTCTATTCGGAGGCCCTGAGGAAATTCTTTCCTGCTTTTGTTTTGATATATTAAAGTTCTTGAATTATATTCCATGTTATTGATCTTGGCAAATGTCAGTTTCAAAATTGAGAGAGAAGTAAACGGTATAAGTTTACAGTATGCCGTGTTGTGACTGTGCATTTGTCTGCATTCTGTCCAACGTCTAAAAGAAAGGAATTATATCAAGCTTTAGTCTTTTGACATAAAATCAGTTTACATTTTGCCTTTTTAAAAGGATTGATTGATTGATTGATTGATTGATTTAATACAGTCGGTGATTGCCATATCAAAGAGAGTTTATTCTGATTCAAGATCATTGTAAAGTCCTAAATTTTACTTAGACAAAAATTTCTAATCATCCCACTAACAGGCTGTCTTCCTCTATATTCAAGACTGGAAGAGACAAAGGACTTTCAGGTTATCATTACTAACTTATAATTAAAAATAGTTTCATACTGTTTTAAAGCCTGTCAGTTTTGTGGTTATGCAGTTTTTTGGAAGAGACACCTTACAGTCCCTTCGGTGTATTTAGTGAACTTTTCAGTGTGCTGTCACCTCCCCCAACGTTAGACTGAATGATGAAATTCCTGTGGAGTCTCGAAGCATCTTGCCTTTGTTAGGGACTAATGTTTCTCCAATTCATTAAGCTTATAAGAGTTTTCTGGTATTCAATGAAAAAGAATTGCAGGTATTTCAGGAATTCCTGAATAGCTAGTTTATAATCAGACTGATGAAAAGAAAACAGTTTTAGGCTTGGGGTTCTGTGTAATACAAGTTTTAAATTTGAAAAACGATGCCAAAATCGACACTCTGATTTAACAAAAACACTCTTTTAAACTGAGGGAGACATTGTTAAAAGGCATAAAATAAGTTTCATTTGATAAATATTTGAAAGAAAAAATGTGTTTTGTGAGGCATACTTTTAAAATAGACCTTACTCCTATAAACCGGTACTAATTTAGTACTGATTTCAGAAAATTTGAATTACAGGCATTCAGTTTTGATAATCTATAAATGTATATTCTGTCCACACAGGTTGTATTTAAGAATGTGTTTTTATAAAATGTATAGGTTTATTGTTTTGATTTTTAAAAAATAATTCTTGGAAGATACCAAGATAGCCTAGTATAACTATAAATGATCTAGAAATTACTTTTAACATATAAACAGCCTAAATAGAGGGTTTTTTTCGAGGTGTCTACTAAGTCATTACTCTTGCTAAGTTTGATTGCTGTAAAGCTTCCTTTTAGGAAGAGATAAGGGTAGCAGGAAGTTGTAGAGATAAGCTAAGCTTACACCAACAGCAATCTTAAAGCAACTGGCCCTTTTTTCTTGCTATTTTTTTGGCAGCAAGAAATGCACACACCAATCACAGTAGTTAATGCACCCATTTATCCATGGTATAGAACTACAAATGCTTTTCTTTTCTATATGCTTTATTGCTCTACTTTAGAATATTGCCTTCAGACCATGGGAGCCACTTGTACTTCAACTTATTTGTATTTAATTTTACACAAAGTTTCGCAGTCTGTCTGGTTCGGCTCCAAGTGCTCTGCATAATAAAGTGATTGATTGATGACACACAATTCTGGATTTCTACCGGGAATATTTTTCCTAAGGAGGATTACATGGTGATTATTTAAAATATAAGATTCTGGTGTACTGAACTATAATATATAAGTATCTGCGCAGCCTGCCATCCATCTGTAAAGGGTCATTGGACAGGTTAATTTCTGGATTTTAATATTCTTGAGTTTTCTGAATATCATTCCCTTTGGTGAAGCTCAAATCTGAACGTATTACTCTTTTAAAATGATTATATCTTTGGGCACATGTTTCTTAATTTATATGTGATTTTAAAAGGAAAAAGGTTTATTCAGGTCATGGTTAATGTTCCAGCATTTAATTTAAAAAATTATAATCTTATAATGCTAATTTTCCAAACACTTTACAAAGCAATTTCACCTGCTTTGACCTAGTTCATTCCTCTCAAGGGTGCTCTGGAGTAGGTGTTGGTACCTTCTGTGACACACGGAGTGAGACAGAGGGCAGTGTGTCACCCACTTGGTTTTTGAACTGAGACGTGGCTAATTTGGGCTCTAGTCCATTTTGTAATATGCCATACACAGCCTTTAGGTTTTTTTGAATTTCTTCTTTTTTTATGTTAACATAAAGACACATCCTTAGCAAGGCACTGCAGGCCTGGCCTCGGCCCCTCCTCTGTCCGCTCACCCCGTGCCTGCCTGCCTTTCAGCCTGTGGGTTGCTTTTCAGCCTCTCCTGTGGGTCCAGCTTCCTCCCTCCAGGGGCTTCTGCATAAGCTGCTCTGTCTTCATGGAGCTCTGTTCCCTCCCTGCCCCTTTTTCTTCCTTTCCTTCTTTGCCTAGTTGGGCCTCGTCATTCTTCAGGCCTCAGCGCAGTTCTTTGACCCACCTCCCCCACCTTACACTCTCATAATTCTGCTCACTTCTCCTTGGAAGCACTTACTTCTGTGGTTTATTTTTGTGGCACTTGATTGTGTTCCTCATTAGACCAAGCTCCGGAGGATGGGGACTTTGTCCAGTTTTGCATCCTGTATTACAAATGGGAGGTAGGTCCCCTTTGTGGGGTCTTTAAGGATCATTACAACCTGGGTCCAGGAATCACACTCTGGGAGGCATAGGAAATTAGAGTTATTTTACACACAGGTCCTAGAAGAGAGAGGCACGATGCGCCATGCAGGAGGCCGCACGGGTACCCAGCACCCAGGGAATGCATTTAGCGAGCAGATGGGAGGCTGAGTGAGGATAGAGGGCCCGTGGGCAAGTTTCTTTAGGGTCCGGGTGGAGTACACAAGCAAAAGGCTTGAGGGGATCTCATTGAATGTAACTAAGTCATAGACCAGAGAGGGCAAAGAGGAGGACTTGGGATAGGGACCAGCCTTATACCGCTGCACTGGCCAGCTGGGCATGGTCTGGATGGCCTGTTTGTAGAGATGTTGAGGTGTGAGGAAAATAGAAAATTTTAAAAATTGACATTCTCAACCCCTAGCATGGTGTCTGGCACATAAGAGGTCTCACATATTTGGATGAATGAATGATACAGACTTTGTTTTGTCTCCTTTCTTAAACCCTTAGAATCATGGGGAGTTCATGGGATATGGTGAGCACTAGTAAGAGTAGCTGGTATAGCACTTGGCTAGATTTGAACAGATCAGGAATCCTTTGTTTTGTTTAGTTCCATCTCCAATCAGGTAACCAATACTTACTGAATATGAGACAGGGCATGAAGTGCTGTAGCTCTGTTGTCTGTTTTCTCCATCTTAGCATTTTTTCATGTTTTACAGAGCAATGAAAATGATTCAAGTAGCTGCTCGAAGCCACCCTGTAAAAGTATGCAGATAATAAATAGTAGCATTTATTTAGGGGGGCTGCACAAATGTATGTCATTGTAGAATACAATAACATACGCTAGATTTGAAAATTTTCCCTTTGGCTTATAATTCTTCACAATCTTGGAAGTTTTCAGAAAATGAGGCCACTTCTCAGCTGCTGCTGACAAAACTTACTCTTCAGACGTGACAACATTTTCTATACCAATGTCCTTCCTTTGTTTTTCTCTCAAATTCCCTTTATTAATCCTGCAAGTCGAGGTGCTCATATAAATCCACATACTTAACTTCTTTGCCTGCTGCACAGAAGGTTTGAGATAGTGCAAATTTTCTCGTGGTCTAAGAATAGTATATTTCCAGCTTGGGCTATATAATAAATTGTTGAACTCAGTGAAAGCTAGACCTATTAAATTCCTCTTGAGATTGATTGTTCAATTATAGTTTGTTTGGACTGAATTCTCAGAATGTCATACATACACTGATATTCAAGGGTGATTAAGTGACATACTTGGAAGTCAAACTTGAATTAGAGTTTATGGTTTGGATTATTTCTGTGATGTTATTTCAGGTTTCCTGCCATTATGTTCCCCTCTTTGGGGCTGATAATTTGAGAAGTTAACTGCATATAAACCAGCTTTAGTAAGAAATTTTGTTTAAAAGAAAAAGAAACTAAACATTGAAATTATTCCTTTTCTTTGACTACACCACTGCCCCCACCCCATGCATACACACTTTTAACCAATTTTAAGATTGTATCAATTAAATATTTTGCCATGTGTCTGGTCAGTTGGTGTTTATTTATATGCGAATGGTGCCATTTTTTGCTGAACAACATTTTTATCTCTTTGATACTTGCCTCAAACCCAAGAGCACAATAGCTGTGTTCTGTAGTGGGAAGGTCCTAGAATGCCAGGCTGAGTTTTTTAAAATAAGGATACATAAGTATAGGAGAAATACAAGTACATTAAACTGATCCTGAGGATAGATGTCAGGGTGTGTCTAAACCATGTCTACATTTAGTGCACTCTGTAAATAAAGCCCATAATTGGTACACATGAGTAGTTAGAGCAGTTCTAATTGCATGAAACCCGTCTGAGAGAAAGATCCATTCTGTTCTTGGCGGTTGAGGAGATTATAAGTGTAGAGCTGTGTATCATTTAGAAATGGTTTGCTAGGGTTCAGACATGCTTCCTCTGGTGGGTGGAGATGGGGTGAGAACAAAATAGCTGGATTTGCCCTGGTTCTTGGGGAAGGAGAAAGAGATTTGCGATTCAGGCTCAAGCTTTGGGTAGCCAGGAGCAACACTCAAGCAAGAGAGTTGGCGCTTGGTGGTTTTGTGGCCAGCAGCTGATGAGCCTTCATTGGTAGGTATGTTGCCTCTTTGGGAACTTCTGTTGGTGGTTTGTCTTCAATTACATCCTTGACATGGAATGAGGAAATCTTTTCAAAGTAAACATAACAATGAAGAATTTCTGAATTTTACCTCCTGAGATTGGCTTAGGGTACTGTGACTAAGTTCCTGACATCTAGTTGGTTCTCTGAAATATTTATTGATTGAATGAATGTGATTTCTAACAGGGATAAATCCACATAAATAACAAAAAAATCCATTTTTGAAGCATTTCCATAAATCATATGAAATTTGTGTAAGAAACTAAGCGACATATATTTGTAAAAGCACCTCAGTGGAAAACTCATAAATCGTGCATTATCTTAAAAGTCACATATAAAGATAATTTCCAGATTATTTCATCGGTTGCTAGTAGAGGAACTGGTTTATTTTAAGACCTATTTTTGCACGACTTACTGGAATTGAGAAGTAAGTCTACTCATGGTAACTTGATGACTAAGCTATCTACTTTGCGCTCAGTTCTGGGCAAGGCGGTTACTGTATGGAATCTCCACGAGGGATAATGGTGCAAACAAGTTCGATAGGGACTGGGTGGGATGTGATGAGGTGAGAGAGGAGAGTGAAGGCTGAATAGCCAAGAAGGAGGTGAAATTTGAGGTGGAGCTTAAAAGATTTCGAGAGTTTGACAGCAGCTAGAGAGGAGAAAGGAAGGGGTTGCTGGGCAATTTCCACTAATTTGCAGATGGAGTATGGGACAGTAAGGAAAGTGACGAGCTTGAGGTTATTGTAAAAGGAGAGATGAGGTTGTATGTAGGGCAATGCAGAGGATTTGGGACTCAATAGAATAAGTAATAAGAAGCCACTGGAGATTTTCAAAGAGAGAAGTGGAAGAATAAAACTGCAATTCAAAGTTAAGCTTGATTTTCTGTGTTCACGAGTGCTTCTCATGACGTGGGGATAATTTGCTCTTTCTGTAGCTGTGTGCCCCATATTGGCTCCAGTAGGTTTTGCTCCTACCTTTTTAACCTAATGAATGATCAATAATGATTCAGTGACTCAACCTTTCTAAGGATTATGTTTTTGTCTGAATTTTTGTACCTTTCTAAGTTAGAGTGTAATTCCATTCTACAAGAAGGGAATTAGATGAAACTCAAGTTCTGAAGACAAATTTTAACCAAGTTGGAATTAATCCAGGAAGAGTAAGCCAAGTTTTCTCTTCCAGTTATTACTGAACTTCCTAATGTGAAATGAATTTTAAAGACATGTGGAAACAAAACACCAAACACTTCATAAGACCAAATATTCGTTTTTAAGTTGATATTATTGTGATCTAAAAGATGACAAAATATCAAAAATTCATTCCCCCCCAATTTTCAGTTGATTTTTTATAGCTTTATTGAGATATAATTCATACACCGTACAATTTATCCATTTAAAAAGTATACAAATCAAAAACAACAAGCATTGGTGAAGATGTGAAGAAAAGGGAACCCTCATACACTGTTGGTGGGATTGCAAATTGGTACAGCCACTACAGAAAACAGTATGGAGGTTCCTCAGAAAATTAAAACTAGAACTACCTTTTGACCCAGCAGTTGCACTTCTGGGTATTTATCCAAAGAAAAACAAAACACTAATTCGTAAAGACCTATGCACCCCTATCTTCATGGCAGCGCTATTCACAATAGTCAAAATGTGGAAGCAACCTAAGTGCCCATCAGTAGACAATTGGATAAAGAAGTTATGGTTCACATATACAATAGAATATTAGCCATAAAAAAGTGAAATTCTACCATTTGCAACAACGTGGATGGACATAGAGGTTATTATGCTGAATGAAATAAGTCAGACAGAGACAAATACCATATGATTTCACTTATATGCGAAATCTAAGGAACAAAAGGAAGAAACTAAATGAAAATAGACTCACAGGAACAGAGAACTGCCAGAGAGGAGAGGATTTGCAGGGCTGGGGGGAAAAGGTGAAGGAATGAAGAAGCACAAATTAGTAATTAGAAAATAGTCATGGGAACATAGAGTACAGCATAGGGAATATAGTCAAGTATTGTAATGGCTGTGTGTAGAGCTGGATGGGTGATAGAGTAATTGGGGAGATCACTTCATAAACTATATAAATGTCTAACCAATGTACTATATACCTGAAACTAATATTTTTAAAAAGTATACAACACAGTGGTTTTTAGTGAATTTAAAGTTGTGCAACCATCACCACAACCTGATTTTAAAACTTTTACATCACCCCCCTGAAAAAAACCCTATCCATTAGCAGTCACTCCCCCACCATACAGTTCTCACTTCATTTCTTCCTCTTCCTCTCCAGCTCTGTCCAGTCGATTTTTTAAAAATTAGTATTTTACAGAATGTTACCATGAATTTTGACATCAGAAGACCTAGGTTCAAACTCCAGCTTATTGGTAGTATGACCTTGAAAAAATTTCTTAAATTTCCAAAGCCTATTTCTATATTTTTAAAACATGGATATTAATATCTACTTCACAGTTTGTTGTGAAAATTAAGGGATATTTATGTAAAAATGCTTTGTTAAATGCTGTATGCATTCATTGCTCTACAGGGGGTATGTAACAATTATTAAAAGGTCTCAAATATTAATCCTTTGAAATAGTTGGTGGAACATAATAGAATGCATAACAAATGTTTGGCTGTGAAAGAACAGATTTTATGGTTTTAAGGCTATGGTTTTATTTATATGACTTGAGGATTTGACTTTTAAGATGGAAGTTTTTCTGGATTTCTCTGTAGAACCTAGTATGGTAGTACTTATTCTATATTTGGATCACAGATTGCTTTGAGAATTTGATGAAAGCTATGCACATATACTTGATTTTATTAAAGAAAATCAGGAGCTTCACAGATCCCTTAAAACCATCCATATACTCCTGGCATATCAGGTTAAGAGCCCAGGCATGGTCTTTTAGAAGAGATAAAATAGCTCTTTAAAGCTGGAGTGAGCAGTCCCACACATTGGCATGGAAACACAGCCATCAGCCTGAAGGTTGTTTATTTTCCCTCCAGTTTTCAATATCCACATAAAAGTATGCCCAGTATGTGCTTGGCCAAGCAAGGTGGATTTTCTTCTAGGTATAGAAATGAGGAGAAGAGAAGTGAAGAGTAGTATCCCTGAAAGACGGAGCTAGTCAGAGGAAGAACAAGCAAGCAGGGCATCTTTTATGTTGTAAGCAGTGCCCGTCTGGCCTGCACCTGCATGATTTAGAGCCCTGTGCAAACAAGCATTGCAGGGGAGGGGGGCGTTCACAGGAGCCTTACTATACAAGGTGAGTGGTATGGCCTTGGTAAAGTTTACTCTCCAGTTAGCTGCTACTCACAGGCCACTTGATGCCACAGTTGTGTTTTCATAGTGGTTAAGTGGCCCAACAGTATGGCATCCTCAGTAGTTTGAACAAAGAAGTTTTTACTGGATCTACAAAGCACATTTTTTCCTTTCCAAAATCTGCTTTCCAACTTTCCTCTTAATTTGAAACACATTATTGTGGGAAGATATTTGGGTACCAGTGGTAAAAGAATCCAACTAAGAACAAAGCTCAGAGGTTGAGACCAAGAGAAACGATGAGGGGAATCCAAATGAATAAGCAGTGGCCAGGTGCCGCCTGTCAAATATGAAGGAAGGTCACTTGCTATGCAACCATTGATAGTAGTGCTTTACCAGGTATTTCTTGTCTTCTAGTTTCCTTAACAGTGTCTTTTACAGAGCGGAAGTTTTTAATTTTAGTAAAGTCTGCCTAATCAAGTATTTCTTCCACGGATTGTGCTTTTGGTGGTGTTGTATCTAAAAAGTCATTGCCATACTTAAGGTCATTTAGATTTTCTTCCACATTATCTTTTAGGAGTTTTATAGTTTTGCATTTTATATTTAGGTCTGTGATCCATTTGGAGTTAATTTTTGTGAAGGGTATAAGGTCTGTGTTTAGACTCATTTTTTTTCTATTTTTATTTTACTATTATTTTTTGCCTGTGGATGTCCAGCTGTCCAGCACCATTTGAAAAAACTACTTTTTCTCCATTGTACTACCTTCTTGTCCCTTTGTCAAAAGATCTGTTGACTATGGGGGTATATTTCTCTGCCACAACCTTTTAGTGACTGAAAGATAAATGGACAAGAGGTAGCGTCTTTCACTGGAGTGGCCTCCCTTGCTTGCCCTTGGCAGGATTTCTGAAGGCATGGTCAGCCTGGAGTGAGGATGGCAGGGAACTGGCATGGAGGGCACTCTCTGTGGGACTTGGTAGCTATAGAAGTGTCTGAGGAAAGGACTCGTTCGTTGTTATCAGAATGAACGTGAGAGGCTCTGCATTACTGGAATAAGAAGGAGTCCAAGCCTCATCTCCTCCTCTGCAGGCCCCTCATTCTTAACACACTCATTCTGCTAAGATAATTAGAACAAAATTCTGTGTAACTACTAGAACCAGAGATTCCATTGAAACACAAATATAATCGGGAATCTTCACCCTCAGTTCTTCATTCTCGTGAAACCTAAAGTAAAATTAGGGTTGTTTTCAAGCATAGCTTTTGTGCTTAAATGACCCTATTCCTCTCTCCTTATCTGCAGGCTAACCTAAATTCCAGATTTTTTCATTTGGGGACTTGGAAGGTTTTCCTATGGAGGCCAAGGTAAATTTGATGATAGGTTAGTGCCTGGGAGAGGGGACATGTTCACAGTCGACTTCCATTTTTTTCCTTTGTATTACCCTCCCCCCGCCCCCCAATAGCATCACTTAACATTGTGGCTTCAGACCATCATTTTCCACACACATCACTCCTAATTTGTTTTTCCGGCTCTGTGCTTTTTTATCTTTTACTATTCCAACCACCTGATAGATATTTTTCCAGGGACACCTTCTTGGTACCTCAAGCATCAAAAAGCAACATCTGCCCGTCTTCTCTGAAACTTATCTTTTCCATCGCTATTTCCGTAATGGTTAGTGAGATGTCTTCATTGCCAGGGTCCTGTTGAAGTTTCCAGTTTTGAGACCTTACGGATCTCTCCCTTGTTCGTATTTCCATTACCGTGCTCTAGATTAGCTTCTCGACAGCCTTCCATCAACTCTTCCTAATGCTTCCTAACCCAGTCTTCTAATGATCTCACTTCCTGCTCCCAGAGTTTTCAAAAGCTCAATTTCCATTTCGAGTTTGGGCTTCCTAAGCTAGCACTCAGTGCCTTAAATTTCCTGGTCATTATAACCCAACTTTCGTCATTATTTTACATTTTCCCTCATGCTTTTTGCTACCTATGCTGAGTATTTTCCCCATACCCCCATTTCCTATAGATATCTTATATTTTTTCACTTTTATGTCTTTGTTCTCAGACTTCTAAATCAGTGATCCTCAAATTTTAGTGTGCCTCAGACCCACCTGGAAGGCCGGTTACAGCACAGATCACTAGGTCCCCACCCCCAGAGTTTCTGCTTTAGTAGGTCTGGGTTGGGTTCTGAGGCTTGTTATTCCTAACAGGTGTCTGGCGATGGTGATGCTCGTGGTGCAGGAACCTCACCTTGCACCTTGAGAACCGAACTGCTCTTCTAAGCAATTTCAAAGCCGAGGTGGAAGTATTACAGTCCATATTTAATATATTTGAGTTAAAAGATGAATTTAATTCATAAGCAAGCTGTCAGTTATTCAGATCTGTGCATTGGAGTTCATGTACGACAGTGCTAAAATTGTGTTTTGAACTTTAAAGAAACCTTTAAGCTCTTACCGTGCCAGCTGACAGGCCAGGCCCTTTGCCTATAAAAGCACTGTTGAATTGAAGATTATCCTTCTGTTTCCTCTCTACACTTGCCATAAGTGTCCACACTCTGTCATTACAGACTAACAGGCCGTACAGCTACTTAACTGCCAATTACCAAACTACAGGCCTGTATTCCAAAAGCAGTTTAGCCAGGCTGTGCCAGTATCTTCCTTGTGTCTTTTGTTACCAGGACTAGGCACAGTCTTGTAACTTGGTGGCTTGGTAATTACACCCTTTTTTAAAGACTCAGGTGTCCTTGGTTGTCCTGGTGAGAGGGTTTTATATTTTAGTCTTATTTTTCAATGTAGGGATCATGTCTTTGTCCCATTCCTAATGGAAGTTAAGCCACCTGGGGTGCAGAAAAGAGGGGTGGGAAGGCTCTGTGGCCTACAGCCTATCAGAAGTACCGTAGTGCTTTTAACTTTGCAAGGGCATGTCCAAGAGTGAATGTAATTTGAATAGGGCATTTGGAACTCTTAGTAATCGATACCTATAGAAGATTTTTTGCTTCTCTTCTCACAACGATTGTATTCTACTGGCCTAGACTGCAGACCTTGAATGCAGAGCTATATTACGTTGGTTTCATTGGCCTAGCCTCACGCAGGGAGGTAAGGGACCTCTAATTTAGTGGGGCTTCTTTGGTAAAGGATCCTGAAGTGAAAACCTCAAGAGTGCTCTCTGATTGGTGAATGTACCTAAGATGTTTCCCTTTTATACCTCCAACTTTTGATTAACGTTAAATAAAACTTTCTAAGGAAATGCCTCGAGGGTCTAGGTTTTTTTTCTATGGTTCATCTTAAAGTTTTATCATCTCCTGTAGTAAGTGATGAAGTCGGCCCTGCCAGTGCTTTGGGAAAGTGCCTTGCTCATTGTTTTGGCAGCTGAATTTTGTGATCCTTTAGAAAACTGACTTAATTGTCTGCTGTTGTATTTTAGTCATTCTTCTGTACTGTATACTCTTCACTCTGCTTCATAAATTTTGATAAGTTAGCAATGGGATATCCTTTTCTGCTCAGGTATGTTTATTTATTTATTTTTCTTTAAAAAATGTTTATACATTGAGGAAAGGAAAGTGATTTTTGGAAAATAACAATGCATTAAACATGTACATTAAAGGCATGAAATGTATCAAGTATCTTAGTTACAGGTTATTGTGAATGAATGGATGAATGAATACACATTAATACATTAAGCTCTTATTTCTGAAGTTTGTTTTAGAAATTAGATTTCTGTTTAGTATTAGTCTGTTTGAGTATATTTGCTGTTAATTATCAATTTAGAAATTCTCAGAATTTATTTTATTTATTTATTTTATTATGGTGACATTGGTTAACGAAATTCAGTAAATTTCAGGTGTACAATTCACCAGTAAGGCATATATACATTGTGTTGTGTGTTCGCTGCCCATAGTTAGATTTCTTTCTGTCACTACTCAGAAATTTTTTTTATAGAAGTGAAAGTTTTGTTAGAGACATTTTAAGTCCAGTCTCTCATTTTACAGGTGAGTGCAGCGAGGTCCTAATAAGTCACAATGATGACTGAAAGCACTCTGAATCTGACTTAATCTTTGATTCAGAAGATATCTCAGGGTCTTATGGGATAATCGTACTGAAAAGATTTTTCAGTGTTTCTATGTGCTGAAGAAATGATTTAGGTTGAGTCTTAGTTTAATAGGGTTTGCATAAATAGTGCTTAACATATATAAATCCAAATACTGTATCATACACATCTGTGGTCTTGTGTATTAGGGTAGGGGCAAGGTGGGAAAGAGGGACAGAGAATTGAACAGTGGAGACACCAACAGCTGTTTCTTCTATAAGTATAGACGTAAGAGTGTTGCTTTGTGGCTGTGTCTCGGTTTTCCCTGATGCCAGTCTTGCCTACACCTCACATACATCTAGAAAGAGTGCATTTCCCTCCTGATTGGAAAGGCCGTGTAGAGACTGCAATGAAGAAATTGGAGACATTTGGATTGTAATGGCATTTCCACTGGGAGGAGGTGAAAGGACCCGTGGATGAATCACTGAGGAATCAGTGACCCGGAGGTTGCAACCAGTTGAAATACCTGAGCTGTCATCTCATAGAAGGTTAATACCATTAGTGAAAAATACAGTGGGCATGCTACCCGCAAGACCTGGGCTTCAGTCTTCCTTCTTCTCTGCCCCTTATGCCACTTGTAGGCTGTGTGGTCTTGGGTGGCACCTTAGACTCACATCCTTTTTGATGTTGAAAGTGCCCACTGCCTGGTCTACTTCCCACGGGTGCAGTGAGCCTTCATTTTCACTAGATGTGAAAGGGCGTCATAGACATAAAGAGCAAAATGAAATGTCTAGTGTTTTATGGGGATTACCATGGTCATATTATATTTATTATTTTGGCTGACTTTATTGTGGGCTTCTTAGATGATTCTTTTAAGGAATTTTAATTTAAAATCACATTTTATGTAAGAATGTTGGAGTTGACTGTGGTAAATTAATGAACTTAAATACTTAAATTTTCTCATAGCCTTTGAATATTTCTTGATTATTTAAGAGCATTTAATTCTTCCTAATGCTATGGAGTGATAAAACCATTAATGACATTAAGTTCTAGAAGCAAAGGCTACAGCTCATTCATTAGAATGATAAGGAATATTTGTAGAAGGGCTTTCAAGCATTCTACTCACGCATGTCTGAGGAAAAAAATATGAATCATAACAGATTCTAATTGGTCATATTTTACATGCCTAAAGAAGCTCTTATAATAATTATTGTACTTTTTAGTTTTATGTGAAATACAAATACACTTATATACTATGCCAAAAAATATTTTTGCTGCTTATTGTTGTTTTGCTGAGATTGGTGGTCTTTTTTATTTTTATTTTATTATTATTATTTTTTAAAATCATTCTGATCTAGCATGGACATTATTTTCATGTTTTAGTCCCATTGTAAACATTAATATTTAGAGAGGGTGTATGTGTGTGTCTATATATGTTTTTGTATGATTGTTCAAGTATATGTTTATTTTCTAAAGTTTACCCAAGTGAAAATTTATTAGTAAGATCTGATGGCTATAACATCTTCTTTAAGGTGTCATCAAAGTTCGACTTCAAGAAATCTGGTAGCAAAAAGATAGGGAAGAATTCTAATTTTTCAATTATATTTAGTAGAGAAAATGCTGTCTTATTATAAAAGTCCTAAGTTTGGCATTTTTAATCTGACAGTTCGCAAGAATAATTTATTTGTCATAGATATTTTTTTCTTAAACTTATTTTCACCATAAAAGCCTCATTACACCTGTATTCTGAGAAGTGAAGTGTAAGTAATATCTGTTGAGCACCTACCAGGCACTGTTAGACACAGATGCAGGCGGTCATGTGACCACCGTGGGAAGCAGTCAGATCATCACTTTTTAGAAGAAGAAACTACTATATATTGTTGCTGTCATTTGAACCCAGGTCTCCTGCACATGGGAGATTTTTCTCACTGCTTCTTTATTGAGGCATAATTCCTGACTCTTTTTCTAATATGCCAGTAAAGCTTATTTTATGTTTCAGAATCAATAAACTTAAAGTTTTCTTTGCTTTGTCTTACAAAGTTACGTGAGTTAGGAGCCAGGTAAAACCCTCTGTCTGCAGCTAAGCCTGTGAGTTTTTCCTCCCTTCCTTAAGTTTTTTTTTTTTTTTAATTTTATTTTTATTTTATTACTTTTTATTACGCCTTCAGCAGCTGGTCTTCCTAGGTGGTTTCCCATCCAAGTCCTAACCAGGCCCAACCCTGCTTAGCTTCCAAGATCAGACGAGATCTGGCGCATTCAGGATGGCATGGCCGTAGACTTTCTTCCTCAAGTTTTTAATTACTCCTGGCACATCTTACAGTGAAAGAGCACATCTTGTGGGGATGGAAAATGAAATGTTAACTATAACAAATAAAATTTTTAGCCAGTTCTAAATTGTTTTAAACAAAAAGGGCAGCAGCTTGAATGAACTTTTCATAATCTATCTTTAAAACATAACCAAAACCTGTCAGAGATGCTAAACAACTGTCCAGTTGCTAAAATGGGCTTGTTAGTCCTTGGCAGTGGAGCCCTGACGGTCTGTCTGTATTAGGTAGCTGGGCAAGGCGGCTGGAGGAATTATGTCTGTGGGTCAGAGAGCTTCAATGACTTGTCGAATGGAAAACCTGGGGGTAGAACTTTGGTTGGAGCTTTTGATTCATTGGCGGAAATAAATACCACAGAGATTGAGTTAGCGCCATCTTGTATCTGCAAGTTTGTGGACTGTGAACTGGTCAGATTCTATAAATTGAGTGTGGGTTGGCTGAAGCCAGGAGCTGGTTAGGACACCCTGGTCTAGGACTGTCACTCAGGCCATCATTTTGGAAATGTGGGTTTTTAATCATAAGGGAAACTAGGAGAAAAATTGATTCATTCAATAAAAATTTATTGAACATTTTCTGTGCTTGGTAGAGAAACAGGTGACTAGGGGAGCTCTTCATCTGTTTGGGATAAGAGTCAAAGTGTAATGTAAGAGGCATAAAAAGTAATGAAAAGTCATTCTGTGATCAGGAAGGATGAGAAGTGTCTGGTGCTTGCATAAGAATGGTAGAATGTGCTTTCATGCTCACTCCCCCTCCTTCCTGATAGTCTCAGCCTAGATATCCTTTCCTTCACAAATCCCTTTACCTGACCCCCACCCCAGAACTGGATTAAGGTCTCTTGTTGTGGAGTCCGCGGGTACAGTGCACCACCCTTAGCAGACCATCTGACCTCTGGACTGTGTCTTGCTCTTACCTTTCTCCTACCTCACTGTCAACTCTCATGACAGGAAGAGCCACATAGACACAGCACCGTGTACTTAAGTAGATGCTTAAATATTTGTCAAGTGAAATCAAGCTGTGAAGGTTCGAATGCAGTTGTGGAGGGCCCTGTAATAATAATAGGTGATATTTATTGATTGCATACTATGTGATATTTATTGATTGCATACTAGGTGATATTGACTTAAAAATAGTATGCAATCAGGGAGCAATACTAATTCACTTCAGTGCCTGGTACATATTAATAGCACAGTGCCTGGTACATATTAACTCACTTAATTTTTCAGCAACCCATAAAGTAGGTACTTTTACTATTCCATTTTATAGATGGAGAACCTGAGGCACGGAAAGTTGAATGTATTCTCAAAGGTCGCTCAGCTTGTAAGTGCAGAGCATGGCTGAGGTCCAGCTGTTTGGATCTGGAGTCCTGCCCTCACCCACTGTGCTCCCTGCCAGTAGCTCACCCTGCTGGGAAGTGTGGAGTGGCCCCTGGAAGCACTGTGGGTCTGTTAGTGCTGTAAGCAGGGAAGTGTGTGAGCACGTGGGCCTCGTGGCAGAGTACTCCTGGCACAGCCGTATAGATGGACTGTACAAAGAAGAAAGATGCCTGGAGCAGTGCAAAGTCGATTCTGAAATGGCAATAGCAAGACATGTTAGCATCATTTATTGACCTAAAAATGCACACAAAGCGCTTACTGTTCAAAGAGCTTTGCATATGGAAGCAACCTCAGTGTCCATCAATGGATAGATAAGGATGTAGTGTGTGTGTGTGTGTGTGTGTGTGTCTGTGTGTGTGTGTGTGTGTAATACTATTTATTGCTGAAATACTGTTCAGCAATAAAAAAGAAATAAATCTTGCCATTTGCGACAACGTGGAGGGACCTAGAGGGTATTATGCTAAGTGAAATAAGTTGAACAAAGGAAGACGAATACCATATGATTTAACTTGTATGTGGAATCTAAAAAACAAAACAAATGAATAAGCAAAACAAAAGAGAAACTGACCAATAGATATAGAGAACAAGCTGATGGTTGCCAAAGGGAAGGGAGTTGGGAATGGGAATAAAATTTTTAAAAATTAAAAAAAATCTGATCACCGTTGACCTGTGTCCCAGTGTAGCTGACATGATCTCTTTC
>NW_006439568.1:24860319-24928652 GCF_000325575.1 Pteropus alecto | reverse complement strand
GTGACTCTGGAAATGCAAAACAGCCTGGGCTCAGTGGTGAGAAAGTTTTTTTTAAAATGCATTACAAATCATAGCTAATTTAATGTTCATGGCAACCTATGAGGTAGGCCCTGTTACTACCATCCCCATTTTATAAATGAGGAACCTGAGATTCAGAGAGGTCCCACAGCTCGTAAGCAGCGGAGCCAGGCCAGTCTGGATCCAGGCTCTTAACCAGTATCCCATGCTGCCGCTGAGTCTTCCTGCAAAGGGAACAATCACTAGTAGTCTCCAGTGATGTTTCCACTCCAGATAGTACAGTGATATTTTGGAGACAGATTCTTCCATTTGTAAAAGCATCTGCTCAAAAAATATTTGTCTAGAAATAGTTATATGATTATATTATATTTAATATATGCTGACTTAGAGCAGAAAAAAAATAGACACAGGCCCCGCCATTACAGAACTTAATATTCTGCTGAGGGGAGACAGAAAAGCATATAGACGTATAAAGAAAAAAATAATTTCAGCTCGAGAAAAGTAAATGAAAAAATAAAACCAGGTGGTGTAATAGACCTGTGGTGGCCACTAGGCACGCCTGTCCATTGACCACTTGAAATGCGGCCAGTCCAAATTGAGAAGTGCTGTAAGTGTCAAGTACATACTGGAATTCAAAGACATAATATGAAAAGAAAGTTTTAAATATGAATAATTTTTACATTGGTTATGTCTTGAATTTTTTCTACATATTTGATTAAATAAATTAGATTAAAGTAATGCTAAGTGAAATAAGCTAGGCATAAAAGGACAAATATTGTATGATTCAACTTATATGAGGAGTAGTCAAATTCATAGAGGCAGAAAGCAGGGTGGGTGGTGGTTACCGGGGGCTGGGATCTAGGGACAGGGGGCTAATGGGTATAGAGTTTCAGTTTGGGATGATGAAAAATGTCTCGAGGTGGATGGTGGTGATGGTTACACAATATGAATGCACTTAATACTCCTGAACTATAACACCTAAAAATGGTTAAAATGGTAAAATTTATGTTTCACCTCAGTATTAAAAAGCCAAAAAAAATGAATTTAACTTCAATTTTTTTCGAGTACTAGAAAATTTAAAATTAACGTAGTTAATTTAAAAACATAATTCACATTGTTCACATTATATCTCTGAAGGATTGTGCTGGGATAGAGATGGGTAAGAAAGGCCTTTTTGAGGTCTTCAACAAGAAAAATGAGTGCTCTGAAATGAGAAGGAATTGACCACACAGAAGTTCGAAGGATGAATTTCAGGCAGATGAAGAGCCGGTGCAGAGGCCTGGGGTGGGAACAAGTTCGTTTGGGTAGGTGGGATGAGATGAGGATGGAAGAGGGTGCGGATCCTGCAGCCTTATGGGCCATGGTGACTGGATACTACACTGCTTGACTTGAGAACAGAAACAAAGCAATAGACAATGCAAATTCTGCATAGACTAAGCCATATGAAATTGCTGATACTTCTCACCTGCAAAATGGCAGTTTCATCTGATTGAACCTAATATTGTGTTTGTAGTTTTGGTTTTGATCATTTCACCAGTGACGTGATTGGTCTGCTAGCTAGGAATGCACTTGGTTTTCTAATTTGTTCATTGGTGGACACCTTAGAGCAGCGGTCCCCAACCTTTGTGGCACCAGGTGCTGCTATGAGAATCTAATACCTGATGATCTGAGGTGGAGCTGAGGCGGTGATGCTAGCGCTGGAAGCGACTGCAAATACAGATGAAGCATTGTTCACCTGCTGCTCACCTCCTGCGGTGCGGCCTGGTTCCTAACAGGCCACAGACAGGTATCCAGTCCATGGCCCTGGGGTTGGGGACCCCTGCCTTAGAGGTTATTTCATAGACCTTCATCTGTGTCAGCTTGGTGGTTTCTAGAACCCAAAGGGAAAGATAATAGTTTCATTAGCACCTTTGGCTCTCGGCTCTATCAAGTCACTGGGGGCATTTGTTATCATTGCACAGGTAGACTTTTCCTTCTAGAAAGGTGTTGGCTCAGGACAAGTAAATTAAAGGGTTGGTTGGCTTTCTCAGTTGGGTAGTGTTGTTAGGAAGGCAAGCTGGAGTTTGTTTATCCTTAATATTAAAGGCCATTAGTGTCGGCTCAGGTAGTCTCGTGGCCAAATTCTGTTTCTCAGGTCCACTTTGGTGGCTCCATTATTTGTTATTACCACCTTTTCCAGAGCAGAGGGCTGGGACAACATGACGCCACAGAAGGTGCTGCCGAACATAGTTCTTTTAATAGTCTTTGAGTCCTAAGCCTCTGATGGAAATGTCCATGTTAAAAGGGATGATGGTTCATACCTAAAATCTTTCTTTTATGAAAAAAATTTCTGGGCTTTGGAACACCATTGGCCACCTAGTGGGAGCTGGTGGGGGCTAGCCAGCACAGTGATTACTGCCTGTGCTCCAGTCTTCTGTGGAGGCATTCTGTGTCATGTTCGAGCTCCCCAGTGAAACAGGTCTAGTGGCTCTGGACATCTTGGGTGATGTGAGTGGGAGAGGTGACTGCAGCTTCCCCAGGCTCTTTAGAGTTTAAAAGTTGACTGGATACTGGTGCTCCCCTGGGATGACTAGACATACTTTCCTGGTAGCCTAGGTGCTGTGTTAAGCTAATTTTCTAGAAATAATAGAGGCACGTTCTGTCCCTTATTATCTAACTATTGCTATCTGAGCCACAGACAGGAAATATATCCCACAATTCCTAGAAGATTTCTCAGCTCTGCACATACTGTGGTCCATTTCTGTGGGGTCGCTGTTGTCTCATCTGTATTTACTGTGACATAGTCAATTAATATAAGTCATTAAGTGCATTAATTCAACACTTTCTAACCTAATGAGGAACTCCTTATTTTGATAGGCTTATATGGAGGTGGAGTTAGGTTTAGGCTTAGTTATAGATCCTTTCTACATTTATTTTTCAGTCCTGATCAGCTTTCTTAGTTTGTTTGTTTTGTTCATGCCAGGGTTCGCCAGATGATCGTGATCACCTGGCTTGGTTATGACAGAGACTAACAAAGCTGTGTGGCCTCCCTGGAGGTGGCTTGAGTTTGAGGAAGAGTCAGTTACTTTTTTAACATGATACCTGACCTGCCTAAAAGAACAACTGCATCTATACAGATGTAATCATCGTTTGTGTTGGGTTTTTATTTTACAGTTTCACTAGCTGTTTCACACGCTGCATCTCTTTAATCTTCATGTGAAACGGGGAGGTTGGCACTCCTGTTTTCTCATCTTACAGAAAAGGCAGCTCAGCCTCAGAGTTTCAGTCGGGGAACTTTGACTCTGGGTTGGGTTCTCTTCACCGCACTTCGCAGCTACCAGGTGGCTTGACATCCCCACAAGTGGGCAAAAGAACTGTGAGCATCCAGTCATTCAGCGTAAGTGGAGGAATTTCGATCATCTCTCCGGCGTCATTTCCGGTCTTACCTTAGTAACTCCTGCTAGCACGTCCTGCTTGCTCATTCTTTAAACTCAAGCACATCTTGCTGTCTGAGCCCACATCTGCTTCATATATTCCTGAGTTGGTGAAGGACTCTACCCTTCATTCCAGGGGGCACCAAATCAGAAACCTGGGTGTTAGACTAAATATTCAGGTGATGATGGGCAAACCATGTGACCATTAAGGCTCAGGTTCCAGTTGTAAAAGGGAATAAAACCTGCCTGGGTGGGTATTGGGAGTATTTGGGGAATAAATGCTCTATAAGAACAGCAGCTACTGTTGTCATTTAAAAACGATCATGATATCCTCTGCCTCACCCCTCAGTCGTCAGTTGGCAGGTCCTGGAGATTTTACCCACCTCAGTACCATTGACTCCATCCTCCTTTCCAACCCCTCAAATTATGCTGCCATAATTTGATCCATCACCCTGATCCAGTCCGGCCCCTCTAGTTCGTCATGTATCTATACTACACCCAGCCCAACCTTCCCCAGAACACAAATTTGAACTTCTCTTTGAAGTCCCTCATTTGTTTACAGAATAAATATAAATTCCCTAGTTTTCCCCAAAGGTCCTCCAGGATCAGACCTTTCACACCTCATCTCACACTATCATTCCTATCCTGGACACACACCTGCTCCTCCACTGTGTAGAACTCAGGCTCTTCTGCGTTCCCCATCCTGTCTTGGTTCCCTAAATGCTGGCATTTCCTGTGCCTCAGTTTCCCCTGTTCTCTCCCTGCCCTCCACACCTCTTCCTCTCTGCCTAGCTAGTGGCAGCTTATCTTCAGCTTTGTGGTCTTAGCATTCTGTACGTAGTAGGTTCTTAGTGAATGAATAAATCAACTCTTGGCTTGAGTGGTTATATAGTGGCCAGCAGCTTTAGACTAGGGGGTGTCTCAAGTTTCTTGCTCCCTAGGGGCGGCTTTGGCAAGGCTGGAAATAGTTTGGATCTTCAGAGGAAGACCTTGGTTGGTAGCTGAGCTACCAGGAGAGCTGGGAGTCTGCCCCCAGGAACTTGAGGTGAAGAGAAATGAGATCACTCTTACTATAGTTCATCTGCTTCAAGAAAGCCAACCTGAAGTTTATCTGAATTCAAGTGTATACAGCAGCTCTCCCATCAGGAATTTATCTAGAACTGCCATTTGACTATTCAGAATTTAAGCCCTAATGGCCCCTAAATAATCCCTGCCAAAACAACAGCTTCCCCCGTGCCCCCAGGCAACAATCAGCTAAGAGTGGTTATCTGTGGCCACTACAAGTTATAAAATCTCCATTAGCTGAAAAGCAACAAAGCCAGGCCTTCTGTGCACACAAACTGTAGAATCTTGCACTGTTGTGATCAGAATCACATCTGTCCACAGTCATCTGACAGCTTCCTATGGAAGGTTTTGAGGCACTCGTCTAGTCTTGGGCTGCTGTTCTGTGAGAAAGACATTTAACACCTCCCATCTTTATGTTATGCTTTACTTCTTTGGAAAACACAAGAAGCATGAAAAAATTATTCCATTACATATATATTCTAAACAACTAGAAATGTCAGCCTTTCTCACTTCTCAAAAAGTGTAGGGATTTGCCTTGCTCCCATAAGAGGCAGAGCCTGCTAATGATGTTTGAGTGTTGACATCTCTTTGACTTTGGTGCTCAGATATACAGGTGTGCCTGAAAAAGAACCACATGATCCCCCTGCTGAGTGTCCTGTAAATGCAAACTGTGTCAAAGAGAATGCCGTAACCAGGGACAAGAGTTCGTTCTCTAAGATTAAGTTGCTCTCTTTATGTATGTTTGTTTTAGTCAACCTTTTACTGAAGTGTACAATCAGAAAAGTACACAAATCATAAATGTGCAGCTTGTAATTTCAATTTACTCTTTTAGTGTTTAATATATAATATATTAATAATTTAGGATTTGGTCCTACCACCAGTTTCTTGTTAATTAAATTAAGGGGTTGGCGAGGATGGAGATAGGAAAAAAGTTCTGAATGTCCTTCTCTTGACATAGCTGTTTAATAACCTTCCCATGACTCGTTTTGTTTTCCTGGTGGTAATATCTGAGCCATTCATAGCCTGTAATTTTTACCTCCAATTCTATTCCTCTAGTCTTTTGAATACATACATGAATTCCATTAAAGCCACACACATAAAAATGGTCTGCTCTTGTCTCTGTGTCAGGTAGGACAGTCTCTTCCACCTAAATTCAATAATTGGTAGTATTCTACCATATTCACTTAACTCACTTTTATACATAGATTTTTGGGGGTTGTACTATTGGTAGTAAATTTTGGTCATCAAGATACTTCTCCCCTGAATACTTTGGGGCTCATCCTTCTATGAGTAAGGACATATCTTACATAAGGAAGTTAATGATGATTCTATAATATTTTCTAATATCCAGTACATATTCAGATTTCCCAGTTGTTCCAAGAATGTCTTTATAAGTTTTATCTTTTAAACCACAACGCACTAGGATTTTTATCCCCTGTAATTTATTAGTGCATCAGAGAATACCCGGATGATTGTGACAGCTAAATGGAGGAACAGTGGCACAACTCTGTACTTAATGCGTGTAGACAAATGAGCCATTTTCCCAGGAGAAGACTGCATTTGCCTACCTGCTGTTGGCATTTTCCTTCCTTGCTCGATGCAACAGTATAGTCAAGAATGAATGAATGAATTCATAACACCATCACCACTATGACTGGGCCACTTATAACTTATAGAAATCTGCGAATGTCTTATTTATTTGGTGACACTAATTGAGTCTGATGCCATTGGGCTGAGGCAGCCAGGTACACATATTGTTAGCAACTAGGAACCATTCTTGTGTGCTGGTTTGCCAAAAGGCTGTTGTCATTCTAGCAGGGAATATAGCTCAGGGCAGAATATTTGGGCAGGCCTCAGGAGTTCTCTAGACATTTGTACTTCATGATAATTAACAGACATTATTGTTGTTGTTGTTGTTGTTGTTGTTATTTGGTATACTTTAAGATTTATAGAATAACTGAACAGATAGTACATGGTGTTCCATATACTCTCCAGCCTCCCCATATTTCCCTTATTGCGTACAGTTATTATTATTGTGTACATCTGTATATACTGCAATGACTGAACCAATATCAGTACATTATTATTAGCTATAGTTCATAGTTTGCATTAAGGTTTACGTTTCGTGTTGTACAGTTCTATGGGCTTTGACAAATGCATGATGTTATGTATCTATCATTGCAGTTTCATTGCCCTAAAATCCCGTTCTTACCTAGTCATCCCTCCCTCCTTTCCTCTAAGCTCCTGGCAACCACTGATCTTTTCACTGTCTCCACAGTTTCGCCTTTTCCAGAATGTCATGTAGTTCAAATCATGCATTATTTAGCCTTTTCAGACTGACTTTTTTTCACTTACTAATACACATGTAGGGTTCCTCCATGTCTCCACGATAGCTCAGTTCATTTTATTCCTGAATAACATTCCATTGTTGGCTGTACGACATTTTGTTTCTCCATTCACAAGTCTTGCTGTTTTATTGTTAAACAAATGATAGAACATTTCCGCACATAGTAGGTATTTGATAAATAGTTATTTAATGACCTAGTGAGGTTGAATCCTTCATTTTTCTGACAGGTATGTAGTGCCAAGGGAGAGTTATGATAGAAAAGGCAATCATGTTGTTAGATACTAATTTCTGCTAATGCGAGGTTATTGTTTAAGGAGAGAGCGTGTAGCCCAGCAGCAGCAGACTGCTTGGATCTAGGCTTCTAACAGCAGTTTAAAAGTTCCCTCTAGAGCTGCACTAATGCAGTAGGCACCAGCCACGGGTGGCTGTTTGCATTTAAATTGATTAAAAGTAAATAAAATAAGAAAGTCAGTGTTGCACTAGCCACCTTTCAAGGGCTCGACAGTCATCCATATGTGGCTAGTGGCTACCATTTTGAACCAGGCACATGTGAAACATTTATGTCGTTACAGTAAATTTTATTGCACAGCCTTGATCTAGACCATTCACATAGAAAGACGGGATTGAAATTATTTGACCAGGCCGATTCTGGTTTCAGTGCTTAACCGGTTTGTGCTGCAGCAGTTTTACAATGAAAGAGAAGAAGGGCAGAGATTTGTTTGCTGGAGAAAAGTTGCTTAAAATAACTTACTGGGGATAAAAAGGCTGCCCGGGCCATTGAAGCTGGGAAATCCTCCTTGTATGACAGCCCCGGGAGGGAGGGCTTGACAAAGCTTCAGGCTCTTGATCAGTCAGTGTTAAGGAGTTTTACACAACTCACAGCTCTAGCTTCTTTAGTTTGGTGAAAAAGCAGGGGCCTTCTCTAATTTGAGGGGTTGGGGTGGGTGTGGAGAGGGAGTTAAACTTTTCAACTAATAAATGTGCAAATTGTACAGCCAGTCCTTCAGTAAACTCGTGTGGTTGCAGGATGCCAGGAATGTGAAACCTTGAATGAACATCAGATACGTGCCACAGAAATCGTAGCTCAGTGTCTTGAAATTGAAATTACTCTTATTTGGGGGCAAAGCAAATGGCAGTTAAGTTTTCTTGTTGTTGTTGTTGGTTTTTTTCCCTTTTTTTTTGCCAGCTGTTGGATTTGATCAGATCTCGTTCCTTTCTCGTGGTATCTTGCTGACACAGAGGATTACAGGCTGTCGGTCTACTTAGATTTCAGCTCTATATTCATTTTATATATGGCATTTTCATAAAGTCTGGGGTTTTTTTTCTTCTAAACAGAAGTACAGATAACAGATGTTATGTTAAATTGTGCTTTTCCTTAATGTCTAATCTGGAAATTTGCTCTTAATGCTGGTGAGGGTTTTTAATATAATTTTTAAACGAAAATGCCAAATTGCACTGTCTGCACATTGTAGTTTTAAATGTTGAGCTTTCGCTTTTTGAAATGCTTCAGTTTCTAAGAGGCCTAATGGAAAGGCAAATTTGACAGAATAATATATCGTAATTCCTGTGAAAAAACTTAAAATATGCTGGTATTTGGAAGTTCAGTCAGGACGTGACCACTTGGAATCATGATTGTCTATAAACACAGGCTTTTAGAATTGATAGTTTTCTCTAAGAATAGGCACTGAGTTTAGAATTGAATGTTATCTTGCAAATGAAGAATGGAAGTGCCAGATCTCATATGAAGACAGATTTCCCTTTAATCCTTCAGCTAGTGTCACCTGCTAAATAACTCTTACAAGAGTTGCTGAGGTTTAATCAGTATTTAATAATTACTGCGTTTGTTCAACTGACTTTTTTAAAAAGCGAACATGTCGCTCAAATGAAAGGCAGGGTAACAGATGGATTTCTTATATCTGCAATGGTTTTAATTTAAGTGATATATTTTAATTTAGATATCATTTTATGTTAGTAAAGTCTAGAGAAATTGATTATGGTTTCTTAGCATGAGATTGTTTTCTTAAAAGCCGTGAAAGGGAAAAGAATCAATATTAGTGCTTTCCGAGTGGCAGCTTTTAACAGAGCACCCACCCCGCCTCCAACCCCCAGCACGATTGATTACCGCTGCTTTTGTAAAGAATTTAAAAAGAACAATCTGTATTAAAAACATTATTCTTTGGTATGAGCTTGAACGGTTCCAAATGGGTTTCCATGGGGGCTGCACTGCAATGTGACCACTTGAAGGGATTGTGGCTGTCACTGGTGAGCCAGGGCAGCGAGGCAGAGGAAAGGCTATTAGGTGAGGAGCTGCTGGCTTACATGCCAAAGAGGTTACCCCAGCAGCTGCAGTCAGTCAGACACATTCTTGAGCCTCCAAAGCAGGAGGGGCAGTAAGCCAGTCATTTTTCTGTGAGCAGTGGGTAAGGTTAAGCAGCAGGAAGAGAGAGTCGGAAGTATGTCCCCGTTCCAGAGCCTTGGCTAAAGGCAGGTGTGTTTGGTTGGAGCTGGGAGTGATAGAAGGTGATGACGGGTCCCCCGCCGTCCGTACCCTGAGGCCAGCGAGGAGAGGATGTGTCTTCACGGGGCATCTTACGTATGAGCACCATGGCCGAGTTATTCTCAGGTTGTACGCTGATCTTGTACCAATTAAATAATAAACTCGACTCTGTGGGCAGAGGCACTGTCTGGAGGTGGGGTGCCTGGAGCAGTTAACTCTATTAGAAACAGGCTCCATCTTAAAAAGCAAATGACAGGACCCGAGTGAGAGCCCAGTAATGTGGACTGGGCTCCTGTGGTTTTTAATTCTCAGTAAGAGTCTACGTTGTCAGGGAAATGAAGATGTAACAGGTAGCCCAGGTGGCTTTCATCCTAAAAAGGGGCACTTTTTATATAGACCTTGCCATTGGTTGCTTTACAGAAGGCATTTGCAGGAATAGGATAGCCCACTAATTTGTGAAGAATTGAAGATCCTGGGGAATGTACAGATTTTTAGAAAAATAGTGTTATCAGTATCAACTTTTATGTAGTACCCTTGGGTGGTAACTTACTGCAGAGGCCTTTGGTATGGCTTCAGAACTGGTGGATTCAGCTGGTAAGCTGCTTTTATTACTGGATTCATGTGGCGGAAAAAAAAATTCCTTGAGATGATCAGATATGTTTTGATTCATAACTATTTGCTTTTCTTTATCTTTCATATTTTTGGAAAACTACGTGCTATGTCTTATGAAATGGCACTTTTGAATTTGTGTTCCAACTGAGACTTAATTATCACTAGTGAATTACCATGAATCACCCTCATTTGGGGGCAAAAAATAATATGCTCTTTTTAAATGTAGTCTCAAAAGTGCTTTTTAAATACTGTTTTTTAAATTAAGCATGTAATTTTACCATCTGGCAAAAGTTGCCTCTTCCCCCCATCCTCATAAGAAGAGCACACAGTGCCATCGGCAGAATGTCTGAATGTCTTCATCTGTAGATTCTGATGGAGATAGATCAGAAAAACAGAAGGCAGCGCTGGGATGGATTAAGTTACCTTTTGGATTTATGAAGGCTTTGGCCACCTGTCGGTTTACACAGCCAAGAAGGTATTTACCATTGGTGGAAAAAAATATTACTATCCACAAGTCTCCTTTCTATTTCATTTGGCAGGACCATAAATGTTATCTTCAGATAAATTACTCATAGACAGCACTTGAGCACACCAACAGGAGCGCTTTCTAAAATGCATTTGCTCAGAGATGGCACAGCTTCTGTGACGATATGCACACTCCAGGTGAAGCACGTCCTTTTGGCTGGGACTCGTATTCCTGCCTCAAGCTGCAGCCTGGGGGAGGCTCTATTTCTTGGGAAATATCATGTAGGGTCTCTGATGGATTTCATCGTGGACTCTAATACCTTTAAGTCGTTTCCTGGTTCCTCTATTAAGGAAACCATTTCTTTAAAAGCTGCTTGGCCCTCATTGTTTCTTTTACTTGGTTAAAAAGTTTGGTCAAGAACAGTTCCCTTATAATATATCAAAAAGAAATACAAGGCCTGGGCTGTGAGTCTTGGGCAGAATCAGGTATTTTTCCAGTAGATATCAGGAATGTGAATAATCCTTTGGGCACACAGCACGGCTGCCACTGAGACTTGGCATTAGGTATTAAAAGTTCAGAACAGCTTGACTCTGATTTTGAAATCAGTGGTCTCATCACCTTTATATTTATTCCCTTCTGCCCAGCTTTGCTTCTTTTATTCAGATAAGTGCTGACACATTTTCAGTCTTCTAGTATAAGGAACCAGCTGCAAACATCATCTTTGAAAAAGCCCTCCTAGATTAGGTAGTCACTATGTCAACCGAAAGGTTTTCTGGAATCAGCAAAAGGAAAGGCAGAATGAGAGGCTTCTCACAGACAGACGAGCTAATAGAAGGACTCTGAAAACCAGGAGCAGTGTGGGACATCTGCAAGGCTGGTGGTCTTGTCAGCCCTGTTGGTGTTTCTGGGCTTGCGCTCCAAGATCAGGTACTGGCCTCTGTAGGCGGGGACTAAGCTGAAAGGGAACCTGCTCACTGGGAAACCGGGCAGCCTCACCTTGACGTGACAAGTTGTCTTCCTTGCTTTAAATAACCCAGGAGAAAAGAGTAGCTAATGAGATGGGTAATTAGACTCAGGGAATTTTAGAACCAAGAATCTCATAATTGAATATTCATTTTACTAGACCTTTTTGTCTTTGTGACTTCAGATAAAATGGATCAGGAGTGGTCCAAGCACTGTTATGTCATTCTGTGGCACTTTTCTGAAGTGTGAAGTTTTGTTTTTGTTTTGTTTTTCATGCTTGGCACTTATACATCCATATGTTTTTGTGATACTTTCTTTAGATTCTTTATTTAATACACTTGTCTGTATTTGAATATATTGACTCAAATAGTTAATAAATAAGTTTGTTTTCGGAAGTTCATTTGTACTGTTTGAAAGCTGGTCGTTCATCATTTGTGACCATGACTCATTTGTCACGTGCTTTCTGTGCATTTAGTACCATGTATGTTTTTTAAAAAATGTGACTAATATCAATTAGGAAAGAAGTCATTCACAAACTGACCTCACCCTGACTCACTTCATTTTCCATTTTCATTTCAATGCTTGGTCAAATGTATATGAAATTGTAATAGAGTTGTAATATTAGAAGATATTAAAACAACATATGCTTTTTAAATTTAATGTGTAGACTAAACATTTTTCCTCGTTGTTCAGTGGTATATGATTTTTAATGGCTATGTTGAGAAAATTCATGTATCATATATAATTTACATAGCTACCCCTCTATAGTTGGCATTTAGGTTGTTTCAGTGATCTTTTTTTTAAATCGAGGTATAATTGACATACTCAGTTATTTTTTTTCCTTTTTTAATTTTAATTTTTCAATTAGAGTTGACATTCAGTATTATTTTATATTAGTTTCAGATGTATAGCATAGCTCTTTCACATTTATATAATTTATGAAGTGATTCCCTCAATTAGTCCAGTACCCACCTTTGATGCAGTAGTAAACACCCCAAATTTTCTTGTTTTTAGAATATTTCCTTAGGATAATTCTTGAGAGTAGAAATATCTGGTCAGATGGTATAAAAGATTTTAGATCTTAAAATACATTACCAGCATGCTTCCCAGAGGGCTTGTGCCAATTTCTGTTAGTTGGCATCTATTAAATAGTCAGAGGTTCTCTTTACAGGCCACTCGTAACGTGTCCCTCATTCCTGTTAGCATCCGGACTCCGTGCCGGCGTAACCGCTGCAGCACAGGCTCGGCTGGACATTGTAACCATCAGCTGCCTTGGAGTGCAGGTTCTTCTCCTGCATCAGCCTCAGCTTGGGAGGGTGAGGTCTGCTCTTTGAACCTAAGGTCTTTCCCATTTATTTTCCTGTCCCATAGGCTTCCTGTGGCTCTTGTCATCCCCCATATAGGGTAGAGAATATAGGTGGCTGTGCCTTGAGGCCTAAAATTGTAGCAGTTGAAAAACCCTTAAAGTGAATTGTTAAATCTAAACCAGAGCCTGTTGGTTTCCTGTGCTTGACTTGGAGTCTGTTCCATTATGGTAGTTTTTACAAAACACTTCTGAATAAGAAATAAATTCCAAATCTCTTTTTTCCCCCTTCTCCTGCCAAACTCCACCAGGAAACAGAATCTCATTATTTCGGTTAGAATATATTAATATTGACCCTCTCCAGCACTTGGGACTTTTCAGGTTAGGCTCACATGGCTTCTATTTTTACTCTAGTCTAAGCTGTGGTCATATGGATAGCAAAATAAATACTGGAATATTCTAGTTTGAGAGGGGGAGAGGCAGCGTTGCTTATAATAACATGGCTACACACTTCTTCCCTCTGTTTGATATTCCAAAAAAGGAAGAAAGCACAACTTGAGCACATCTGTAAGTAATGAACATTTTCCTTTTGTGTGTCATGCATATTCAACATAATCCCACTCAGAGTCCCAGGCGTTGCTTTCATATACATCACTTCGGAGAATCCTATTTTTGTTGCCAACAAATTTTATTCAAGATAAAGGTTGCTTCACTTCTCTCTCTGTCTGGGTCAGGAATCTAAACCTTTTGCTACAAACAGAAGTAAAAATTGTTGGTGTGTTCTGCTTCTGTTTTGTTTTTTTTTTCTCCCCCTGGTCAACTGCCTTATTACTGAGGAGGAAGACTGGTATTTGTTTAAAATTAGCAATAAACCAATTTCAAGAGGAATATTTTTTTAAAAACCTAAATTGATTGAATTTTATAATTTACATGTTTCAGAATTCAAAAGTTACAGGACATAAAGTGAAAATTCCCTCCAAGTGAGATATTTTTCTTTTAATTAGTTGTCTCTGTCATTTCTCTAGGTTACAAAGTATAAGATATGTCAAGAATTCAGGCACAGAGTTTAGATTTTTTTCTCATTTTATTAAGTGTTCTTCATGAAACTGACTTATAAAAACAGGGATTTGGATCACAGGAGTTTGTAGATGATATGCCTGTGATAGGATTGTTGGTAGATAAGCATATTCTCAGTGAGTATCTGTGATTATCGCTGTTAATTGTTACCAAGTTCCAGATTAAAGAGAAATGGAACTTGGGGGGGTGGGGCACTAACATTTTGCCTGTTCTGTGTGCTGTGATGCTTGGGGGTGAAGGAGTGGTGCGTCACGTCATTCAGGTAAATAAACATACAGGGTCTTCTGGATCATCGTTTCGGAGATGCCCTTTTAAATCTACCCAACAAACTACTTATTGTGCCCAGGTACCATTCTGTAGACTCAATAGACAAACATTGTAGGAAGAAAAATACTTCTGAAGCACCAGTTACACCAACATACATATAGTGAACTTCTGAAAATATTGATCCTAGTTAATTACAAATACAAATTTAGGTGAGCCAAGTCATCCTTTGGCAAGATTTGCTGTTGTTTTTGTTAACATGCTGATCATTGTGCTGAGCACTTTATTAAAGAAAGATTGTATTGAGCTTTGTTGGCTAGGAAATCTAACTGCATTGAACCACATTCGTTTTTTTGTTTTTCGTTTTTTGTTTTTTGTTTTTTATACAAAGAGGAAAATTTCTACAGTTAAGTGCACTAACTCAGTGTTGCTTTTTAAGACACTTTTCAGCCATTTAAATGTTCTCCAAAGACTGGTGCTGTGCCTGGCTCGACAGAGGCGTTCTTAACGGGTTGGCTGTTTCTTGTAAGGTCATCCTTATCTTTCTGACAGTCGCCCTCACAGTGTTAAGGCTGAATTCTAGGTTGCTCCTTTTCAACAGACCAAGTAAAAGAACATTGACTTCGTTTTCCAAGATGTGAGATAACCAGGTAACTTCTTTAAAAAGTATGCTTATTTCCTTTCACCACTTGTTTAACGCTTGGGTTCAGCCTTTCAGAAAAATGCAACCTCTCTACTCTTTGTTGAGCCTTTACCATACACTGACTCCTAGAGCACAGGGATCGGCCTGGTACGGATGCAGAAACATCAGACCCGGTCCTGGTTCTGGGACCTCTTCCAGAAATATACATTCTAAGCGGTGAGAAAGATCCCACCTCTGTGCGAGGCATCCACCAGGAGGCTCCAGCCCGAGTACTGAGTTGCAAGTGCCGGGTTCAGGCCTGAAGGGCTGTAGGTACACAGCACAGGGATTCAGTCACCTGCTGTGCCTTGGTTTGTTTCAAAAGGTTCATAGAACCAGTCAGATTTCTCTACACTTGCCTATGATTTGACTTTTTAAAATTCTTTTGATTTTTCTTTTAATTTTACATTTTTATGAGCAGCCCAGTCATCCTTTGACCTCACACTTCACACCCAAATGTGACTCTACCTTCATATGACCTGATTTTTTTTTTTTCAGAATTGGGTTTATTTTCCTAATATGCACCAATAAATAGTTTAAATTCATTCACCACTCAGTGGAAGGTATGCTGAAATATTTCTTAAAGTAAAAGACTTGAGTTTTTTATGTAATTAATTAAGGACTAGTGTAGATGTTTGAAGCAATTCTGAGTTAAAGACCTTTCTTAAGGAGGGATTTAATATTATACTTCCAGGAGTGACCTCATCTTTGACCTTGGCTTTTGTAATTATATACAGGATGGTGGAGTAAGCCTGGGGCATGATTAGGTACCAAGTGTTGTCTGTAAACAAACCCTAAAAATAAGTATTTGTAAATACAATAATATTTGCTTATAAACTTATACAACTTAGTCATCTCACGTATTCAAGGACAACAGTATGTTTCTCCAGTGATAAACACACTGGCTTTTTCCTTTAGTTACATCTTTGATTCGGATGGGACAGCTGATAGAGATGAAGGTATTACTAAAACTGAATGAATGGCATTTGCTGTACGTGGCTCCAGGCCTTCTCCATATGGGAAACTTACAGGACGTTAGGCAGAGAAGAAACTGTTAAGCTAGAACTCTTAACACAGATTTTTCCCGTCTATGATGCCAAGAATGCTAGTTCTAAAAAGCATTAAATAGATATTTTAAGGGGAGAATTTCCGTGGCCAGAGTTTGGACGTGCTGGATCAAGCAGAGTTCAGCATGACCTTTGCAGTTCTTCTCAGGGCCTTGATTATGATTCTGTGCGCATCACAAGCAAAAGGAGGAGGGAGAAGTAGGCACAGCACGGCCAACACTTTGAGCGCACAGGTTACAGTCCAGACCTGAGTGGGAAGCCCTGCCCCACTTCTGAGCTGTTTGTCTCTGGGGATGCCTCAGCTCCTTGGTCTGCAGTGGAGATTGTTGAGATGATTAAATGTGTCGGTGCTTATAGAACGCTTGGCATGACATGCCTGGCACATAAGAAATATTTAACCGTTAGCTTCAGCTAATCCTTTGTCAGCCCCAGGCTGAACAGCTCTGATATCTTCATGTCGTGGGGCATTACAGTGCAACATAAAGAGCCCAGAATTAGGTGTCAAAAGTTTTAAGCTGCTTTTTGGCCAACAACTAGACTGTACGATTTTGAGCTAATTTGCCACTGTTCTCTCTCTTCATTTGTAAAAAAAAAAATAGATGATCTTGCTGCTTGTGATGCCCGGTCAAGCTCTAAGGTTCTGTGTTTCATTGAGCTGTACCTAGGACAAAATTGGCAAGTTCATTTTAAGGGCAAGTATATCATCTCTGAGCGACTGTGTGGGAGAAATTTTTATTTCATTTAATATGTGCATTAGCTAGTAATTAAATAGTTTATCAAGTTGCATCTGGAAAGATAAGCTAAAGTTACAGCCAGTTTGGCACTTCGTAATCACTGTAAAAGTTATTATATATTCGATGCTAAATCAGAACTGGATGTGCTTTTATCCTAAAACTAAGAGGCATCATCTAGGTGTTTCTGTGATGTGATACAGAATGTAATATCAGACCACGTGAATATTTTACTTTTATATCCAAAGGCTAATTTTCTGAAGGTTTGGTCTGGGTGGGTGGTAATGAAACGTTAGGTTTTTCTACTCTCTGACTTTGTTTATAAACTAAGTTTAAACCATAAAGTGAATTTAGCGCCTCCTACTTTGAGCTTAATTATCTTATTGGTTGCACTATTTTAAGGCATTTAGAGGTCATTCATCTAGTAGATAAGGCCCTGGGATTTCTAAATAACATATTTCCACAATGGCAGGTTGAAACATGATAGTTGTTCAGTGTAGGCTTTACCTACATGAGATAAATCCAACGATTAGATGTGTTTATTTGCTATTCCACAATTTTTCTTTGCTGAGAAAATGAGCAGGTTTGTGATCTTTCTTACTGACACCAAGATTGGTGCACTTGATGGTCCTCTATGCAGCCAGTTAACATTTTCTCTTCCTATTTATTACAAATACCATCTGCATTTGGGCTGAATCATTTTATCAAAATACTAGTTTTTTAATCATCCTCAAGTATTAAGATCTAGATCACCATTGCTTTCCTCAACTTTATATCTTTAAAGGGGTATATTTCCTCTTAGAGGGGTTTTATATAAAAAAAATTGGTGTCACCCGGTCTCTGGGGTTTTTGGTCACGGAGCTGGGGGTTTGGGTAGAAGTAGCAGCAGCTGACTCTGGAATTGCAAGTGAGGCCAATATGGTAAACGAACTTTCAAGCTAAGGAGTTTTTATTTCATCCTCTAAGTGATGCAGGGGAGTGATGTGGTCCTGGGAATGGTTCCTCTGCAGAGGCAAAGACTTGAGCAGTGGCTAAACAAGGAGGCCATAGTCAAGGAGGCCATTGAGTCAAGGCCCAATGCTTCAGTTTGGGGGCTGGAGAAGGGAGGATGGAGTTAGGAGACAAATATGGATTTTGCCTTCCTTCTGGACATTGTGGAGATACAAAACTTAGTCAGAGTGCATCCTCCTCTGGGAAGAACTGCCTTGTCTGTGGAGGCAATTTAGTGCTTCAGTTTCCTCAGCCAAATGTGGCACAAAACAGGAACCTCTATCTTGGTCTACAGTCGATTTTCCTCCTCATTGTCCCTACTAGTTTTCTACAACTTCCCTTTGCTCTCCTGTATGCACATTTGTATCAGCCAAGAGGGGCAAGGTCTTTGTTTTCTTCCAGCTTGTACTCTGAGCCCTGTTAGCCAACAGTATTGACATCGCCTCACAGAATGGTCAGCCTCAAGTTAAGCAACCTCGTTACAAAATCCTATAGTCAGGCTGCAGTTCTGCACTCTGGGCTGTTCCTCTGAGCATTTCCTCCTGGTTATTGTCTCCCAGCGCTCTATCTCATTGAGCAAGAGAGTGTTCAGAGCGTGTCCTGCTTTATGAGGCAGACCACATTTGGCTAGGTGTAAAAGCAGTTGTCTTGAGTCAACCCTTTTCATAGCTTTTGAGAGATGCACATCTTGTCCCAAGGGAATGTTGCTCCATGATTCATTTCCCTCTCCAGGCATGTTAACTGCAAAAATCCTTTCAGCACAGTGTGGAGCCTTCACAAAAGGAATTTGTCACATTTGGAAAGATCATTTTTGTTTAAAGTAGACAGCAGAGGTATTCTTCGAGCATTGTCTGCTTCAGAGTGAAAAGGTCCTACTTGTTATTAAATTGGATTCTCTGGAAGGGTCTCGGTAATTCCTTCTGTGTGCTTGGTGCCCCTGACAGAGCAGGAGATGACAGTGAGTTTAACGTGAAATTATTTGCACCACCCTGGGTGATGGAGGAACAAATACTTTTAGCTGCCTTTAAGCACGTTAAACATCCTGTCAGTCCCCGGACCACCCTGGAGCCCTGCAAACCCAGAGTGGTCAAAAGCAAGCCAGCTTCTCTAGACATGCCCTGACCTCCACCCCAAGACTTGTATTCAGGCCTGACAGCTCCTGGTAAGGAGGTGGCTATCCTGGGGAAGTTGGGTGCTTGTCAGGCTACCCATTGTGACTGAGCTGTGAGGTGGCCAGAATCTCTGGGAGATGTTTCTGGCCCATCTGCCTGTTAGTTTGACACATGTTTCAGTCCAGACAACTGGGTAACCTAATGAAAAAAATTTAATTTACACACAAGGATTAAATATCTCGATGTTACCCATTCCTCATCAAACTTCTTTGACAGAGCCAAGAGGAAAATGAAAGTCATTCAAGAAATGTTAGGAAAAGGGAAGTGTGTTTCTAATATGTAAATGGAGTTTCTGTTATCTGCTTTTAAGATTCTAGGTTATTTAAGTGGATGCAATGCAAAATGTGTGGGCAGATGATCTCTCAGGTATAGAATTGGGAGATTTTTACTGTAGGAATCCCGGAGGTCATGTGACATGGATTAACTCTGAAAGCTACGTCAAAGGCTAGTTTGTTTTAGGTAATCTCAGTCAACAAATATTTATTTAGCATCTGTGCACCTAGAGGGACAGGGAGTACACAGCGGTCATTGAAGACCTGCCTTCAGTGAGTTGTTTTCGGCCAAGGGACAAGAGAAATACACATGAAACAGTTAAAAATTACTGTGACAGTTTATGTCTTACATGGTTCATATGCTGCAAAATCCAAAATAGTAGTTTGTCACTAGGGAACATATATGGACTGGAGAAATCAGAGCCTGTTTTGGAGTAGACAGGATTTTAGAGAAAAAGAGGGTCGTCCAGATGAAGTTCATAGGACAAAGGATCATACAAGCAGGACCGAGAATTGCTTTTAGGCGGGACCACATACAGTCCAAGCGGCATTAACTGAGCACCTACTACAGCCAGATACTGTGACTGTGGTGAGTTAGGTTGGATAAATGACGAATTGAGGCACAGTCCTTGCCTTCAAAGGAGCTATGAGTCTAATAGGGGTCAGTTAAATTGATTGTAGAGCTATGGAATGCAGGGCTCTTGATACAGTTCACAAGCTTTGGGAACTGCAGCCTGGAATGGTGCTAGCCTTGGAAACCAGTATAATGCACGGTGGCCTCAGATGACAAAGTTAACTCTGACCATTCTAGCAGAAGAATTCCAGCACGCTCTTGGCTCCAGGTGGTCATTCAATGCCTGCAAGCCAGCCCACGGGAAAATCAGCCCCTCAGGTTTCAGTTCTCAGAATGTGCCGGTGTGGTAGCCCAGACGAAATGGGTTCCCATGCTTTCCTGTGAGTTGACACTGAAGCCTGGTGGAGAATGTGGGCTCAGGTTTAAAATACTTCAGCCTCTCTAGCCAGCAACTGAAACTTGAGAGAATAAAGTGGTACTGTTATGAGGGCTGGACCCGTCTGTCCTCATAGGCTGGCTTCAGTCACAGCAACTGCTGGAACAGAAAGTTTTATTTTTAAGAGGAAATCTAATGAAAGCCAATGTAGGGAGGGAAATGTTTTTTTTTTTTTTTAATAATTCTTATTAGGAACAAACATTCCATTTGAATTTTAAAAATAGGACAATAATGACTGTTGCCTGTTTCCAAACACAAATATTGTTTAGAATCTCGGAGTCTGATTTATTTGTTTCTGGGCTTTCATGAGATATTAGTGGTAAAATATCAATTTACTGAAACCATTTGAAAAAAAATTATAGTCTACTTTACCTTCAATTCATATGTGTTACTCTTCTGGCAGGATTAGGTTGAATTTTAATACTAAAACTCTTATTGAAGTGCTAAGAAGCTGTGGAACTGGTATACTTAGTGAATGATCCCTCTCAATGTACAGGAGCGTGTGATTTGCTCTCACCAGTACTATCAAAAGTGCTTGTGCGGGTTTATCTGCATTTGTCATTAAGACCCTGCTAAGCCAATGAGCCGTAGAAGCAGGCTCACAGTGGGCTTTCGCTTTTGTCAGTTGAGCCTAGCAGGCACTGCCCCTTGCAGGGCGCCATGCCTGGCCTGTGCATGGATCCGGGCTGTGGCAGAAGCCCTGGGCTGCCTGGTGGCTGGGAGCTCTTGGCTGCAGTGATGAGCATGACCAAAGCTCTGAGCATGACCAGGCCTGCAAACATCTGGTGGGTGTTGATGGTAATGATTTAGCCTCAGCGCCGTCATATCTTTATATACAGACCCAATAAAGTCTTAAATGATTTCAATGTTTTGTAGTTTTCCCAGGCAGGGAGCTTCACAGTGACTTTGTGATAAAGAGAATGCCTGAGATGGCTTAAAACTACCACTGGGACCATTGAAATTCAGACAGAGTAAGCGTATGATAGGTGCTAGGTCTCTGAGCCACCCTAATTCTGCTGGATCAGGCTACGTAGTCTTCTTTCAGGCGTTCATGTGCGGTCAGCCCTTCCTGCACATCTGAGGAGGGGTAGGGCCGGAGATGGGAGTTCAGAGGAATGGAGGAGAGGGAAGGGTGGTCACCGTAGTGTAAACCTGAACAGTGAGACAAATAAGCATGTTTCTTAATCTCTCCATCCTGAATCCCTTCTCTTTCCTTTCCCAGAGGGCAGAGCTGACGTCTGATAAAGACATGTACCTGGACAACAGCTCCATTGAAGATGCTTCAGGAGTATATCCTATTGATGATGATGACTATGCCTCTGCGTCAGGCTCGGGTAAGTCTGGCTGCTTTCACACTCGCCTCCATTCTACATGCTTGTTCCCTCTCTCCTTCTCTCCTCTCCCTCTCTCCCTTCTCCCCGCCCCATCCCCGCCCCCACCACCACTTACCCCTCCTAGGACTTACTTCAGGGACACAGGCAGGTGCATAGTGGTTAACAGCATGCCCTTTGGAGTCAGAGTGCCTGGGTGTGAATTCTGCTCTCCGTCACCTAAGCCATGAGATCATAGAGAGTATTTAATTTGGCTGAACCTCCATCTCCTCAGTTATAGAATGGAAGCTTCTACCACATAGGCATGTTGTGAGGATTAAAGGGGTTGACACATCTATAGCTCTTGGAGTTTGCTGCTTGGCATGTAGTCAATGTTCTGTCAATATTAGCTTTTAACTTTATTATTAAGCCTTTCTCAGTGATGTCATGGAAATCATCCTTAAATAATCCCTCAAACACCAGTTTTATAAAACTGCCAACCCTATATTAAGGATTATCAATGAGACCAAGAAGAGTTATACTTTCTTACTCCTAGTGTATTGCTCAAAAATAGGAAGGAGAATGTAGCAGTCGAGTGAAATGATTGTACAGGGATATTCTCAACTCTCTTGGTGTATCAGTTATCTGTTGTCTCAATAATGATGTATAATAAACCACCCCAAAACATAGTGGCTAAAAAAAACAACAGTCATTTATTTAGCTCATTATTCTATGGGTTGGCAGTTTAGGCTGGGCTCCCACACACATCGGTAGTCAGCCGCAGGTAGGATATGCAGCTTTGCTGATCTTTGCTGGGCTCTGTCATAGCTCTGGGACAGCTGGGCAGACTTGGTTTTGGTCCACACGGTCTCTCATCCTCCAGTAGGCCAGCCATTGTTCTCAAGGAGAAGGCAGAGATCTCAAGAGAGCAGAAGTGTACAGAGCCTCCTAAAGCCTAGGCTTAGAACTAGCATAGCATCACTACCACATGTTATTGGTCGAAGCAAGTCATAAAGCTAGCTCACTTCTTAATGAAAGGAGCTACAAAATCGCATTGCGGAAGATGTGGATACGGGGGAATAAACGATTCTGGCTGTTTTTGCATTCTACCATACCTGGTAAATGTTTCACCTATGCCAGGTATGGCCCCCAAGAAGCTGAGAAAGAGGAAGAGTTTGTGCGTATATTTAATTAATGACTAAGTCAGGAATTTGATTAGCAGCATGCTAAGGAAGTCTTATCCGGGACATTTCTTGCTTTGAATTTTCATTGTAGATTCAATAAATGGTAATAGTTATGCTCAACATAGATGTCTGACAGGTTGTCCTGGGCTTCAGAGTGACCCAGAACAAATAAAAATCCACTGTATCTTTGGTAGAGATCTGGCTATATGAGAGTGAGTGCTTTAAGTTAGAAAATGGCAAGTCTGAGAAAAACAAGAGAGGTGGTGGCTGACCTAGTAACGGTGAGCTTACAGTACAATCCTAATGCAAAAATAGCCCTAGTTATTCTTGGGAGAGTGATATATATCACACATGCAGATTGAGTGTGAAAAGACTGGTTCTCCATAGCCCACAACTCTATTAATATATTTCACTCATGGCACCTCTTTTTTTTCTTTAGCACCTCAAAAGTGCTTTGTAACAGTCTTCTTCAAAATGTCCCAAGACATAATAAATATGGATACTTTTTTGTCCCCATTTCACAGGTCTTAGAATCTAAGAGTTGTTAGAGACCTGTAGCTATTGTCCAAACCATTTTGCTGATTTCTGCCAAGAATGTCCTTAAGTTTATTATGAGAAAGAAGGTACATAGTCCTGTCCCTTTGCCGATCTCCTCTCCTCCTATCCAGATGAAAAGGGTTTGGAGTGGGTCAGTCGAAATCCTAAACCCACTCACCAGATGGATTAAGCTGGTGCTTAAATGTATGCTGCCATTACGGCTGCCTTGGCTCCAGCCTTGGGCAGATCATTGTTGCAAAGAAGTGCATCATTCGGGACCTTGGAAAGCTCCTTGCACTGCACAGAGGATGTTAATTTTCAGCTTAAAGGTAGTAGAAGTTGTAGCTAAAGTCTGCAAAGCACTTACTGTGTGTCAGGTGCTGTTCCTATCCTTTTAACATCTGTATAAGGACAGCTCTATTACTGTCTCCATTTTTCACGTGAAAAAACCTGAGGCACAGAGAGATTACGTAGCTTGCGTCAGATCACGCTGCTAGAAAGTAATGGAGCTGTGATGGAGAGCAGGGAGGTGGACTGGAGAGCGTGTTCTCAACCACTGCTTTGCTGTGCTGCCTCCGTGTGTCATAAAACCCCACTCTGGAATTAGGAGACCCTGCCTCGATGATGGCCAGTCTCAGCTGGAAACTGGGCTACTTTAGGGCGTTGGCCAGTGTTACCTTCGTCTTCACTTCTATCAAGTTATCCAGTGGGAAAGCAAATGGACTGGAAAAAAATGGCTGAAGTTCCAGGGGATACTTCCCACGTGAGGAGGTGGGGCCGAGCTATGTATGTGTACTAAAATAGGCATTTGCAAATATGAAAACTTCAGCCATTCACTTAAACATTTCAAAGGCATTTGCTGTGTGCCAGATACTATGCCATGTTCTTGGGACACAGGGATAAGAAAGACTTGGTCCCTGTCCTCAAGGAACCAAGAGTCTGACGACAGAAATATAGAAATGAGAAAAAATAATTGTAACAGCATGTCATGGGTGACATAACGTAGGAAAGTGCTATACATCAAACATTTAGGTGTTAAATGGTTAAATGGCCCTGGTTCAAGATGGTGTATTGAACATACATGCCTTTCAATGCCCATCTACACTGACAGTAAAGGATCTGGGCCTTTGTAATAGAGGAGACAAAGGCCACCATGTTTTTAAAGCTGGGAAGCAGATTGGGTAGTGATAAGAGACTTGACAGATAAGCTGAGTTAGCCAGCAGCGGCGGTAGGGGCAGGGAGCCAAGAAGCAGCCCACTGAACACAGCAGAGTCCCCTTGAGGCCCAGGAACTGGTGGCCCTAGGCGGAAGGTGGAAGTGCTACTAAACTCAGGATGATTGGTTGAAAGTCTATTTTAAAAGCAAGTACATTCCCTGATTTCTTCCCACCATAATGCAGCAGAGGGACTCATGCTCCCAATCTAAGAAGAAAACTGGAGGCTTATTATCTGGAGAGGATAAAACAGAGGGTCTTTGGGCTGGAAGTGTACCGGGCACAGATGGGGCTGGAGGTACCAAATTGAAAACAGGGAGAGCAAGTTCTTGGACTGAGTTATTTAATGCTGAGCTATTCCCAGTTTCCTTCTCCCAGTCAGTTCTGGCCTTTACCCTCTCTGGGTAACTGGATCAACTCGAAGGAAACAACTCCGTAATACTGGCATTGGGAGCTTGCCAGCCACACACACAGCTCCGTCTTAGCTGATGACGTCCACATTCGTCAGACCTCTCCTGCGTGCTCCGAGCTTCCGGTCAGCTTTTTGTTGTTTCCCATTTGGTGGTGAGAAGACTACCAAGGCTCCCCGGGCATTTATGGAAAAATTTGTAAAAAAAAAAAAAAAGTAGAGACCTCCCCACACTCCAAAATGGAGAGAGGACAGAAACAGAGAGAAGAGAACTCACAGAAAAAAATGTATTACATTTGGAGAGATAGGACGATGTTTTCATGGTGAAACTAGAAGAGAGTACTATTAAAAAGGAGCACTCCGAGAGCTCAGGAGAGTCCTCAGAGAGTGGAGCTATTGTGTCAGAAATGAAAAACTGAGAAGATGAGAAGATACAAAAGATGTTTGTTCATTTATTCAATAAGTTTTTATAAACACCTACCACATGGGAGAACAGATACCATTCCAGGTGCTAGGAACACATCAATATCAGTAAATAAAAATCTTAACAATGCTTTCTCTGATCATAGAATAATTTTATTTATTCCTTTCTGTATTTACATGTTTTGAAATTTCATCCGTGAAAATGTATTCCTTTTTTTTGTTGACATGTAATCTTTTTATAAGTAGAAGAAAATGCTATTTTCTAAAAAAAGAAGAGATTCGGTGAACAGTGAGAACATAGAGAAAGAAACAGCTCCACGATGAAGATGCTGGTCTGGCCAAGATAGTGTCAGCAGGAGTTTCCCAGATGGAAGCAGGCTCTGGGCTCCGGGGTAGCCCGGATGTCTCAGGCAGAGAGGACGGTAGAGCTGAAAGTCAAGGATGAGGGAAATGTGGTCAGTGGGGCTCCCGGGTTTCTGGTTTGGGCAAGAGGGCCAGTCTTTTTGCTAAAGGTAATAAATATGGCCAAAGAGCTGCCTGCGGCAGGCAGACCACTCCTCTGTCTCTAACTTCAGGAGCACTGGCTTCAGGGAATTTTTTCCTTTATAGAATCTCTCTCTCTCTCAACAGATTCTCCACACCCCTCGTTTGGTGATTCATGTTTGGAACTGTTGTGACAAGGGGCTCTTGAAAGCCCTTAATGGGAAATTTTTTTATTTCTCGTTGAAATTTTTTTTGTAAGAAAATGATTCATCGTAGGAGCAAATCAAGCATATTATATGTAAAAGTTTGAAGGAAAACTAAGTAAGCTGATAGAAAAGAGCACTGTATTTCTGGAGCCATCATTATTAATGACATATTTACATAACGTGTAAAGAATGTTTTCAAATATATATCACATTTGCACCTCTGGGAGTTAGTTATTGTTTTCCCCATTTTACAGATGAAGAAACTAAGACTCAAACATTGCTTGCCTTAGATCACAGAGTTAATAAATGCCAGAACCAGTACTAAGTTTGTTAGTTTGTTTGTTAATGCCAAATCCCATATTTATTCCAATATTTACCCTGCCCTTTCTTCTCTGTATAATGAGTGTACATGCTGAAATTAAAAGAGACAGTTGATTATTAAAATATTAAAAAATGAACTGTAGTCATAGCTATTGTACTGTTTCCAGCATGTTACCTCTTACTTTTCAAACCACTTATGTCATTTACATGATTCTGTGAGGAGGAATTTGGAGGTATTCCATCCTTTGTTCCTGTCTGAGGAAACAGGATAGTTGAGTTATAGAGTTTGAGTTTATTTGAGTTGCTACAAATTTGACAAATGATAAACTTTAAAAGAATGTCATATTTGAATATCAGAAATTCTCAAATGTTATTGTGGTTAAAGGTAAAAAAAAAAAAAAAAAGTGCCCAGATGGCCGTTGGTGGTTAGTCACTTGTTGAACAAATACTGGATCAGAGCCTGCATGTGCTAGCAAATACTGGATCAGAGCCTGCATGTGCTAGGGACTCTGTTAGGCACTCGGGGAACAGACCAGATGCAATCCCTTGGCCTTATAGAGCCTCCAGTCCAGTAGCAGAGACTTTATTCAATAGTTATACAGATAAATGCATCATTACAAACTTGTGATAAATGCAATTAGGGTAAGAAAGGTGGTTCTAAAAATGCATTTAACAGAAGACTCTGACTTCATGTGGAAGGCAGGCCTTTCCTGAGAATGACTTTTGCGCTGAGGTCCAGAGGTGAGGAATTAACAAGGCTTGCCTTCTGGCACAAGATGAGGGGACCACAGCTGGACCATAGGGGACGACAGGGAAAACGTTGCTCAAGGAAGCTGGAAAGGTAGGCAAGGGTGGGCTTTAGGCATTTTCTATCTGAAAAGCAGTAGAGAGCCATTGTCATAGTTTTAAGCAGGAAGATGATGGGGTCACAGCCAGTTTGTGGACAGTGGGCTGAAAGGCTCTTGGGAAGAGGGTAGTTATGTTGGTGCACGGAAGGACTATGGTGGCCTGGGTCGGGGCGGTGGCCCTGGAACTGTAGAAAGATGTTAGAGTGGAGAGGTGTTAAGAAGGTACAATCGAGAGAACTGGGTGATGGGTTTGATGGCAGTAAGGAAGAGGAAGTCAGGGTTGTGGTTTATAGGAAATGGAGGGATCCATTTAGTGCGGGGTAACACCAGGCTTACCGGGGGGAGGGAGAGCAATGATGATTTCTATTTGGGACATGGTAGAGATATATAGTACCTTGGAGTCATTCGAGTGAGAATGTCAAGTAGGCCAGTGGATATATAGGTCTGAATTTCCGAGGAGTGGTATAAACTAATATATAAGCTTAGGTTTCATTTGTATATAGGTGGTAATCGAAGCCATGTTCGTGGGTAAGATAAAAAATGTAGAGTAAGAAGAAGCCTAGGGCTGAATCTTAAGGAATTCTTGATATTTTGTGTCCAGGTAGAAGAGAATGATCCTGCAAAGAAGATTGAGAAATAGCCAGAGAGATGAGGGGAAAAGCATGCAGTCAGAGTCATAGAAATCCAGACAGTGTATCAAGAAGGAGATAATGGTTGACAAGTGTCCAGTGGTGCAGGGAGGTTCCACAGATGAGGACCACTCTAGAAAATGCCATCGGATCTAGCAATGTGAAGGACATTGTGCACCCACTTAACAAAATGGTACCAGTAGTGTGACGACAGGGAAAATCTGACGAGAGTGAGTAGAGCAGAGACTAGAGTAGACGGTGAGGAAATGAGCCAGTGAGAACCCACAGCGGCACTGGAAAAGGGGAGCAGCAGCTCCATCAGAGATGGGGTCAGCTGTGGGAGAGTCTTCCTTTTTCCCTTGTTTCATGTTTTAAAATAGAAACTGTAGCATGTAGAAGGGAAGAAATCTCATTGAGCAGGAGAGACTGATCACTGCAGCCAACTTCCAGATGGGCTACTTCAGAGTGTTCAAGACAGTAAAAGTATTTTTAAAAATTGCCATGCTACCCACATATCCACTTCGAAATTACTTCTTCATTTCAATGAAGACTGCCGAATTCTTTTTTTTAATTAATTAATCAATTAATTAATTAAATTATTTTAGGCAAGGCAACCCTTGGTCAACCTCGCAGATTGCAAGGACCTTGTCAGCTTACAATCCCTTATTTTTTACTTTTTTACGCCTACACCACTGAATTCTTGATTAGCAGATATTTTGAAAGAACATGGCTCTGTCAGTGTCAGCCTTAGACAGTGTTGTCTGATAATGTGGAAATGTGATTCATGTACTCAGCTCACCTTTGCTTCCTTTTTCAGGAGCTGATGAGGATGTAGAGAGTCCTGAGCTGACAACATCTCGACCGCTTCCAAAGATGCCGTTCACTAGTGCTGTTCCAAAAGCAGAAACCACGACGCTGAAGATACAGAACAAGGTACCTGCTCAGACGAAGGTGTGTTTTGTTTTTCATCTCATTACCAGGTTACTATAAATGTTCCTTTATTTAATTATCCAAGAATGGTTCTTTTAAGAAGCCTCATTTAACAATATATGAGGACAAATGTTTTTTTCATTATATTATTTAAAGGGCTGTTACTTAGTCTTGATGTTTTGACATTTACCCACCTACTTTGTTGTGTGTTAAATAGACTTTGTTTTTTAGAGCAGTTTCAGATTCATAGCAAAATTGAGTGGAAAGTACAGAGAGTTCCCATATATCCCTGCCCCCACATATGCACAGCCTCCCCCGATATCAACACCCTGCACCAGAGTGGTACATTTGTTATAATCAAAGAACCTACATTGACATGTCGTTATCACCTAAAGTCCATAGTTTATGTTAGGGTTCACTCCTGGTGTTGTCATTTTGTGGGTTCTGACGAACATATAATGACATACCCATCATTATGGAATCATACAGAACAGTTTTACTGCCTAAAAGTCTTCTCTGCTCTGTCCATTCATCCCTCCCTTGTGTCCTCTGAGCCCCTGGCAACCACTGATCTTTTTGCTGTCTCCATAGTAGTACCTTTTCCAGAACATCATATGGTTGGAATCATACAATGTATAGCCTTTCACACTGGCTTCATTCATCTAGTGATGTGCATTTGAGGTTCCCCCGTGTCTTTTCATGGCTTTGCAGCTCATTCTACGTACCACTTTTATCACTCAGGCCTAGCTTATATATGAATATTCTTTACAGAGTGCTCCTTTTTAAAAAAAAAAAAATTATTTAAGTTAGGTTCAAGTATACAGTACATTAGTTAGACATCTATAAGGGTGCTCCTTCTTAAGGAACACACAGACAAGTTAAGAGGAAAAACCTTTTCCATTTATTGTGCTCAAGCCGAGAAAATTTGTTTTCATTTCTTAAAGAATTTGTTCTGAGTTAAAACCATTGTGAACTTCAGATGAAATAGGTTATGGAATGAGGAGATTCCAGATACTGGTCACAATATGTTTTTCTTAAAGTCTCTACTGCCCACCATCAGTGGTATATGAACTCTGACCTCTTTCAATGATAATGATGAATCTGAGTACATCTCTCTATATTTATTTTGAGAGCTGACTTAGTAAGAAATAATGCTTTTGGCCTTAGAGCAAAACTACTAGCTTATGAAACCCATGAGACGTGTGATTTTGGCCCTAACATTATATGGCAATTAGCTGACCACCCACTACTAGGTAAGCTGTATAAGCTGTAAAATGAATATTAAAAGTCTGAAGAAGGCCTAAGTTATTCAAACCCTGGATCTGATCAAGTTTCTGAGCTTCTCTGAGCCCACTCCTCATGGATCATTGAGGAAATTAAATATGAGGGTGGGTAATGTGGCCCCTATGACCTGGTGAACACTCTGTGAACCTTAACTGAGTTTGGTTAGAGCACTTGAGACCAAGACAACTTCCAGATGAGCGTGTGTAATAACTTTAGTGGTAGACTTTGTAGACAGTCCAGGGGAGCATGCTGCTTACAGAAACTAAGAAACACAAGTGTCTCTTTTTGGAGCTCACCCATCTATGGTTATAAATGAGGTGCTGCTAAGCTTCAGTAGCAGATAGGATGTGGAAGGTTGTGTCATGAAGGTAGTGACAGGAATTCTCTGGAGTAAGATGTGCCTCTCTGCGGGCAGGAACACAGGCAGGCTTCCTGCCTTTCATTTTTGTGATCTCACTAGAGTGCCTTTGTCCTCCAGTGCCCTCCCCCACAACTCTCCCCCACCACCGTCCTCCTTCCTCTGTCCTCCCAGTGTCTGTGAAGAGAATGGTGAATGACTCAGCTGGATGGGTGTCTGCAGATATGCAGAAGCCAGGTCAACCCTCTCCAGACTGGAGTATTCTCTGTAGGAGTAAGAAGGGTCAGTTAACTGTTAGTAGCTGACTGACTTCACAGGCCAGGTGATAGGGAAGAAAGGAGAAGCACTGTGAGCACAGAGGCAGACATACGTGGCATGTGCCAGTCCACGCATGGTAGCTGCTCCATAAATGTATCAAGTTGAATGAATGAAAGAAAGAAGGGCAAGGGGACACATGAAAAGTAACAGGTGCATTTGATGGTAGGATGGCCGACCACCTCCGAGCATATGGCCGTAATTATCCAGTATGGCTGCTGAAGATGCATTTGGCTTTACCACATTTTTATTTGACTGTTTGTCACGACTGAATCTCTTGAAGTCAGTGACCATTTGGGCTCACTTGCTAGAGGTAACAGTTTTGGCTTTCAGTGATAAAAAGTAGTATCCTAAACCAAACCTAATCTGATGTAGAGTTTTGGTCAGTTCATAGCAATGGATTAAAAATTGAGTTAAGTTTTTTAAAATGGCTTTAAGGAAATTTAAGATCTCCAAACATTTTAATATATTTATATTCCTAGTATCATTTGTGTTCAATGTCATAATAAAATTTCATTCATTCATAGGAGATTTGAGTGTTACTCGTTGTGTCAAATACTGTTCTAAGTACTGATAATTGATAATATTGATAATGAATATTAATAATAGTGATTAAATTTCCTATTTTGTAGTTACATGGCACAGCTAAATTAAACATTGCCTCTAGGATACCATTAATGTAGACTTTACTTTTGAATGGGTCTCAAAGTGGCATTAATGTCACCGTTATAGATAGTCTGTCTAGTTTTTTATAAATTTATGTGACAAAAAAATAAAAAGGACAGTTATTTGTTCATGCAGAGCATTGCTCTTAATTTTTTACTTCCATTACATTCTCATGGCATTTAAACAACCAGATGTGGATGTGACAGGTCTTTAATTGGCTTCATTTAATCATCTCTGCTGCCTTTTTGTACTTTCATTTTGCACGTATATACTAGAGTTAAGATATTTCAGATTCGTTCTCTACTCTGGAAAGAATTCTTCTTAGTCAGGCCCCTGCTTCCATACAATAAAACTTTCCAGTTTAAAGAATGAATGTTCCATCCAGAGCACCCGGAGCTGTGCACTGATGGACCATTCCTCTGAGTACACAGTGACTCCAGCTCTTAGAGACCTCTTGTCTCCACACTCAGACCCGTGGGATGCAAGCTGCTTCTTGGCTGCTGGATTGGAAGCTGAGTTAGGGGGAACTGAAGTGTAACCTCTCTCAAATGATTTTAGAGACTCAAAAAACCTGAGGGGGAATCACTTCATCATAAGAGCGGTAGTTAAGTTGAACTCAGTCTCTAATATCATAGTAGATACTGTGTGTCCATTTCACTTGCCTCCAGAATGCGCTTACCTCCTTCCCTAGCCACAAACCTGGGAATCCACCTTTCTGAGTTTTCTCTTCCCTTTCCTAACCTGTAGTAGCAGCGCTAACAAGCAATGAAAAGGTTTCTGATTAGTACCCAGATAATCCATTCTCTTATCTGTTGAGTTGTCTGTCCTTCTGTCAGGCAGCCAATTAGTGATGGGATTTCCATGAGAAGAATGGAGAAAACTCAAGCAGAATAAATACTACCACTAAGCTTCCCTCTTCTGCTTTACTTTGGTACATTAAGGCCTGGGAAGACCTTTCATATTTTCTCTCACAATAATGCAAGAGGATAGTAGAATTTGGGGGACATTCTGTACAGCTGTGAAATGATAATTTTTTCCATGGCCTCTGCTTTTTGAAAGTCACAGCATGTTGAGGTTTCAGTGAGTACAGGGTTTCCTGCAACTTGGGAAGGTAAGACACTGTATCACTCTTTATTACATACTGTCTTCAGTGAAAACTTAGTGCTCTGTTCACTGAGGCCAGGACCCATTGACCTTACATACTCTGGAGTTCAAATGGATCTACCTGTTCTAGCTTATAGTCCTTTCTAGAAATGCCCGTGATTTTAAGACACCCCAGGGAGGTGAGATCTTTTCTTGTTATTTAACCGTCTACAGGTAGCAGGCTGCCATATTGGATGAACTCTGGCCTTCGGAAAGCAATCAGTCACTTAACTGGGCCACAGCTTAGAGTCCTAATAAAGATGGTTGGCTGTTCTGGGAAAGAATAGTAGAGCTAACGGGATTATTGTCTACAGTAATAGCCCAATGCAGTTGACAGTTTGTCATTAGTGCTGTTGACCAACAAGAACTTAAGGCTCATAGAGAATAGGCAATGCATTTGAGCTGAATTTCTCTAATCTAGTGGATCTCAAACCATAGAGTTATCTGAAGAGCTTTAAAAAACAACAACAAAAATCAGTGGTAGCTTCCCCATCGCAGACCAATTGAAACAGAATGTCTAATGGTAGGGCTTGCCTTTTTTTTTTTTTTTTTTCAATTTTCAAGTTTCATTGTAACTGCAGGTGACTCACAAGATGGCCAGTGTTGGAACTGGATGTTACAAAGCCAATAGATGATTTATGTGCTGGTGTGGTAGACTATAATACAGGGGACTTTAGAGAGGCGAAAGACAAGGGAGGGCTTTGTCAAGGACAAATGGACAATGAAAGAAATGAAAAATTTGGGTTGGAGTTAGGTGAAATGCAGGAACCAGGGTACAGATTTTAAGATCAATCTTGGTAAATAAGTGCAAATAGAAATGGCCCGCAGGGTTTCCTGCTGGGGGTTGGGCTGGGGGCAAGACCAGAAACTGCCACACTTATGAAGTTGCTGTAAGAAAAGTGCTTGGCTATGATGTGATAAAGACCTCAACAAGGCCATGGAAATGAGACTCCAAGGAAGGAACTCAGATTGAGAGATTGGGGAAGGCAGATTGACAGGATTGTGATACTGTTTGGAATGTGCAAAAACAGTCACTTTGGGGGCCAAAAGAATTGTTGGTACCATTAATGGAACAGAAGACAGAGTTGATCTGATTTGGTGCCACGGCCAAGGGCAGTGTCCTGTAGGCTGCTGGGTAGATGATAATGATGCTGAGTTATGTTGTTAGATTTATATTAGGGAATTATAGACTACCCAGGAGCCTGAGATTGTCTTTCATTGGATAAAGAAACTGAGGTCCAGAAAAGTGTATGACTCAATCAGGGTCACACAGGAGCTACTTGCAGAACCCAGGTCCCCTGAAATTCCAATTTAGGGTTTTCTGAAGGTGAAAGAGTGCTAACTAAAGGGGAGGATTACAGAGTAAGTGTAGGGGCCTGCTCCCCATATGGTGGGATCAGGAAGAACCACTGGAGAACACCTAGAAGGAACGCTTAAAAGAAAGCTGTCATCACAGCGCCCAGTGTAGCAAAGAGGTGAAGGAGTAAGGAGGATTGGGACAGGTTGAAGCAGACAGAGAGAAATGGAAGCCTGAAGTCAGAGGAGTGGTGAGAAAGTAGAGATCCTATGAAATGCCAAATAAAACAATCTAACTGTGTTATTTAAGCTTATTATGAACTCACTGTCCATCTTGCCTGTACATGTGACGGGTATTATATAAAACCATAAACTACATGGGTTTATCATCGGACTCACCCCTAATCACACAAACCGATGATTATTCCAGTTATTTCCTAAATTTGTTGTTTGAAAAAAAAAAAAAAACTTTGAAATATACTTTTCTATTCTTTTTAGCACATTATACAAAAACCTATACAATCTTTCCCTTTGTCCATACCAGTCACCTGAAGAAATCGATGAGAAAGTTCACCCCTCTGACTCAGAAAGAAAAGTGGAACCAGCTGAAGAGGGTCCAAATGTGTATACTGAGAAGCACCCAGACAATCTCTTTAAAAGAACGGAAGTCCTGGCAGGTGAGTATCCTAGTGTAGGAGTCAGGTGAAAGGGTCCTTAAATAGGCCTCTGTGTTTGTCTAAGTGAGATTTGGAGATGCAGGCAAAGCTTGCTGGATGTCACTTTTCTAATGAAAGCAGTCTGGGGGCCGGGGGATCTCATTCCAGAATGAAAGGCAGGAGTTAGGGAAGTGTTGTCTCTATTTTCTGTCTGCTTGGTCACCCCACCCCCTGGCCAGCCATTTTGGCGGCAGAGGGGGCGGGGAGCGGAATCAAGATCTGAATTTGTCCCGAACAACTGGATGTGGTGGGTAGGAGAATGTGAAAATCAACCAGTCTTATTCCAAGCCATTCTGACTTTAAAATAAATTTAAGAGAAGGAAAAGTTCTTCAGAGGGAAGGCAGTTGACACAAATAGCACCCAAGGCATATTAAGGATGTTCTCTAATTGTAACTTACCTGATGAAAGTATTAATATTTGATTTTAAAGGGGGAAGATTTGCAAGATTTAAGAACACTTAATCCTTGAAAGGATAATCCCAACTCCCAAGTCTAGAAAAAAATTTGCATGCTTTTTTCCTATTTAGTCTTATAAAATTTAAGTCAGTTATATCATGTTTTGTGTTTTTATTGAAAAAGCAATTAGCAAATTAGACTTTAAAGTGTGAGTACTGAAAAGACTAAAAAATTTTAAAGTATGGAATAATTAGTTGAGCTCACAGCCAGATTTTTCTTATTTAGGCTTTTGGATGGTATTATTAATACTAATCAAAGAAAGTATCGTACCTTTCTGAGGAGTGTCAGATTTGCACAATTGCCTGGTTGCTTCATCGAATCCAGCTTTAAATTTTGGGAGGACGTGTTAAATTAAGCCTTTTATAAAAGTGTTGTAAAGAGATTGGGTTTGACAAAGCTGTTTCTGCAACTGTTGAATTCTTTCTAAAAGTAATCTCCCTTTTGGTGTGTTTCAGCTGTCATTGCTGGTGGAGTTATCGGCTTTCTCTTTGCAATTTTCCTCATCCTGCTGTTGGTGTATCGCATGAGAAAGAAGGATGAAGGAAGTTATGACCTTGGAGAGCGCAAACCATCCAGTGCTGCTTATCAGAAGGCACCTACTAAGGAGTTTTATGCGTGAAACTCCCACTTAGTGTCTCTATTTGTGAGATCACTGAACTTTTAAAAATAAAGCTTTTGCATAGAATAATGAAGATCTTTGTTTTTGTTTTTTTCATTAAAGAGCCATTCTGGCACTTTAATGATAAAATCCCATTGTATTTAAAACTTTTCATGTATTTCTTTAGAACAACATAAAATTAAAACTTAACATCTGCGTGTTCTGTGAATAGCAGTGGCAAAATATTATGTTATGAAAATTCTCAACGCTCATGGAATCAGTTTAAACCTTTATGCGCAAATATGAAGTGACTGTTTTTATTCAATGGTTCAAAGATGAAAAGCTGTTTAATTTGTATCAGCATGTCTCGGATTAACCTTACCAAGTTGGTCTTTGTTAATTTATCTGTTGTTCCTCTCTTCTCCTCTGCTCTCCTCTCTTGTCCCTGGAAAACAAAACAAAACTCTATGCCTTTTGTAGCTGTTACGGTGCAATTTGTCTTTGGATAATTCAGATAATGGTAATTTAGTGTATATGTGATTTTCAAATATGTAAACTTTAACCTCCTCTTTGTATAAATTTTTAAGTGTCAGACTATCCATTTTACACTTGCTTTGTTTTTCATTACCTGTAGCTTCAGGCAGATTTGCAACAGCAAATTAATGTGTAAAATTGGATTGTTACCAGAAAACTGTTTAGTCATATGTATCTAATCAGATCTTCTTTTGGGAAGATTTGATGTGAGTTACTGACAAGCCTCAGCAAACCCAAAGATGCTAACAGTATTTTAAGAAGTTGCTGCAGATTCCTTTGGCCACTGTTTTTGTTAATTTCTTGCAATTTGAAGGTACGAGTAGGGGTTTAAGGAAAAATCAGTTTTTGTTCTTCAAAATGCATTTAAGTTGTAAACGTCTTTTTAAGCCTTTGAAGTGCCTATGATTCTATGTAACTCGTCACAGACTGGTGTTAATGAGTATATATAACAGTTAAAAAAAGTGGGTATTTTATAAGCACAGACAATTCTAATGGTAACTTTTGTAGTCTTATGAATAGACATAAATTGTAATTTGGGAACATAAAAACTACTGAATAAATCATGTGGCCTAATATTTAAAATGTCACTGTTATAAATTTTGTACATTTTGATCAAATGTACATCTCCCCTTTGCTAATGACCGTCTGCTCTCAAGGATGACATGGGTTTGATTTCTGAGTGTTTCACAGTGCCTGTAAATCAAAACCAAAGAGCTCATCATTGAGGCTGTTCCAGATTCATTCCAAATTGGCCAGAGGAACTCTGAATGTATGGTCCTGTGTGTGTTGGGCTATAGATCTTGGGAAAGTGCCAGGGTGGGAATTGTGAAGTCTGCAACCTTAATAGGAGAGCTGACGGCAATATTGAGACAGATGTCTGCTTTTGCAAACAACTTTTAGGGCTATAAGTTCCAAAGAACTAAAGGGGGGCTTTCCTGGTGTCAGTATCTATAAGGTTCAATTTTATAGGTCGATTTACCTTTGAAACTGTGCTCCAAATCTCTCCTGAAGCTTAACCGAAGAACTAATAGAGGGGATTCCATAGTTCACACTACAGGGGAGGAGAGGCGGGCAGGGAGCCTCAATGCATTAAAAGGAGGGCCTCACTGCTTAGCATCGAATTGGCTGGCAAGCAGTGATGCCTGAGGAGGAGATGGGAGGGTGAGGATACCCTGCCTGGGTACTCCTTTCTAACTGAACATTTCCTTTTTCTCTTTTACCATTAATTTTGTTTTAAATTGTGAGCCACTAAAGTAGGAAGAAGACAGCAAAAATAGCAACCTTTCCAACATATAGTTTACTTTTAATAAAATAGGAATATTTCATTTAGAGAACAGTTCCTGGAATAGCCATAGAACTCATTTAAAAAAAAATTTAAAGCAACACTTGGAACAGTGTTTACTTAAATTCTTCATGGCCTTAATTCTCAGATTCCTGCCCCATCACTTCTAGAATCATTCTACTTCGGAGTGATTAAAAGGAAGCGATAGTACCTTCTAAAGCTGCATGATGCCCCTCAGTTACAGAGGTTAAGAATGTAGCGGGCATACCTCTAACAGTACAAAGCGTAGTGAAATTCAGTTCGTAGAATAACAACTGCTTGGAATATCCATGCCAGGAAAAGAAAATTTCTGGCAAATATTTTGTCACTGCTGTAAAGCAAAATATTTGTTAAAGTGCCAAAATAAAGTCTGTCATGCTGAAAGTAAAAAAGTCATTGTATAGACTGACATCCAGTTTTCTTCAACTGTATGTTTTCTGCCTAGTTTTATTTTACTTTCAAGATGCAGTAAATAGTGCTATAAAAAGTGTTAGTTACGATTACTGAGTTTGGGAAAATTTTGGTCAACTACAAATGGTTAAAGCCAATGTGAAATGTTCCTGTTTCCTTAACTACATGTAAATAATTTCCTTTGTGTGAATTTGGCTTTGTGTTTGAGAGACCTGCAATATTCAAACTGTCCCATTTTTTTAGCGTATGGTGGGAAATGGGATGAGCTCATGTTTCTTGAAAAGTTTCCACTGCAAGCGCATGAGTATCTAAACTTCAGGATTAGAACCTGGTTAATAAAATCAAATTTAGGTTGGACAAATTTGCAGAAATTGCCATCTGTTAATGTCAAAAGTTAATAGTTTCAGATCAAATGTTTAGTGAATTGGTATTTTGATAATGCACTTCTTTTTTTGCAAATTAGACAAAATGCACTTGCTTATTAAGGATGTAGTATTGTTTAGGAGACTAAGCTAAATAAGAACATAATTGCCTTACTCTGGTTGCCTTAAAGAGCTAAAATGTTCTACAAATGGTGGTGGTTCCTACTAAAACAGGTGCAAAAATGACATAGTTTTTAGGAGCTTATTTCTTCGCTATCTTAGACATTTTGAAACCTTAAAATTTTTGAGCTAGCAAAAATATAAAACTAAAAATGTTGCAGGATCAATTTTATAAATAGGATCTTCTTTACAGCTTTATTGTAATTATATATTGGGATGGTAGAAAAATCTACTAGTACATTTGGTTCAAAGAGGCAGTGACATTAAGGTACACAATCTAGGACTTGAGTTTCTAAGCTTCTGGCAGACAACAATGAGACCCTAAGAGGTTTCCAATTAAAATTCATCGAGCCAGATGACAAATGGAGTAGTCTGCATTGAGTAATCACTAAGGTTTTTCTTAAGTGCTAAGATTTTATGACAGTAGTAAAATTTGAGATTTGTCCATTTTCCAGGGACTTAGATTTAGCTGACAGAGAAAACAAGGGGACAGTGGTACAAGAGGTTGAATAAGAGGGCTGAGGAGTAAAATTGCCTCCTAACTGGTCGTCTTCCATTTTTGTTCTCTTATATTTTATTCCCCTCAAGGAAGCTAGGCTAATCTCTATGATATAAATTGTATCATTCCCCTCCGTGGCTCCTGTAGCACCTAGAATAAAGTCCTGACTCCTTACACTTGTCCTCAAGATCTTCAAGAACTGACCACTGGACGTGCATGAAGAGAAGACGTAGTGTGGGTAGCATGCCAGTGAGGAAGTCATTGTTACCTAGGACAGAAGCGATGGCAGGCTGACCTAACATGATTATAATAAAGACAGAAGACTAGAAAGGGATTGTTTGGGAAAGTAGGTAAACAGGTCTTGCTAAAAGGTTGGAGGAGTAGTAAATAAAGAAAACAAAGTTGACATCTTATTTTTGGCTGAGCTGCGTGAGTCATATTGAGAAAGGGAATATCAGGGAGTTGGCTGATAAAACGAATTCCCTTGGGCCACGTTAAGACTAGGTGTCAGGTGAACAATTGACAGACTCTGGAGCTCAAAGAAGAGGTCTGAGCTGGAGATAATAATTTAGGGGTAGTGTCCATCATTTGCCTGTTAGTATGCTGACTTTTTTTTTTCTCTTTTCTGCTCTCCTCCATATAGAAGCTGGAGTGGGGAGAGAGGTGACCCATGCAAACTACATTTCCCAAGCTTCTTGGCCAATGGGTTCTGGGAATGTTCAGCCAGTAGAATGTACTGGCAGAAGACTAAAGGTCAAGAGGAAGGGAAAAGCCAGAATACTTTCCCCAGTGCCTGCTTTGGGCAGCATCTCTAGCATTAACGAGTCTCATCTACAGTCTGAATTCCCTCTGGGTGCACTCTCCTCCAAGTTCTCAGCTCCCACTGTTCCTAAACTCTCATAAACCCCATTTCCCCCCTTTGTCTCTCCAGCCTTAGGGAGGGTAGCAGCTTCTTGCTATTGCTGTTCTCTGGGTGATCTCACCCTCTCCAGTTTGTCCTTACAGCTTTTCCAGCATCTTTGTAACTAATTCCCTGGATTAAATTCTTTCTCTTGCATTACCGGCATGGGTTCTATTTTCCTTCCTGGACCCCAGCTGATGGCTTAGGAGTGAACAGCATGTAGATGGGATTTAAAAACCATGGGACCAATGAGATCATCTGGAGAGGTAAATCCATAGATGAGGAGGATGGCCCTTGGTCTGCCTTCTATCACAGTCTATCTTTTTAGATGAACCTCTACCAGATTTACTCTTAGCACTGGTCACAGGACTGGATTTTCATTTTGGCAAATGCTTAGCAGAAAAACAATCTTTAATTGCAAGGAGGAAAAAATCTCTATGGTGTATCAGAGCAAATTAATAAACATGTTAAAGTATCCACTTTTACCAGGTCATTAATAACTGCTTTTTAAAAAAAAAAAAAAAAAAGTAATTGGACAGAAGAGTAAGCTATTTGAATATTCAGAAAATATCTCTATTATCCATGTTTATAATGAGAACATATCAGCAAACAAAACAGGAATTCTCCCACTTGTAGCCTTGCTCTGGGGTCATTGAAAACAGTACTTTTGCCTCCTAATTACATTCTGCTTAGGTAAGCACCAGAGTAAGCTTGCATTTCCTCTGTCCAGACCAGTTGCAAGGAAAAACAGTAAAGACATACAAAACATAGGTGGACTTGGCTCCATGTCAGACCCAGAACTTGGAGATCATGAAAAGTTTCCTTTTCTGATAACCCCATATTTTAGTCTTTTCCTTTCTTTTTAATTTTTAAAAAAATTTTTAGTATGCATTACTTGTTTTTCACTTACCTCTTTTTTTTTCATGTGTAAAATGAAGATAACATCCACTGCATCAGCTTGAGGGAATTAACTGACACACTTTTAATGAGATGATGCACTTAACAGGATATCTGGCATCTGCTGGAACCTCAATACAAGATCACTTATTCTTTTACCAAATGTTTCCAGGCACTCACTGTGTCCCAGGCAGGCACAGTTCCAGGCCTTGGGAATACAGGAGCCAACAAAACAAAGTCCCTGCTCTCAAGGAACTTACAGTCTTGTGGGAAGAGACGGACACTGAATATGTAATACATCAATGAGAAGGTGACATTTGTGCAGAGGCTTGAAGGTGAAGAGGAATTAAACCATGATGGGGCAGGAGAACGAGGTCTTAGATGCTGGGGAGCATCCCAAGCAGAAGTAACAGCAAGTGCCCAAGGCCTTGAGTATAGCCAGGGTGCAAGGAGCTAGAGACTAGAGTGGTGGGCAATAAGTATAGGATCCATGGGCTAGATGGTACATGTATGTCCTTATAGCCATCATAATGACCTCGGAGAGCTATTGAAGGATTTTTGAGCCAAGGAGTGACATTATTTGACCTACGCTTAAAACTCATTCTCAAACGTTAGCAGGCATCAGAATCACTAGAGCACTTGTTAAAAACACAAATTTCTTGGCCCCACCACCAGAGTTTCTGATTCTATAGGTGGGTAGAACCTGAGAATTGGCATTTCTAACAACTTACCCAGGTGCAGCTGCTGTTGCTCGTCCAGGGCCCCAAGGAGAACCACCACTTTGAAGGGGTTGCTTTGATTATTTTGTTGAGAATAGATTGGTTGTGGGTGGTGGAAGTGAGTAAAAACACAAGCAGGAAGCCTGGTGAGGTTATTGCAATACTCATGGTAGATGAAAGTGGTGAGAGTGATCAGATTCTGAAGAGCCAAGTTGGCCACAAAGTCTGAAAATACAGGTGAAACAAAATAAATGGCTTATTGACATTACATTTATAATATCTGATAAGTTAATATGATCCATCTTTGCAGACCTTATGACCACCCCAATTTTGAAGGTACAGCCAACAGGATTTGCTAATAAATTCTAGGTGATACTCTTCTCCCAGATGGGCACAAGGTCTAGACTCTTCCTTACTTAGGATATCAGAGACCACTGTCATTATCCAGTCCCCATCAACCTCACTCCTTTCTCTTCACTCCTGTTACTTCAACATACACCTTGTTCCAGCCTTGTGTTACATGTATCTGCTTTTGACTTCAGTTCTAAGTGTGTTGAGGACCCAGATCAGGTTGGATGCATTTGTCACTGCCCACCTGCCCTTAGTACCTAGCCCAGTTCCCAGCATTGGATGATTAATGCATGCACACATCACCAGACCTCTCTTACCAACCTCTTACTTAATTCCTCTCTGAAATTTAGTAAGGCCCCATATGCCTAAGACCTTCAGCCAAACGAAACAAAACAATCTATATCATGTCAAAAGTCTAAACAGAATTCAAGTAAGTAGGTGTTCACGGATATCTGTTAAAACCTTAGGCTTGAACTTTGCCTTCTTAAAATACAGAAAGTACTCTGATGGGTTTAATGGTATATTTGCAGATACATTTTATCATTTTGTAGATAAATATTTAACATTTATAAAGGGAACTTATTAGTGTTTTCTTCCTTTGTTCTTCTAATATTTCCGTTATTGTGCTCCATAATCACCATGCCGGATCCATGCTGTCCCGAGATCAAAAACTACCCTTTTTATGACCCTCTCTTCCATTTATGTGAAGAAGGCTGGGCTGTAAACATGGTATGAAAAAAATTCTTATATGCCATCTTGATTGTTAACATCTGTTAAAATTTCCATTCATAAATTTAAAATTCAGGCTTCTGTAGCCATCTGTTTTCTTGCAACAGTCTGAAAAGAAGAAAAGCCCAAGGCAGATGTGCAGATGGGAGAAGAGCTTCTGCCTGGTCTGGCCAACTTTCCTGAGCTTTGGCTTTACTTTTTTCTCCCTAGCAAAATAGGCATGCCTTTTCTTCCTTCAAGGTAGGATTTCAATCCTTGTGTCACAGTTTACTGTCATTCTGGAATAAGAGATTAGGAAATGGCCAGAGTCTTTTTTATTTCCTCCCCTACCCCTCTTTTTAGTTCATTTAATCATGTTAACCCTGTCTTCTGAACAATGTGCAATGTGGGAAAAACTTTATTATTTATTTTATCATTGCCTTTCAGTGCCTTCTCTGTCTCTGTCTCTGTCTCTGTCTCTGTCTCTCTCTCTCTCCCCGCCTCCCTCCCTCTCCCCCCACTCTCTCCCTCTCTCTCTCTTACACACACACACACACACGCACACACACTGAGTGCAGTGCCCATTTTATGAACAAGAAGACAGGAACTGAAATATTTCTACTGACTTGCCTCCAGTACTTGGCAATCTCAGCAGACACTGGAGAACCCATTGCTTGCCTACATCACAGGCAATTTTCTAGCTTGCTGAGCCACTGAGCCCCTTACTGGGAATTTCTCTGTGGATTACTTTGGCATGGTTAATGGATATGATTTGGCAGCTGCAGGACCCAGATGCCAAGCTAGGCAACGGCTCTTTTTTATTTTGCTTCTGGCAGTGTCATCTATGTCTAAGGGACTGGGCTGCTTCTAAAACCACTTGGATTTATTCCAATGGTGCTGTTGCAGCAACTGTGAAATGCCTTTGAAAGCTGACATGACATTTTGGGGGCCTGCTGGGCTACAATACTCTCTCAAATGCAACTGAGCTTGGGACTCACTTTTAGCTTTATATAATTTTTTTTCTAGATTATCTTGAGAAATAAGTCCTCAGCAAACCCTATGCAGAGCCTGTTTTGCATTCTAATGACCCTCTCTGGAAACCTCAGCAGAATGAGTGAGGATCCACCCATCTTAAACCTTATTTAATAGTCCTGCACGTAAGCGGGTGGTTTGTGGGATCATCATGCTGGGTTATATGTACTCATTTTCATTCTACTTTGACATTGCTTTTATATATAACTCATGACTGCTGTTCCGATCTCACTGTGTGACCTGGAATGAGTCATTTAACCATGCTGACAACTTCTCGAAATGCCACAAGAGTAGATGATGTTAAAACCTTGCCTCCCTTACGTTTGTTGGCACGCGAATCATTGGGGTAATATTTTTGAGTTTGAGGAAAGGTTTGGCCAGCACTGCTGACACAGGTATACTCAACTTACAAGTTACCCATAATTCTGAATAGTTGTTGTCACCCCATCAGAGGAGTCCTAGCCACTGATTTCCCCAGGCCCTCCCACATCTTCATGGAAACCTTGAGCCGAGCAGTTTCTGCCTCCCCTCTTTGGTCTCAGAATTCTTGCCCTGTCCCTGGACTCCTCAGGCCTCAAGGTTGAGAAATATTCAGAAACAAGGTCACAAACCATAGCTTACAGTTTAGTGTCAGGGTTTAAAGGGTCTGGGGCAGAGATTGCAAATGCCTGGCTCTGGGGGCTCTCTTCCTACTCCTCCATTACGGCAGACATCATTAATTGATCCTAGGATGCTCTCCTATTAAGGCCAACCTCATAAGTCTACTCCAGACAGCAGTCTGTACAGCCACAAGTACCTGAATTGGAATTAGGTAGGAAGATGGAACCTGTTCACCATCCGCTGCTCAGAGGGACGCTGGTCTTGAGACCACAGCTGTTCTGAATCAGCAATGTGATGAGTTAAAAACCTGTTTAAATAGTTTGGCCTGGAACCAAACCTAATTTACAATATTTTTTTGATGAGAAATGCATAGAACTTGAAACATGAGCTTACAAATAAACTTTGGAAAGCGACCGGTACATAAATTGGCTTTCTCTTCTGTACTTGGTTATGTGGCAGTAAGAGTGGCAGCATGGGCTGAGGTTAAGAGTTTGGACGACCTAGTTCTAATTCCGTCCCTGCCTCTCACTGGCTGTGTAAATTTACACAAGTTTATTAACTTCTCTGTGGCTCACTTCCTTCATCTATAAAATGGGGAAGGTAATAGGATTAGCCATCCCATAGGCTTATTATGATGATTAATATTTTATTATTTGTAAAGCACTTAGTATAGTGCCTAGCATACAGAAGGTACAATATAAAATAAATACCATGTTCCAATCTGGACTGGGAGGCTATATCTTTCATTCTCTTTATGAAACAAAAAATTGAGTTAATCACAAATTTCATTTTTGTATAAATGAGGTGCTATTGGTATCTGTTAATAATTTATTCAACATTTTACAAATATATTAACTCATTAATACTCCCAATAACCTTCTGAGACAGAGTATTAGTCCCACTTTATAGGTAAGATAACAGGCATTTCTATGTGGTGTTAAAATGAAATGATAAAGCCATGTACACCCCTTAGGCACCTCTCAGAAACATGTAGCAGAGTTAGTGACCTTAAGCCAGAGACAAGGAGAGGCTTCAGGGACTTTCCCTAGATATCTTCTGTAACATTGATGTGTCCCAGCTGATAAAAATGTGCATTATTCAATGTTGTGAATACTGACCCCATTGACTCTTTTCTCTTTTTTCAATTTAAATTTTACTTTAAAAATTATCTTTTGCTGCTACAGAAACAGACATGTACATTGTTGTATATTCGAATATAAAAGACAAGAAAAATAAGGGAATAAAAAAGTATTCCTGCTACTCATTGAGTACCAGTGCTAAGGTTAGAACTGTTTGTATTTGTATTTCTCCTTTTTTCTCCACAGAATGAGATCACATGACACATACTACTGCTACTGTTTCATTACCTCTTTTTTTTTCTGGTCAATGACCTCCACTTTTCCATTTCAACACATTTTATCTCATCTAATAATAAACCATATTTACATTACCCAATTGTCTCTAAAACGTGCTTTATCACTGTTTATTCAAACTTGAATCTCATCCAGGACTATGTTAGCATCTGCTTGTGATGTCCCATAAGCCTCTTTGCATCTACTCCTTTTTTCATGATACAGATTTGTAGAAGAGACTGGGCTAGTTGTCCTGCATCCTGACATTTTTTTTTTAAAATCCAGAAATGACCTTGAATTTACAGGAAAGTTGCCATGCAAGTGATTAGTTATTCTTTTCTAAAGCACATGAGAGTAAGTTGCTGACATGACGCTCCATTACGTCCAGACATTTTAGTGTATATTTCCTATGAAAAAGACATTCTTTCACATTACCACAGTCAGGAAATTAACAATGACACATCGCTACCAACTAATCCTCAGACCCCCTTCAAGTTTCCCCAGTTACCCCAACAATGTCCTTTAGATGAAGGATCCAGTCTGGATTAATGTGTTGAGTTTTCATGTCATGTCTTCTTACTCTCCTTTGATATGGAATATTTGTCAATCTTTTCTGACTTTTATGACCTTGACATTTGTCGAGATTAAAGGATAGTCATTTGGTAGAATATTCCTCCATTTAGATTTCTTTGATGTGTTTTCATGATTAGAATCGGTCTATGCATCTTTGGCAGAAATATTACAGAACCAATGTTGTATTCTTTTCATTGCATCCCATCAGGTAGCATAAGATTTAGATTTGTCCCATTACTGATGATGTTAACATTGACCATTGACTAAGGTAGCACCTGCCACCCAGGCATTTTTCCCTTGGTAATTAGTAAGTATTTTATGGGGATGTACTTTAAGACTATGTAAATATCTTATCATACTTTTTCTTCTCATACTTTCAGTTTGTTATTTGTTCATTTGTTTATTTATTTACGTCTATATAGAACCATAGATTTCTATTTTATTTAATAGGTTATCATCTCTTACTATATTTATTTTCATGCTTATGTTATTTCATATTTGGCTAGTGGGAGTCCCTTCAAGCTGGCTTCTGTGTCCTTTGATGTGACTTTTCTACAAATTCTTCAATCTTTCTGATATAAAAACAGGTTTCAAGCTTGTCTTGTACTTTCCCTAGCCACTGATCTAGAATCAGCCATTTATCCCCAAGGATCCCTAGTGTCATTCAGTGGAAAATAGTCTTTAGAAATCAAAACCTAGACACTCACAGTATGCTCCTTGCTATTGGAGTGTCACTGCTCCCAGATCTCTGCACAAAGGTAGAGAATGTGCATATGTGTATGTGTACACTTTTCATTTTTATCTTTTGTCTGTCTATCTATCTATCATCTATCTATCTATCTATCTGTCTATCATCTATCTCTATCATCATCATCATCATTATCATTGTCATCATCATCATCATCATCATCATCATTTATCTATCTATCCATCCATCCATCCATCCATCCATCCAACCATCCATCCATCCATCCATCCATCCATCCTCTATCTAAAAAGTTGTGTGTTCGCATTGTCATCTCCAATTCTAAACCAACACCACAGAGTTCATTCTAGTTTTCCCCTTTCTATATTTATAATTTCCTTCTCTAACAAGGAGACACCAAGCTCATTATCCTGAATACATTTACTTATCTAATCAATCCATCTCTATGTAACCAATCTCCCATCTGCCCTTCTTACACCATTTAGGCTTCAACATCCCACACTTGGCCGGCCTACCATGTGGATGTCTTATTGACCCAGCTTAAGCTCTGCCACCTCACTCCACCCAACCCTTCTATGTGGGCATCATCCTCACCCCACTGGGGATTTAACATATCATGCCAGCAACCCCCCAAATGTGGATGCCTTCATTACCCCTCTTATCTTCCAACACTATGTTGAGCCACCTGTCATGTGGACGTCTTCCTCAGTCTTTCAGACTTCAGTATCTTACATTTGGTTTCACCCCTGTGGGGAAGGGACCCACTCTTTACCCTGCTCTGGCTATGACATACCACACAGTGTCCCCTTCCACATGGAGAATCACCTCACTCTGCTCAGCTTTCAACTCCTCACACCAGGCCGCCCATCTACATAAATGCCTTCCTCACTGGCTAGGGCCAGGCTACCCTTGTGTGGACTCCTACCTCCTCCCATTCAGGCTTCAGCACACTGTTCTGGCTTCCACCCCACCCCTACCCTCCATACACAAACATACACACTTGCTCAGCTCCATCTAATGACTTTTGCACAAATTGTTCAGGAAGGAGAAAGGAGGGAGAAAAGAGGAAGAGGGGCCATAATTGACTCTGGAGGAGAAGAATACTGGTGCTTCACCACTAACCTCCTCTTCCACCAATGGCTGAGACTCCAGATCCATCCTTTAGTTACTGGCTGAATAAGAAAGTGTTTAGTAGTAATTCCATAAATGTCATGGGTTTCTTTTTTGTGGGCATTTTTTGAGAGAAAAAGCCAGGAAGAATTTCCAGTTGTCAAAGGATTTGGTGAGGAGAGATGTCAGTTTGCTAATAAGTGATAGGGGACTATATTAGTTTTCAAGGGCTACCACAACAAAGTATCAGAGACTGGATGGCTTAAAAAACAAATATTTATTTTCTCACAATTTCAGAGGCTAAGAGTTCAAGATCAAGGTGTCTGCAAGGCTGGTTTCTTCTGAGACCTCTCTTCTTGGCTGTAGATGGCTGTCATCTCCTTTCGTGTTCACATTATATTCCCTCTGTGTATTTGTGTCCTACTGTCTTCTTCCAGTAAGGACACCTGTCATATTGGATTAGGGCTTACCCTAATGACCTCATTTTAACTTAATTACCTCTTTAAAGATTCTATCTCCAAATACAGTTACATTCTAAGGTACTGGGAGTTAGAACTTCAACATGTGAATTTTGAGGAGACACAATTGATCCCATAATAGGGACATACTCCTATAAGGCTGAAAGTCTTCTTATGCAATGTGAGTTTTTAGTTCTTCCTTATTTGAATGACTAACCATTTAATAAAAGTTTCTTTTTTCTTATCTTTTCTCACCAAAAATTCCTATTGCCAAATCTGGGGAAAGTTATCTGAATATTTTGGTGGACTACAGAGAGAGTTTTGACCTTTGGGTTTTCTGAGTAACATAAGTTAAAGCCTGGGGCAACAACACCAAAAGAAAGTGAACATGCATTAAATGGACCTGCAAGATTTGCTTCAGGGGCCTCTGAAGAGTCAAAATGGCTCAGTAGTTCTTGCTTATGGAGTGAAGTCTGGCTTAAAGGTTGGAGACACTGGCCCATGGGATAAATAGGGTACAGCCCAGAGCTTTTGGAGAAATTATGCTCAGACGATACCTGAAATAGAAGCCCAAGCTCAATGTACCATGAAGTGTCAATCCAAAGAGATCCAGGTACCAAACCACAGGATGAAAGTAGAGATAAGAAACCAAGCAAGAGAGTTTAGAGTGGAAAGTACAAAGTGGAACCCGGAGTAATTTTCTGAACCACTGGAACGTAACTGTAAGAGCTATTATAGGTCCTCAGCAATCTTAGCCATGGTGATGAAGGAGCTGTTAGGATAGCCAGACCAAGTCAGGCACTCTGTAAAGCAGGACTCTCTTGAAAGCAAATGGTAGAAACTAACTCAAATAAGCTTAAATAAAAATGGGAGTTTATTGGTGCATGTAGCTGAAAGGAACAAATCTAGCTTAAGGACAACCGGATTGTGAGGTTTAAATGGTATCAGTACTTTCCATCTGGTGTCTGCCCAACTATGCCTCCCTCTCTGGTTTTGGCTACATTTTTTCACCACATATGACCTTTCTAGGGCTAGGAAAGATGTTTTCGAATAGGCACCTTCCATTTTTCTTCATCTGTCCAGAAGAATCCACCTTCTCTCTTCCAGTGTCTGTATAAAATTTTAAGATAGAACTCTTAATCATTTTGATTTCGTAAACCAATCACATGGTCAGGAAGATGGCATACTCCGAGTGGTCATTCTGGGTCTGGTGGGAGGTGAGCACAGCTATACAAGAATCATGTGAAAAAGGAGAACAGAGGATCCCTAGGAGGGCACAAAGTGCTGTTACTAGAAAAGGGGAGAATAGATACATGGTGGACAAAACCATGCGTCTATCACAGACACCTATACCAAAATCAGAGAGATGCCCAGGACATCTCCTATCCTGAAGTATTCTGTGTGCTAGATTATACCAAACATGCAGGAGAATGACCCAAAAGACTAGGTCTGAGGAGTTCATAAGATATCCTTAGAGTTTCTTGCTATGGCACCTGCCTCCTTCAGAATTAGGCCCTATCTCTAACTGCTTGTCCATTTTTGCTTGTCATTTTATTGTCCCCAAAGAGATCAGTAATCATTTAGCTTGACTATAGCACGTGTAGTAGGCAAAATGCATCCAGGCTCAGCCAAGCAAAGGAATGAATCTTTAGGTCTCTGGTGAGACGTCTCCTTCTATGGAGGCCTAGTGACTGTTCTGTCCTTAGAAAATGTTATAATCTACTCATGAATAAGGAAGAAAATATCAGCTCGTTTCTAATTGCATTCTCTTCTTCCCTCCCTCTCTCCCTCCTTCCCTCTCTTCATGCCTTCCTTTCTTCTTTCTTGGCATCTATCTATCATCTATCTATCATCTGTCTGTCCCTCTGTCTGTCTATCATCATCTATCATCATATATCACCATCAACTACCTTCTATCACCTATGACACTTATATAGTATTCGCTATGTGCCAGTCACCATTTTAAGTGCTTTTTACAAATATCATCTCCTTTATTCCATATAATCTTCATAGCCTAACTATGCCGTTTGTGTTCCAGTTGAGGAGAGATGTTTTCTTCTGCAGGTTTATGAAAGTGCATAAATTAATCCTGGAGATTTAGAAAGTCAAAATAATCAATAATTAAAGCTAACAGAAAGAAACTTAGCTTAGAACAAATCAAGATTACTAACCGCCCTCCCTCTAAAAAGGAAGAAAACATTAAATAATTATTTATCGAGTACAGTAAGCCCTCTTAACGTCATTGATAGGTTCTTGGAACTGTGACAAAATGATGTATGATGAAACCAATTTTACCGTAGTCTAATTAATATAAACAAGAGTTAAGCTCCTATGGTATCTCATGAAGGTTTTAACGAAACGATGTTCGATCAAACAACATTATTTGAGGACCTGCTGTGTTTTGAAAATTCCCTGGGTCTTTTGAAAATTATAATTTAAGACACTCCTCTGGATTATTTTAATGTGAGATAAATAAGTGGAATTCAATCAAAGTTATTAAGGGTCTTCTATATACTAGATACTATGCTAAAAGATATACTTACTTATTTGTCCTTAGTGAATGAGACACAGTTCCTGCTCTCATAAAACTTACTGTCTAGTGAGTAATAGTTAAAGATGGCAGAGACTGATAATCACTTCCCTGTTTATTCCATCCTTCTTTCTCTTAGTAATAGAATATCCAAAAGTTTTAGCTGTGCATATGGCTACCACACTACAAACTACTTTCCTCAGCACTTTTGTGAGTAGACTTGGCTATGAAACTTTGTTCTGGAAATCAGGTGTGAGCAGAAGAAATACATACAACTCCCAGGTTGTAATGTTTAAAAAATCTCCCTTCTCCCACTTCTTCTGCCTCTCTCCCTATAGATTGGAATGTTCAAATATGTTGCTGGAGTCCAGCTTCAACTATGAGATAACAACACTCTAGCAGCCTCTTTCAATAGGGATTCTTAAGAGAGTTAAGTATTACAGAAAATGATTTAACTCTTATCTCTCTTCATTATTCCAAGGATGATATGAAGCTATACTATTCTAGATACACAGGAGCAAGTGTTAAAGCTTATTTCTTTCTCAAGAAATCTCCATTGACAAGGGCTACTTAGGAATGTTGGAGCAAGAAGATGGAAGGAACCTGGGTTTCTAGATGTCTACACGGACCACAACCTCCAAACCATTCTAGGCTGCTTGCCCATCTCTAAACTATATGAAAGAGAAATTAATGTAAATATTATTGGAGCCACTATATTTTGTGGTGTCTTTTATACAGCGGCTTAGCCTTTGCCTATCTAATTTATACCAATAAGGAAAACAGCATTGCTGTGGGACTCAAGAGGCTTGGTTTCAAGAACTTTGTGATGTTGGCCCAGCTGGCCTCAACCTGAGAAGATAAATTAGAGCATTTTGGGTATTGTCTTTGGCACAATCCTTCAGCCAAGGGAAGCCATGTGGACAGAGCAGCAGCTGCAGACTCAGAGAAACAACTCTAAAGCAATGCCAAGAAATACCTTTTCCATTTGCCTCCTGCTCAGCTTGCTCCTAGATTCTTCTGGGATAAATACCCCACTTATTCATGAACCAAAAATTCAAGCTGTCAAGGAATGAAGCTGATGTGTAAAAGAACTGTCAGACCAAACACATATTAGCAAATGGCTGGCCTTTCTTCTAGAGACACACCTTACCCCAAAGACAAATAGCATAGTTGCCGGCAGAGGGGACATTAGTAGGCATCTTAAGAGAATACTGTATTCTGGGCTTTACTAGATTTTTGTATCTCTCCAATATGGTGACTTTGCAGTACCAAAGTCCAACCACTGATCGTCCTCCTCATAGTTCTTATTAATAGAGGCATAGCACACTAGCTGTGACTAGTAGAGTGGTCCTAACTAACTTTGATGCCCAAAGTGCAAGGCCCATGGACGATATCACATGTATTTCTTGTAACCACTTATAAGGTGGGAGGTATCAATCTAGATTTTATAGGTGATAAAACTGATGTCTGGAGAACTTGACATAACTTGTGGAAGGCCACATATCTACTAAATGATAGTCTGTCAGGCTCCACAACTGATATTTTATCATATCATGCAGCTTCTAAGTACAGTAGCCCCTTGAAGAACTTGGGGGTTAGGGGCACTGACCTCCTGCACAGTCAAAAACCTGTGTCTAACTACAGTTGGTCCTCCATGTATGTGGATTCCCAACCACCAAGTTGACCCTTGAAACAACGTGGATTTGAAATATATGGGTCTATTAAACTTTGGTCAACTGAAAAAAAAAAAACTGTATATAATTGAACTAACGCAGTTCAAACCTGTGTTGTTCAAAGGTCAACTGTACTGAGTAAAAATGACCTCTATTGTACATTGAATTGTTGATCCCAATTTTCCACCTCTCCCTGTATCTACACTCTTTATAAAAGAGTTTAAAGGAGTTCTCACTAGAGGCATAGTGTACTTCCATGTCTCTTGGTTTTGGATTCAACTTGTTTTGGCCAATTGATGTGGGTGGGCATCACTTTGTACCTGTTCTGAGCCTAAGCTTTAAGAGACATCACAATTTCTGACTGCTCTTTGGGGCTACTGTCATTGCCATGGGAAGAAGATGCCCTGGATAATCCACTGCAACCAAAGAGGATAAAAAGAAGCCTCCTTAGAAAGTTCCTCCCCTTTATCCTGGTCCCCAGAATGAACAAACATGAAGTAGGTCTGAGCCCAACCTACAGCAAGGAATTAAGCCGAGATCAATTTGCAGATTGAAGCAGAGCAGCCAGCCAATCCTGGTCTAGAAGAATAAATTACTGTTTTAAAACACCGAAATGGTTGTGTGAGCAAGAATAAATTACTGTTTTAGACATTGAGATGTTTGGCTGAAACAATCTCTTAGAACAGGGGTTCCCAACCCCTGGGCCACAGACCAGTACTGGTCGAGAGCCTGTTAGGAACCAGGCTGCACATCAGGAGGTGAGTGGCAGGCCAGTAGGCAAAGCTTCATCAGTATTTGCAGCCACTCCCCAGAGCTAGCCTCACTGCCTCAGCTCTACCTCAGATCATCAGGCCATAGGAGAACCAGTTCTTGGTGCCAAAAAGATTGGGGACCTCTGTCTTAGAACACTCTTTAGCCACTATGGAAATATCATAGCCTTGTCCTGAAACTGGGATGAGAGATATCATTATTCTGCTTTTAATTCTTTAATGACTCCTTATAGCTTTTATTATGCATATGTAAGCGTCTCGTTTTCTAATCCATTCAGCCACCCTATGTCTTTTGGTTGGCGCATTTAATTCATTTACATTTAAAGTGATTGTTGATAGTTATACAGTTATCGTCATTTTATTATTCATATTTATGTTTTTCCCCTGCCCCTTTTTTTCTTCTTAAAGAAGTCCCTTTAACATTTCTTGTAATCCTAATTTGGTGCTAATGAACTCCTTTAGCTTTTTCTTGTCTGGGAATCTCTTTATCTGTCACTCAATTCTGAATGATAGCTTTGCTTGGTAGAATAATCTTGGTTGTAGGTCCTTACTTTTCATCATTTGGAATATTTTGTGCCAATCCTTCTGGCCTACAAAGTTTCTGTTGAGAAATCAGCTGACAGTCTTACAGTAGCTCCCTTATAGATAACTGTTTTTTTCTTGCTTATTTTAAGATTCTCTCTTTGTCTTTAAATTTGGCATTTTAATTATGATATGTGTTGGTGTGTTCATCTTGTTTGGTACTCTCAGTGCGTCCTGAATTTGTATGTCTATTTCCTTTGCCAGGTTAGGAAAGTTTTCCACCATTATTTATTCAAATGGGTTTTCAATTCTTTGGTCTCTCTCTTCTCCTTCTTCTTCTTTTTTTAAATGCCTACAGCACCTAGTATTCCTAGGTGGTCTCCCACCCAAGTACTAACCATGTCCAACCCTGCTTAGCTTCTGAGATCAGATGAGATTGGACATGTTCAAGGTGGCACGGCCATAGACTTCTCTTCTTTATCTTGAATATCTATGATGTGAAGGTTAATACGCTTGATGCTGTCCCAGAGGCCCCTTAAACTGTCCTCATTTTGGGGGGATTCTTTTTTTTTTTGCTGTTCAGATTATGTGTTTCCTCCTACCTTATCTTCTAAATCACTGATTCAGTTCTCTGTTTCATCTAATCTACTATTGATTCCTTCTGATGTATTCTTCATTTCAGATATTGTATTCTTCATTCCTGACCATTTTAAAAATGTTTTTTACCTCCATTTCTATGTTTCCTACCTCTTCGTTGAATTTCTCACTGAGATCATTGAGCATCCTTATAATCAGTGTTTTGAACTCTGCACCTGGTAGATTGCTTGTCTCCTTTTGTTTAGTTCTTTTTATGGAGTTTTGTTTTGTTCTTTCATTTGGGACATGTGTCTTTGTCTCTTCATTTGGGCTACCTTCCTATGTTTGTTTCTGTTTATTAGGTAGAGCTACTATTTATCCCAGTCTTGGTAGGGCAGCCGTATATAGTAGGTGTCCTGTTTGGCCCAGGGGCACAATCTCCCTGGTCACTGAGCTGGGTAGTGCATGTGTGTCCCTTGTGTGGATTGCGTGTGCCCTCCTGCTGTAGTTGAGTCTTGATCGCTGTTAGCATGTCAATGGGAGGGATTGATCCTCAGGCTGGTTGGATGTGAGGACTGTCTGTGACTACAGTGCAGGGGCTGACCCTACAGAGCAAGATTTACTTTAGTGGGGCTCTACTGCCTGCCAAGTCTGCCCTTTGGATGTGTTGTTTTGGAGGTAGTTTTTTGATGTTCTGGTGTGTTCTGAAGCTGTGTCACTGGGAGTGTTGGTTCTGGGGCCTCTTGGGAGGGGGTCTTGTGCAGGCCAACATCAGCCACTGCCTGTGCCCTGCCTGGGGGCACTTGGTTTGAGCTACAAAGTGATCTGAAAATGGTTACCACTTGTGTTGGGCCTGGAGGTGCTTGAGGGAAGCTCAGCTGTGAACTAAGGCCAGCTGCCACTAATACTGGGCTCGGGGCTGCTTAGCAAGTTACAGGGCATGCTGAGGCCAGATGCTGCTTGTTTGGGGTTTGTGAATCTTTGAGAGGTTCTAGAAATGTCTGCAGCATGAGCCAAGATAGGTCATTTTATGGAAAAACCACTGAAAGTGGCTTGGGTGGGCCTACAAGTTGGGTGTAGTTGGGTGGGATTCCCCAGGGAATCACCAGGGCCGGGTGAACACTGTTAGCCAGGTCGATGGAGACTTAACTGTGGTGACTGTCTGAGCGTACATGCTGGGTGGGGGAGGGCTCAACAAAAGAACAATGGCTTCTGCCAGCACGTCTGTCTGGGAGAAAGTTGTCCCTCCGGCCCTCGTCCTGAAGCCAACAATTCAGTTCCTCCCTGTATATCCCTGGCACCTTCTGAGCAGCTGCCCCAGTGCTGGAGCTCAGAGTGAGTAAGTCTGTCAGTAAGTAAATCCATGTGCGGGCCCTTTAAGAGGAATGCCTGGAATTCCAGCCATCCTTGTCTCACTCAGCTATAATCACCACTGGTTTTCACAGCCAGAAGATGTGACGACTTCTCTTCCCAGGACTGGAACCCTGGGCTGGGGAGTCTTGTGTGGGGACAGGACCCCTTGCTCCTCCAGGACAACCTCTACAGCTGAGATATCTGTTCCGATTTTTAACCACCATATATGGGTTTGGGACCAGCTCATTCCTAGTCTCTGCATCTCCTACCAGTCTCTGCATGGCTTCTTTTGTATATCCTTAAGTAGGACTTCTGTTTAGTTAGAATTCAGGTGATTCTTAATAATGGTTGTTCTGTAGTTTAATTTTGATGTTGTCTTGGAGGAGGTGAGCACAGTGTTACCTACTCTACCATCTTGACCAGAGGCCGTGAATGAGACTTGGTTTTGATGCTCCTTTCTAATGGGGATGGAAGAGAATATACTTATTAGATTAATGGCAGCATACTATGTGTCTGACACCATGTTACGCTGCTTTAGCGAAAGTACCACATAGAGCAGCACCTTCAGTTGGGACCACTATTTGGTTGAATTTACAAAGTACACTCTCATACTCTAACTATATCTGATTTTTGAGGGGATCAGGATGGTAAATGGAAATATAATGGATACCACCACCTCTGCATCCTATAGATCTTTAAGTATCACTCTGACTTTACTGCACAATTTTTACATTATGATAATTGTGCCCACGTTTAATCACTGCTGCCTGATCTCTATTGCCACCTTGAGATTCTATCATTCCTCTTAGGGAGCTCAATTCTCTAACAGCTACCCCTCAGAGGGTAGCTACTTTTGAGCTTTTTGTGAGAGCACCTCTCTAATCAGTGCATGCTTGATTGCTTTGGTAAACTGTTGGTTGTTGGGCTTTCTAGCTTTAAGTAATCTGTCTTGTGTATCTACCTCTCTGCACCTTTAATCCCTTCCTCTGCTGTCTGCCTTGGCAGTTCCAGCATTTGTACTTGTTTTAGTGAGGGGCATGACTTTCCAAAGATTCCCAAAGAGCTACCTTAACAACATATTAGCATCATCTCTTAAGGTTCTTGCCAGGTGTTAAATTCTACCATGTTGACAAACTCTCCTTTATTCATCTCTGTGTTCTACTCTCCTTTGTCCTGCACTTTTAGGAACAGTCCCATAATATTTTCTGAACTCCTGCTGGTATATTTTAGGAAGATCTTGCACCAACGTTAGTTTACAATCTCCTATTCCCTTACAAGGCCAAGCACAGCTCCAAACAGAATCCTGACATTTGCATAGCAGATCTTCCCAGATTGAGATTTTTTACCTTTTTTTGAAGATCAATGCAATGATTAAGGAGGATTATCAACTTTTTCTGCTCTCCTGTATAGGAGATGAAAGCCTCCTTTTTATGCTACCAAAGGAGCACTCTGGCTTTCACCTTTAGCTTTTGATTATGCATTAATCATTCTCAACCTCTGTCTATTGCCTTAGAACAGCTCTCAATTCCAGTGTTCTTATAATTGCTTCCACATTTTTCTAATGCTTCACACACTCTTTTTGTGGCAAAAATTAAGGAAGATATCAATAGATAAAGCAACCTACTACAAAGGAAATTCTGGAAGAGGGCTAAGAGCCGAGGGCTGATTGTTTGGCAGTAGTACTCCCAGGAGGTACAGAGGCATGAAGTGCTGTGGTATGGAAGAGGACTAAAGCAGTTTAGTATTGGAGTTAGAGCTGGAACCACAAAGTTAATATTATTAGAATCAGAACCCATGTCTTCTGAGAGTTAGTCTCATTGTTATTCTAGTGTAACAAGCAATTTCTGTGAAGTCAAATAAGGCAGCTAGATTCATTGCTCACTTGGGGGAAAAGCCATGTGCTCTCCTCTTCTAATTCCAGAAGAATCACCATCCCTGTCACAGGAACAGGGCAGAGAGGTACAGAATAGAGACCCTGGCAGGATACTCACAGCCCAGGCCTTATTCCAACACTTGGGGGATCTTTCAGCACCAGTTGTTGATGCTTCCTTGGTGTCCTTTTCTCCTCCAACTCTCACGCTCAAGGGTTTCCATAACAGTCAGCCTTTCAGGGAGCTAAAAATGATGCCAATGACTAGTGATTGCTTCCTTCATCACCTCTCTCCTAAGAGGCAGAGGATGTGAGGAAACTCTAACTTCCATTTCAAGGACTGTCACCACTCACATTCCAGCAAATATTCAACTTTATTAAAAGATTTAATCCAACTTATCAATTTGTTTGGAGAGGTAAATTTTTTTCAATGTAAAAGTAATAAAAATTATTTCTAGAAAACTTGGAAATTTCATACATAGAAAAAAATAACTACATTCATTCCATCACAGAAAGACAAGCACTGTTACATTTTGGCACATTTCATTCCTATTTTTTTATGACTTTTTTTTACACATTTATAATCACATAAAGCATTTTTTTAGCTTTAGACTTTAATATTATAAAAGAAACATTTTCACTGCTTTAATCTTCGTGGATATAATATTAAGTGGAATATTACACAACAAGAATATATTGCCTATTTAATCACATCTTTTTCTTGGGGTAGATATATGATATATATGACAAGTAAATCATTGGTAAGTTCTTGGAAGTTGCAACTTTAAGAGAAACAACATATAACTAAACCAATTTTTCCATAGATTTATTGATATAAATAAGAATTAAGTTCCTATGTCATATTTCTGGTCACAAAAACATCATCAAAACACTTCCAATATTAAACACTGAAATAAATGTGAACTCTACTTACATTTAAGAAAGATTAATAAAAACAAGTAAGAGAATTCTTTTCCAACCCGCTTATTCCAGCACCTCGGGGCTCTAGGGGGAACCCATGCAGACAGGATGCCCTTCCATTCCAGGACACACTTACACACATACCCACACCAGAGTGGGATAATGTACACATGTCAATTCACTTCATATGTACATCTTTGGGATGAGAGAGGAAACCAGAGTCCCTAGAGAAAACCCATGCAGACAAGGAGAGAACATGCAAACTCTATAGGCAGTGGCCCTGCTGGGAACTGATTTCTCTTCCTCAACAAGATTATAATGAAACAACTTCGAAAAAAGATGTTATTCGAGGACCTGCTATATTTATATAATTAAAACACTGTAAAGATGGCCCCGTATTAATCTTTTAAATTTAAAATTAATATGTTGATATTTTCCATGTCATGAAAAATTATTTGTAAGCCTAATTTTTAATTGCTGCATGATATTTCACTATGTGGATGTACTGAACTTTAAGGATGACTATGGTATTATTTGTCATCTGATGAATACAGTGTTTTGCTATACTAAATTAATCTGCTGTATGTATCCTTACATTTCCTTAAATTAGATTTCAGGAAGTGCATTACCAGGTAAAAGAGTACGACAAAGACTGCTAGCTGTTCAGGGAACCTATTGTCCCTTCTTACTGAGCACACAACAAGACAACAATTCCCAGCCCCCCAATCCTTGTAGTAAAGCCTGCTGAGATAGCCGAGTCCTAGCCAGAGGAATGTAAGCTACTTCCAGGCCTGTCCCTAAGATATTACATGCATACTCCTCTGTACTGTTTCCACAGCTGTAGAATGATCCCGGATATCTCCATTGAATCTGGCCAAGGGTCTATTAATTACCAGGTTCTTGAATGATTTTATAGAGCACCTCTCTCTTTCTTTTTTCTCACACACGTACACACATACCTGAGATCTGAGATATTACAGGAACATCACATGAACAAAAAATACACTTCTATTTTCTTTGAGCCATTATAATACATTTTTGGGTCAATGTTCCAGCAGTTAATGTTATCCCAACTAATACAAAAATACACATTTTAAAATACCTTTTAATATTGTTATTTTGTACTTATTTTTAAATTGCTGTCTAGAAAGTTACTGCTAATGTATATTTTCACCAGCAATGTGTGCAAAAGCCCACACCATTGTAAGCATTAAAAATGTATTTGCCACCTTGCATGAAAAAATTATCATCATTAATTTTTTGATTACTAGTGGTTAAATATTTTTCTTTTAGTCATTTGAATTTCATGTCTTTCTAATATGGAAATTGCATAATTAAAAAAACACTCAAATATATCTATCCTTTTGTGATGTATTTCATTGTTTTAATCTGCATGTTTATAGACAATTTGAAATTAATAGTCTATTGATCTAAAGAGGCAGGTTTGAATTTTTTGGCTAATATATTAGAGGATCTCAAACTATTACTATATTTTAAAATTATAATAATATCTCATGACCAATGAGAACAAGAAAAAAAACCTGGATTTGGTCCTGCAATTCTGAGAAAACTAAATTATTAATCAGATAATTGCAGAATAGCACATTCAAAACAAATATTAAGCAATCCCATTGAAACTCTGGTGTTGGAAAACAAGGCCACCATCTGGGATATTCTATATTTATTTGGTTTTGGGTTGTGTGATTATGCTGCAATTCACTATAATTAGGAAGAGTATTATAATGGAGTTTAACTCAGCCTATACATTGGCTTTGATATACATGACACATATCACCAGCTTGATTTTCTTTCATGAGTTGAATGCTTTATTTCAAGTATGGTCTCCACTCTCGTGCTATGCTCTGGTGGGAGTGAGGGATTGGGTGGTGAAGGATTCTTGAAGTTATAACCCATTCCCTATGCTTACTTTGACCTCTCTGTTCTTATGTGGTTCTGCAAGTCTCAATTATTATCAGGACTTATGACACAAATATTTATTGAGTGCCTACTATGTGTCAGGCACTATTCTAGGTGCTGGGAATGCAGTAGGTAAAAAAAGAGGAAAGGAAAAATCCCTGCCCGTAAGGAACTTGCAGACAGTATACAATAAACATAATAAATAAATACTATTATATAGTGTGTTGAAAAATGGTAAGTGCTATGGGAAAAAAAAATTTAAAAAGTAGAGCAATCTAAGAGTGGTTAAGAATTCTGGGGTGGGAAGAAGCTGGTTGCAGTATTAAATGGTTGGTCAGGGTTGGCCTCATGGAGAAGAGATTTGAGTAAAAACTTGAAGGAAGTAAGAGAGAAGAGTTGATCAAGTAGATATAAAGGTAAGAGGAGCAGTCAGTGTAAAGGCCCTAATGTAGGCTGTAGGTAAAGCAGATTTGGACATGATAACTTCAAGATGTCCATTAGATATCCAAATGGAGAAATTAAGTTAGCAGTTGGATATATAAGCTGAGAGTGAGGATGGAGGTTACTTAAACTCATTTAAAATACATTCTGAGTGCTCTATGAATGACTTCTAAGCCCTAAAATTCTGATACATTTTTATTTTCCTCATTTTAAAATTCTATGTTTAGCACTAATCACAATATACACGAAGTAGATACTTCCCAAACGTCTATCAACAGAATGGATAAATATATCATGGTATATGCATGTAATGGAATGCTATATAGCAATGAGAATGAATGAATCGGAGCTCTGCACAGAAATATAAATCAATCTCTCACATATATTTTAAAACTTTAAAATTTTTAATTGTGGTAAAAAAACCATGTAACAAAATTTATTAAATATATATTTTGAAGTGTACAGTTTGGTAGTGCTAAGTATATTCACTAATCTTTAGACACTTTTCATCCTATAAAACTGAAAAACTATACTCATTATACAGTAATTCCCCATTTCCCCCTTCTTTTAGCCCCAGGCAACCATCATTCTTCTTTCTGTTTCTATGAATTTGACTACTTTGGTTACCTCATGTAAGTGGAATTATACTATATTTATTTATTTATTTTTTTGTGACTGGCTTATTTTACTTAGCCTAATGTCTTCAAAGTTCATCTAAGTTATAGTATATGACAGGAATTCCTTCCTTTTTAAAGTTGCATAATATCCACATTTGTTCATTCATTCATCAATGGCCATTTGGGTTACTTCCACCTCTTGACTCTTATGAACATGGATGCATAAATATCTTTTCAAGTCTCTGCTTTAAATTCTTTTGTTTTTATAACCCAAAGTGAGATATTTGGACCCCGTGGCAACTCTATTTTTACTTTTTTGAGAAACCACCATATTGTTTTCTATAGCAATTGCACCATTTTACATTCTCACCAATAGAGCCCAAAAGTTACAACTTCTCCATATCCATGCCAACGATTGTTATTCTCTGCTTTTCTTTTTAATAGTAGCCATCCTAATGGATGTGAAGTGGTATCTCATGGTTTTGATTTGCATTTCCCTAATGATTAGTAATACTGAGCATCTTTTCATATGCTCATTGGCCAATTGTATATTATCTTTGGAGAAATGTCTCTTCATGTCTTTTGCCCATTTTTTTTTTTTACTAGTTATTTTTTTGTTGTTGAGTTGTATGAGTTCTTTATATATTCTGGATATTAGCTCCATATCAGATATATGATTTGCAAATATTTTCTCCTGTTCTTAAGAAAATTTTCACTCTGCCGATTGTATCTTTTGATGTACAGAAGTTTTTAATTTTGATCAAGTCCAATTTATCTATTTTTGCTTTTGTTGCCTATGCTTTTGTTGTCACATCCAAGAAATCATTGCCAAACCCTGTGTCACGAAGACTTTTCCCAATGTTTTCTTCCAGGAGTTTTATAGTTTTATAGTTGTATATGGTTTAAGGGTCCAATTTTATTCTTTTGAATGTGGATGTCCAGTTTTTCCAACATAATTCACTGAAGAGAATTTCTTTTCCTCACTGAGTGGTCTTGGTACCCTTGACAAAGATTGCTTGACCTTATGCATCAGAGTTTATTTCTGAGATCTCTATTCTACTCCATTGGTTTATAAGTCTGTCTTTGTGCAATCAAACATATTTTCAAGTGAAAAAAGCCAGACGCAAAGTAATAAACTGTATGATTCTATTTATATAAAATTTAAAAAATAATTAAAACCAATCTGTGATGTTAGAAGTTAGGCTAGGTCATAACCTTGCAGGTATGGGTGGCTGGAAGGGAGTATAAAGGGGGCTTTTGGTGGTACTGGTAATACTGTTTCTTGATTTTTGTGCTTATTATATAGTTATGTTCACTTTGAGTTATACAGGTATTTAGTATTCATACTATCAGAATTTTTAGACTATTTAATATAATCTTAGTTAGAAATATGCATAGAAACAGAGAAACTATGATAAAAAATCCATTGAACTTATATTGCTTTTAATTATTATGATGTGTTTCCACATCTATAATTCATAGAAACCTACCTCATAGAGTCATGTGAGAATTAAATTATATTAGCTCTGTGTTAATATCAAGAAATATTAGCTATTACTAACATTGAGTACCATTGAGTAACAATTGAATACCAAGTTTGGGTGCCAGTCTTGCTAGGAATTTTTATAAAGTTTATTCACTCTAATCCTTAAGTAAATTTTATTATTTTCCATTTTATAGATAAGAAAATTAATGCTTAGGGAGGTTAAATGACTAGCCTATGTTTACAGAGCTAATAAATGGCAGAGCCAGACTTTAACTACTAGGTCATGTAAGTCCATAGTCTTCAAATGTTTTTGCTAATATACTCTCTGGATCATTTTTTTAAAAAATTATTTACTTCTATAATTTTCAATGTAAGTTTAATAGTTGCAAAGCATAAAAGTTCCAGCTTGTGGTAAATATTGGCATATCAAAATAAAACTGTTATATCACTTTCCAAATGTTTCCAATGGAATATTACATTCTTTAATGATTGGATACTCACCATCATGCGTTTGAAAAATATTTGAAAAACTCTTAGTAGTCAGAAATTTTATACTGTTCCTTTCCTTCTATAAAGTCGTTTTTCCATTCCAGTGCCCCACATCCAGGATTTTATCCTTCTGGCTTTTAGGTTTCAAAATATTTTTTCAATTGCTCTATCATACTTCTCCACAATAAAATATACATATGTAAATATAATTTTATAAAATATCCTGTGTTGTGGCCAGGACGTGGAAGCAACCAAAGTGTCCTACAATAGATGATTGGCTAAAGAAGCTGTGGTACATATATACAATGGAATATTACTCAGCCATAAGAAGAGATGAAATACTGCCATTTGAGACGAGATAATCATGCTAAGCAAAATAAGCCAGACAGAAAAAGTTGAAAATCACATGATATCACTTATATGTGGGATATAAACCTAAAAGCAACGAATGAGTAGGACAAACAAACAGAGACTCATGGACGTGGACTATAGACTAGTGGTTACCAGAGGGTAGGGAGTGGGGGAGGTGTGGGGAGGTACATGGTAAAGGAGGTCAAGTATAAGAGGGTAGGGGAAGGGTGAAGTGGGTAAAGAGGATCAAATATATGGTAGCTGAAGGAAACTGGACTTTGGATGGTAAACACGCAATAGAACATATAGATGTTAAATTATAATGTACACCTGAAAATTATATAATTGTATTAACCAATGTTACCCTAATAATCTTAATTAAAAAAAAGTCCTGTTAAATTTTTGCTCTGAATTATAATTACTAGTAGTACATAATTTATTAAAACATAAATATATTACATTTTTAACAAATAATTATTGAAACATAAATGTAAGATTTTGGAAATGAATTTTTATGATAAATGAGGGTCACATTTGTGGAACCCTGATTAAAGGAATTATCAACACATCCTTTGGCTTGGCTTCTGAGTCATCTTTCCCCTCAGGGCATTGCATTTTAGAGACGTAGAGGTTGGGTGAGAGGACTTCTTTTTTTTGAAAGCCTTTAGTTAATAAATTTTTAGCAGATAACTAACTAGAAGTGAGACATGGCGGTTAGCACGTACCATGTCTTATCCTTGACCTATTGTTTCTAAAGGTGAGGTCACTACACAAGCAAATCAATTTTTGGATGAAAGCAATATGATCTTTAAGGTTCTGGATCTTGAAACTGGTGCCTTAAAATTCTTCATGCCCATCTGCCTCTTAGAAAGTCTCTGAGCACAAAGATGACCACACTGCAGTTTATGCCTCTTGTCCTGGTATAATTATTAACAGCAGCATCCTTGTCATTCTCAACGTATCTCAGTTTGGATGATATTATCGGTCACCCCATCAGGTACTCCTGATTCCCCAAAGGAATACATACTCAGACTTGAAGACCACTCTTATAGACCCAGGGGTGCCTGGTTTATTTCCTATTTCTTTTTTGCCTGTTAAATTTTAAAAATATTTATTGTATACCCATTTAGTATACACTCATGTTTTTAACAGATAAGAAAACTGAAAACCCAGAGAGTTTAATTGACCAGCCACACCTAGAAAGCAGCTAAACCAGAACCCAAGCCCTGGTCTTCCTGTTTCTAAAGCCTATACTTACTATCAAGTCTGGGCCCTGGGTCTAGAGGGTGAGGCGTTGCCTTGTTTTGGTTTCATTCCCTGAGGCATGAGGTCCCACCTCCTGGGGTTGTACTTTTGGCCTGCTCATTGCCAGACTGCCCTTTTGCTCAAATCTCCCTGTGAAACACCTCCGACAGGCTGCCTTTCACAGTTGTCTGCACTTTCTCTCCATCCCTATCCTGGTTCTGTTCACCAGCATCGCCTCTTTGGGTGGCTGCATAGAGCCCAATCCATTCAACAAAGGCAGCAGGACCAATATCTCCAAAATTCACTATCCAATCCTGTGCTTCCGACAGCATAAGGTCTGAACCTCTTATCAAGATTCGCCAGGCTCTTTTTATCATATGTCCGCATCAGTACTATTGAACTTTCTCCTCTTCTTTCTCCAACCCCACCCCCCTTGGCAATTGTTTGTCCCACATAGGGCTCCACCTCCCAAATCTGTCTTCTACTCAAACTTCAGATTTCAGTTTAGATCTCTGGGCTGCTTGCCTGAGCTTTGTGCGCCACTCTCTGCCCCACTAACTTTGGTGCTCTTCCAGTAGAGTGCTGGAGCCAGCTCTCATAGCCTCTCAAAGCCGATTGCTCACATCATGTCCCAACTCCAGCACTGTGTGACTTCGTGTTGGCATCTCAAAACTGGCCACAGTGGGAGTATTTACATTACAGTAACTGGCAAATGGTACAAATCAGGCCTTAAAAAAAAAAGCTGCTTGGTAAACTTTTACCAGCACGATGCTGTGCTCCTCCTATATTTTCATAACACTCTAAACACCTTTTAGTTCTTCACTTATTCAGTGAATGTTTACTCACTGCCTATTACATGTCAGATACTGTTCTAGTTGCTGAGGATATTAAGATAGTCCGTGACATCTCGGAGCTAATAATTTTGAAAGGGGAAGACTTGCTTTAGTCAAATATTCACATAAATAAAATATAAAATGATAATTGTTAAGAACTAAAAATCCTTTTAATAGGATAGTTGACCTAGTCTAAGAAGGTTTTCTTGAGCTAAAATCTGAAGGATAATTTTGGGTTGAAGAAGGAACAAGGTGAGGAAACAGCAATTTAGGCCAAGGGAATAACATGTGCTGTGGTCAGAGGGAGCATAACCTTCATGAAAAGGAAAGGAAGACAGAGTGGCTAAAAGGGAGTGAGGAAGATGGGTGGGAGATGCAGCTACAGAATTAAGGCTACATGGAGTTCTGTAGACCCTGTTAAGGAGTTCCACTTTTATCCTAAGAGCAGTGTAATGTCACTAAAGTGTTCTCAGAGGGAAGAGCATATGGTGTAGGGGAAAATCAGTACAGCATGAAGGTTCAGAAACCAACTCTGGAGCCAGGTTGCCTGACTTGGAATGCTGACTCTGCTTCTTACTACCATTTTACTAGTAACTTCTCTGTGCCTCAGTTTCCTTATGCATAAGCTGGTGATAAAATAATAACTACTCTAAAGAGCTATTTACGCAGTTGTAAAGCTCTTAGAACAGCAATTGGCACATCATAAATACTATGAAAGTGCTTGTTCAATTAAAACATCTTAGGTAAGATAACTTAATGTAGCAGGTGGTCTGTGGTCTAAAAGGGGATGCAGACATAAACGAATAATTATACCAATAACATGAAGTAAGCATAAAAGATAGTGGTAACACAAAGATGAAGGTGAGCTTGATGTCTAGTGGTTATTATGAGCAGAGCTGAGGGCATAAAGGATGTTCTACGTGGAGATAATAGCACAAGAGCTATGGAGATATGCAAATGCCACCGTACTCAGAAGCTTAAAGCCTAGTGTAGGAAACAGACATGAATGAAAACCAATTCTTGTGGTAGAGGTAGAAGTAAGGCGTGATTAATTTCCACTAGAAAACAAATGGGGAGGCTTAATGGAGGAGGACCCAGCATTTTAGGTGACTGCATGGGCTTTGGAATCAGGCTGTTCAGTTAAAAATGCTAACTTCGTACCTCACTAGTTACATGATTTGCTCTCTATAATCCTCAATATCCTCTTCTGTAAAGTGGGAATAATAATAATTAATAATAATAATAGGGTTGATAAGAATTCACAGTTAAAGCATGAAAAGTCTTAGCGTAAAGCATTCAATAAATGTTAAGCCATTATTTTGATTACATTTGGCATTGAACCTTGAGCGAGAACTTCGATCAGTACTAAAGGAACAACAGGAGAAAAGCCAAGAAGTGGATAAGCATCAGACACATTAAAAGAGCAAGTCAGCAATACTTAAAATATGGTTATCAGTGCCAATTTATGAACAATTTTTACTGGTCCACAACGAGATAAATATTGAAATTGAGAGTGAAAATTTAGAAGGGAAAAGAAAATCCCCCAAAATATTGACAGGGTAAGTTTATACTGGTGTATTCATAATGAAAATGGGGCTTGTAGATTTTTATGTCCCTTTTTCTCACTTTTTCTAGCAAGTTTTAAATTGTATCTTATAAAAATAACAGTTCATGGCATATAGGAAATAATAAAAGCGACTGTCCTCTACCCCAGATAGTTTGAGAAAAAATTAATTCAGTGGAGCTGGATATAGCACCATAGAGATGATCCTGGAATCCAGGATCACATTGTGAGGAACTTCTAGGAACCTTGAATGTCTCAGAGTTTATACTTTATTTGGTGGACAATAAGGTCAATAAAAGTTTAGAGGTTGTAGGTTATGTGTGTGTAAATAAATGAACAACACACATTTCGTGCTCCCTCCCCCACCCTGTGAGTATGTAGTTTTTCTTTTTTTAAAAAAAAATTAAAAAGCTGTTTTTTTTTTTCTGGTTGAGAGGAGAGACCTGAGTTGCTCTGTGTTCCACAAAGATAACTGTTTGTATTTGATAAGAGTATGGTTAAACAAAGGAATTCAAACTTATCAAAACATAAAACGTTGAAAATACATCCACACTCTTTGTGGCCAGCAATGCGTATGAATTGTTGAGATAAGCTAGAGCAGGTAATCATATGAATCTCCTTTCTTCTCGGGCACTCTCATATAATTAATGCATAAACTGAAGAGAAATGAAATGAGTCTTCCTGATCTCCCAGTATGGATCACCTCCTCCGCCTTTCATCGTCGCCGACTGACAATCCTGCACCTGCAGGACAGGTTGTAATCGCGTACCCGTGGGTGGCGTTTAACAGCCCACAAAGCTTGGTGTTTCCAGATACCGTTAGCCCGGCACAGGGACGACCAAAAACGTCCCCGTTTTCCTTTCAGCTTCACAACTCCTTGCTTCCCTCCCCGCGCGGCCACTCTTTAAAGCCCACGACACCTTTGCCGAGGACTTTGCCCGACGTGAGGCGACAGCTACGGGAACACGCCGCGGCCCACAAGCCCAGGCCGCGCGGACTCGCGACGGTCTGAGGAGTCCCTTCAGCCCTGTATAAAGAAGCAAGGTCACCGGGCTCAGGACCCAGGGGGGGACACTCAGTTTCTAGTGGAAGCCAGGTGAGGAGCCGTGGGTCCCCTGAGTCCCAGCGAGGCCTGGGCCGCGCCGGAGGTGGCGCCCCAACCCTCGCCCGCGCGCGCGGCTTCCCT
>NW_006439568.1:24856532-24859863 GCF_000325575.1 Pteropus alecto | reverse complement strand
AAGCGGGGAGCGGGCGCCGGAAGGCGGGCGGCGGCTGCGGAGCCGCAGCGAGGGTGCAGCGACCGTTCCTCCCCAGGGCCGCCTCGCTGCCCCCTCCTCTCCCAAGCCCTGCCCCGGGCCTCCAAGGAGCTTCCCTCTCCCCCTATCCGGAACAAATCTCTAGTTCCCCCGATCCTCCGGGTGCTTTATCGTGGCTCCTTTGAGGTTCTTTTCGCTTTTTTAGCTCGTACTTTCACTTTTGGTGTGCACGTCTAGGCTGCACTCAGATTCACGTACTCAGGAGTACTCAATGAGTAATTGAAGAATGAGTGAGTACCTGTGAGGAAGAACGGGCGAATGAAGGAAGGAGGAGGTGAATAAGTATATATGAAGTAAAGCTGAATGGATATAAATACGTCTGAAATGGAGGCCGTGGAGACAGGCTTACGACTTTTATCTCTGGTAGTTGTTTTCCAAAAAGTTGTAAATGGTGTACTTCTGTAAAAGGAGTTCTAGTCTCTGCTGTTTTTAAAGAGAATAATCACAGAAGCACCCCCTATTTCCACGTTAGATAGATTTTCGCATATCTTAAAATATGCCTAGGCCTTTTCTTGCTTGTGATTTGTTTTCTATTTTGTACTTTTGGAGAATCACCATAATATTATTTAATATATTTCTGAAAGGTAAGGGTGAATTTAAAAGTAGAACCACATGACTCTGCTTTAAGTAACTTGTTTGTAAAACTAGGCATTTCTCTTGAATTCAAGATTGTGAAGAATCTTGTGTTTCTGAGACATGTACTGGATGACTCGTGGGTGACCGAAGCAGGCTGAATATAGTCCAGAGAGGAAAAGAGAGACATTTATCTGTGTATGATGCTTTGGAAGTGACATAGGTTGAGACTGCTTTAATGCCATTGGTCACTGCATCAGTTCTAGGTTTCCAGACCCATGTTCTGGAAAATCTGTATGACTTTAGACTTGTCACTTGATCTCTTTATTTCTTACCCTCCAAGGTGAGGGATGTTAGGTGGGGCCCCTATCAGAGTTAGACTTCTAGGATTCTCTTTTATCAGTAGAAGGCGAAATTGCAGGTGATTTAATGGAGTTCTTACTTCAGCTGTTCTGCTTCGGACTTTGTAGAATCTTGACCCTCTTTTTGCCTCTGCAAATTGCAGCTCACTCCTCTTCCTCTCCACATCTGCTAGAAAAGAACCTGGGAACTCAAAATGAGAATAATAGACTCAGGGCTGGTGGAGAGAAAGAAGGGCAGGATTTTATTCTGCATTGCCACTGGGTCCTGGATCTAACTTTTATCCAATGCAACCCAGCATGACAATGCTATATATTTCTATTATATCTAGAGAATTGTATCACTATTAATTTGCATGCATTTGAGATTAGATGACAACATTTTGGAGCTGGAAAGGCCTTAGGGAAATTTTTTAAAGCACTTAAAAAGTCATTTTACATGCATTTAAAAATACATTTTCCATGCTGCATTTAACAAAGTCCCAAACATGTTAAATAAAATAAAATTAATGCTACCTGTGTCAGTTATTTTAAATCTGTTGGGAGATATGGAGCCAAATGCGGTGTTGATGGAAAAAAGCCCCAAAAAACAAAAACAGCTTTCTCAGACTTTCCCAAAGAGCCAGTTTTGGGGTCACATGTTGTTCATGAATAGAATGTAACAAAGTTAATACCAATGGCTCACTGACTGGGCACCAAGCACTGTTATATTTATTTATTTTAGTTATATTGCCCCATTTAATCCTTACTGTAAACCTAAGAGCTAGGTACTATTGTAATCTCTATTCGACCTTCCTAAATTGAAACTACTTGCGTTTGGAAAATGGGATAGTCAGGTATTCAAAACAGACAATGGAGAAAGGGTTTCTCTCAGAAACATAGACAACCCAAAGTCTTTGTGATGTTGGAGAATGTGGGCTCTGTGTTCTGGGATATATATAAATTCTGAGGCATTGTGGGTTAGTGAATTTAGGATGGGAGCCCAGGGGTGGAGTTACTAAGATTGAATTACAGAGAATCGGTTGTTATATCATTTTGAAAATTATTGAATTCCGTTGGGACTCAGGTAGACTCCGATACTTTGATCTAGATGCACATGCATCCTAATTTTAAACGTGTTTAGACTTAAAATTTAGGGAGTATAAAATGGGTGACATCAAGAGCTGTCATTAGTCAGTAGCACTTAAGGGCTTTGAACTATAAGTACCAATGTTGTTTCTTGGGCTAGCTTTATGCCCTTGGTAAGGCATTGTACACAAAGTACATCTGCATCCCTGTAATCCAAGGACAAGAATGCAAGATGTGTTTCTAGGACCCTTGTAATTAATCGATGAGAGCAAAAGAGAGGCCCATAATATAAGTGGAAAATTGTTTTGTTTCTTCTTTGTCAATTAAATTTAGCCTCATGGAAGTCAGAAACCAATTGTGGCCACCTGAAAAACAGAGCTGATGCCAGTTCGATTTAGCTCAGGAGGCTGAAACTTTGTGCCGTGCCCTGAAGGCTGGTATGATAGAATAGACCTTCTCATTGTTCACAGTATTATGAAAAAAAAACATTAAAGCAACAATTTTTATTGCTTGCCCTGGAGCCAGAGCTTTAAAATGTACTTTTTTCTCCCCCTGCCCTCCCTAAACCACTTAATTTTTAAAAACAAAACAACCCATTCATGTGTTTGTTGTAGTCAGATTATTAGTCCTTTCTCTCTCTTTATTCCTGGGCCCTGTTTCTTTAATACAGCGAAGAAGTTGGGCTGATGTGCTTCTAGGTCTCTGGACTTTTTTTTTAGTTATTAACTTATTCAGCATATATTAATTTCAGTAACCATTTATTGAGTATGCACTGTGTGCTGAATAAAGATGGATGAAGTACTGAGTTTAAATAGGAAAGGAAAGCGAACCATTCACAAATAATTGTACCACAGGGTGATATGAAAGTAGTGGCCACACGTTCTCCCTGGAAATAGGTATGGTTAAAACTGAGGAAGATATCACAGAGTAGGTAAATTTTCAACTGGATCTTGAAGACTGAAAACGGAGAGTAGGGACAATGGTGTTCCAAGTGAGGAAAAATACTTAGGCAAGGAAAAGGAGGCAAGTATGAGCATGGCACTCCCAGGAAGAGAACAGGGCTTCACTGTGGCTACAGTAGAGATGTCTTGTGCTGTTGGGGCCAGAGATTGAAAGTCCTTGAATGCCATGTTATGCAGACTTTATGACAGCCAACATAACCTTTTTTATGAGTTTTTTTTTAAGTGGAGTTTTTATTTTTTATTTTATTTTTATTTTTTCCTGTTATCGAACTTTTATTTTTTCCTGTTATA
>NW_006439568.1:24811094-24856290 GCF_000325575.1 Pteropus alecto | reverse complement strand
TCCATGTCCATGAGTCTCTGTTTGTTTGTCCTGCTCATTCGTTGCTTTTAGGTTTATATCCCACATATAAGTGATATCATGTGATTTTCAACTTTTTCTGTCTGGCTTATTTTGCTTAGCATGATTATCTCGAGATCCATTCATGTTGTTGCAAATGGCAGTATTTCATCTCTTCTTATGGCTAACTAATATTCCATTGTATATATGTACCACAGTTTCTTTAGCCAGTCATCTATCGTAGGACACTTCAGTTGCTTCCATGTCCTGGCCACTGTGAACAATGCTGCTATGAACACCGGTGTGCAAATATCTTTTTTGGATATGGGTTTTCAAGTCTTTGGGGTAAATAGCCAGTAGAGGGATTGCTGGATCATATAGTAGTAGGTGAATTCTTAATTTTTTGAGGAACCTCCATACTGTTTTCCATAGTGGCTATACCAATTTGCTGCCCCACCAGCAGTGTATGAGGGTTCCTTTTCTCCGCATCCTCTCCAACATTTGTTATTACTTATCCTGTTGAGTAGAGCTATTCTAACAGGTGTGAGATAGTATCTTATTGTGGTTTTGATTTGCATTTCCCTAATAGTTAACGATGTTGAGCATCTTTTTGAATATTTGTTAGCCATTTGTATGTCCTCTAGGGAGAAGTGTCTGTTCAGGTCCTCTGCCCATTTTTTGATTGGATCATTTGTTTTTTCGTTATAGAGTTGTATGAGTTCTCTGTATATTTTGGATATTAGGCCCTTATCAGAGGTATTGCTTGCAAATATATTTTCCCATTTGGATGGTTGTCTCTTTACCTTGTTGACTATTTTGCTAAGCAGAAGCTTTTTAGTTTGATGTAGTCCCATTCATTTATTTTAGCTTTTATTTTAAGTGGGGTTTTTAAACAGGATACTATGATTGGATTTTCTTTAGAAAATAACTCCACAAATAATGTTTCGGAGGAACTAGAGAGGGAAAAGCCAGGAGGACAGAAGAAAATGAGAGTACTGTTGATATAGTCCAAATGAAATAAGATGAGAGTCTAAACTAACAAAGGCTTGACAGATATTCAGAAAAGAGAGAAGGTAAAATTTAATGACTAGCTGAATATGGGAAATAAGGTTGAAAATAATTTTGGGATTTTGGAATTGCTTGACTGGGTGAATGGAGATGCCACTAATAAGAATAATACATATAAGAAGAGGAAGAGGTTTTGAGAGAACAACAGTGAGTAGAGGTAACTGTGGAACATCTAGGGGAGATTCTTAGGATACAGCCTTGACTATAGCTGTACTGTGACATCATACAGTAGATACCTGTCAAAGTTATAACAGGTCCTCAGTCTAAAAAGACAAATTGCCATAAATCACTTAAAAAGAAGGAAAGTAAAAAAATCACATTAAACATGACTAATGACCATTATCATATTTCAGGTATGTTTCTTAGAACTCTACTTGTTATGTAGGCTCCAGTGAAGGAAAAAAGATTGGATACTCAAACAGTGAGGGGTTATTGTAAGCCACCAAGGGAAACCAAAATAGAGCAACACAGATGAAAGGAAGTGCTTGAAAGGAAGAAAGAAGAACAAATGGCAGGAGTGTAGCAGAGAGGACTGATGGCTGAAGATACAGGTATAGGTAGATTTGGAATACAGAGAAATAACAGCTTGAGTTGGCTCTTTCTTCCGAATAACTACTTACTGTACTTCTTTACATAAGAATCTCACAGGCTTTGATTTCTCTCATTCAGCTTGTCAGGAACAGACAAATAGGAGATTGTTCAGAAATACTGGGCAGAGGGTTTGATGTTATTTTGTAGAGAAAGTGTTGGGAGACTTTGAACTAAGGGAAGAATAGCAGAGGTAGAGTAAGGTAAAATGAAAAGAATAATGATCGGGAGGAATTTTCAGAACACTTAATGGATTTTATGATAAATGATTGTTAACAAGAAGGTAGATTGCATTAGCCTTGTTTGGAAAAAAGAATTTATTAGCATAGTACCTTATATTTTAAAAGAATTTTTATGTTTGATTGTTACGTAACTCTCAGAAGCAGGTGCATCCATATCCTATTATCTTTCTTTTATAAACTAAAAATCTGAATATTTAGAAGCCTGAGTTTGCCTCAGATCCTGTGGCTGGCGAGACTTTCAGTCCACTGCTCTGAATCATTGGAGACCATTTAAAACATATTGAACATAATGATTTGTAGTTAAATCCATCTAGCTACCTTTACTGCTTACGAAGCACCTATAAGTAGGACATTGGGTTGGGTGAAGCTCAGTTGGGAAATGGAAAGACAAACCCATTTTGTCTTGTGGTGGGACTCACATGAGTTAGTGATGAATATAAACTCACCAACATAGTGGGCCAAGGTAGAGAAACCAGAAACTCTTACGGGCCTTAAGTTCCACATCATTATTAAAGTGAAACCAAGTATAATTCAAAGTAAAGAGTATTATATTAGACCCAGAGTTATTTAGTGTGGATGAAAGATACATTCTATAAGGAAGACAGGAGAGCTGTGACCTTTTATGGGCCAAACATTTAAAAATACTTATCCTCAAAATATACAAAGGAAATGATTAGAAGTGTGAGTAAACGACCCAAACAATTTGTAGGTGACAAGATCTGTTGTTTACATGAATCAAGTAGACAAAAGCCAAATGATAATATACAAAAGACAAATGGTAAGATTTGAATAATACAACTATTGAGGTTGGAGGATATAATTCAGAAGAGTGAACAGGAATATAGAAAGTATCAAAAATGTGATATATTTTATTTAATTAAATATAATTATATTTGAATATATACATTTATGATGTACATATGTACAGATATATGTGTATATATAATCTCTTATTTATAGAAAATTGATTTCTCCTTGAAACATTTATGAAAGATTGTAAAAAAAAGTCAAATGAAGACTTCAGTGAGTTCCAGAGTCTTGGTCTTGTGCCTCAGTCCTCTGGTTTTGCTCACATTTTCAGTTAGCTTTGTCAAAATGATAAAAATAAAACATCCTTTCTTTTTCATGATGTTGTAAAGCCACTCATGTAATTCATCTCCCACATTTAGATGCCTGTACTTTTTGTGCCCAGAACATCATTTTGAGATTCTTTTACTATTATCAAAATACATTGTATCTATGTTATACGTGATTAATCTGAAGGTGCATTTGTTATATTTGATTAAGTGTTCTAAATCATTAATGCCATATGTATTTTATTGCAAATTTACTGTCTGAAACATCTGGCCGTTCTTTTATAGGGTTTTTCTTTTCATTAGCTTTACTGAGCTAAAGCTTAAAGAAAACAAGTGGCCATAGAAGACTAGAGAATGAATGTAGGATTATAAACTCCAATTAAGTTCTTTGAGAAGCAGAGGGCAAATCAAGGAGTTTAGCACTGTGCTGAGTGCATTTCACTACCTACTCAGTTCAAATTTTAGGGTTTACTACTTAAACTAATCACTCACTATCACTCTGTGTTTTCTGTAGTATAATAGTTAAGAATATGGGCTTTGAAGCCAGTTTCCTGGGTTCAAATCTCAGCTCTGCCACCAACACCTGAGTTACCTTGGACCAATTACATATGTTTTCTATGCCTCAGTTTCTTCATCTGTAAACTGAGGATAATAATTATAACTGGCTGTGATAAGCAGAATAACATCGCCCAAAGATGTTTATGCCCTAATACCTAGAACCTGTGGATATGATAAGGTATGTAGCAAAGGAGAATTAAGGTTGCAGGTGGAATTAAGATCACTAATTATCTGACTTTAAAGTAGGGAGATTACCCCGGATTATCTGGGTGGGCCCAATTAACAGTGAAAGAGGGGGACAGAAGAGGAGTCAAAGAGGGAGATGTGACTACGGGAAGAATGGCAAGAGAGATGTAATGTTGCTAACTTTGAAAATGGAGGAAGGAGGCCATGAGACAAGGAATGTGGGTGGTCATCAGAAGCTGGAAAAGGCAAAAATTCTTCTCTAAGATCCTCCAGAAAGGAATGCAGCCCTGCTAATACTTCGATTTTACCAAGCGAATCTAGTTTTGGACTTCTAACCTACAGAACTGTAAGACAATAAATTTGTTTCCTTTAAGCCACCAAATTTGTTGATTTGTTATAGCAGCAATAGAAACCTAATGCAATGTCCTATAGGTTTGTTGTTAGGCTTAAGAAATGTACACATGTAGGATAGGCCCACTACATGGTCAGAGCTCAGTCAATAGTAGCCACTATTATTATTCATTGGTTCTTTAGTTTCCCTCCCATCTTTGCCCCTTTGTCATAGTTGTCTTGTGATGAACCAAAGTTGTGCCCTTCCCCCAACGCTGTTTTTCACTCTCATGGTAGTTCCCACTCAGTTTCCAGCAGTTTGTCAAAATTGCTACGTAAATGTTCCTACCAGTTTATGGCTCCAGAGGCTTCTGCAGATTTGTGCTGTGACTCTGGATTTGCTTGTCTCTCCAGATTTTAGGGTGGTGGTTTGTTCTGTACCCTCAGTTCTCTGCTGGGTCTAAGGAAAGTTGCTTTTTCAGCTCATTCACTTTTATTTGTTGTAATAAATGGAGTGATGACTTCCAACCTCTTTACATTTTTTTGGGGCTGAAATGGGAAGGGAGGACAATGCTGTCTATCATTACTCCATCACTTTAAGGAGCTCCTCTGTACTCCAGAGCTCTTCATTTCTACCCTTGGCTTTCTGATTTCTATTCTGTGGTTTTCAGTCCATCGATCTGATTCCCAAATATGCTCCTTCTGTGTTTTCTGTATTGGTTAATTGCACTCAATCTGTGGGATAGTAGGTAATGTGAAGTGTCTGAAATATGTCGTTCAAAAAGGCTCAAAAGGTTATCCTTAACTCTTCCCTTTTCCTCATTCTCCAAAAATAAGTCACCAAATGCTGTTGTGTCTACATGTGATAGTTCCTGAATTCTTCTGTTTCTTTTTTTTCTTCTCATCCTTTCTATCATTGCCCTAGTAATATTTCGTATTGTCTCTTGCCTTAGCTAGGCAGAATCTTTTAAAGTACTTCATCCTCCACACTGCCAGAAGAATTGGATAATAGGCTGGATCATATTATAGGCTGGATCATTCCCTTCTCAAAAGACCTGTGTTTTGAGAAATTGTGGCATAAAGTCTAAATTCCTAATATGGCATTTAAGGTTCTTAAAGAGCTGGCCTTAAAATACATCTCTAGGTACATTCTTGTTGTATTCACTTACTGTATGCTTTTCCTGGGGCTGCTATAACAAAGTACCACAGACTGGTGGGGTTTAAACAGCAGAAATTTATTTCCTCACAGTTCTGGAGGCTGGAGGTCCAAGATCAAAGTGTCAGCAGGTTTGCTTTCTTCTGAGTCTTCTCTCCTTGGCTAACAGATGGCCATCTTCTAGCTGTTCCCCGCTGCCCCCGCTTTTTTTTATGTTCATGCACATCTCTGGTGTCTCTGTGTCCAAATTTCCTCTTTTTATAAGGACACCAGTCAGGTTGTATTAGGACCTACCCTAATACCCTCGTTTCAGCTTAATCATCTCTTTGAAGGCCCTGTCTTCAAGTACAGTCACATTTCAAGATACTAGGGATTAGGGCTTCAACATACAAATTTTTGGAGTGCAGGACACAATTCAGCCCATAACACTGACTATATTCCTCCATATATTTTGTATGTGTGCATCAGATAACATCAAGAGTACACGTCTTGACCTGGGAAGGTCTTAAATATACTGATTCCTGGGTCTCAACTGGCTCTTCGGAATTAGTAAGTCTGAAATGGGACTGAGGATATATTTGTTGCATGCATGTACATGTGTTTAAATTTCTCCCTGGTGCTTTATAGTACCCCAGCTTCCCTAGACTTTAACCCTTTCTAGGAAACATTATAAATGTTAATACCTTTGCTCATGGTTGTTCTTTAACTAGAAATATCCTTACAACCTACAACTATGAATATTCATCTGTCCTGCAAGGCTGAGCTGAAATACCATCTTCTCTATTATTCTGTATTCTCTACTGTGATAATCTTGCAATACTTTGTCATTATTTTACTGTAAGTACTTGAGAATGTATTTTCTTCTGTTTTGTATGATAGTTATTTGCTTTCCTCTTTCACTTGCTTCCTGAGGCCAAGGATGACATATTCTTTATTTCCGTATATCTGAAACAGTTGCAGTTGCTCTGAGCATAGTAGGTAATTTTTCCCCCCTCGTTAACACCCCTTTCCCCACTTCCGCCCCTGACCTATGGATGTTGCCATCTCCCCCCCTTTTTTTTAAGAACTGGATCTCTGAAGGCGAGGTGTCTCCCCCCACATGCTTGTGGTGCACACCTGGGGCCGGGCGTACCAGGGGGACCCAGTGAACCTGGGGCCCGGAGCAGCCAGGGCCTGGCACACTCAGGTTGTGGTCCATGGCTCCACCTGGGACATGAACCCAGGACCTTCTGCATGTAAAGCAGACGTGCTAACCACTACTCTATAGAACCACCCACATAGTAGGCAATTAATCAATGTTTGTTGTATGAATAAATAAATGAACTCATTAATAACTGATTATAATTTTCTTATGACTTTTTACATATTGGAGCCAATTGGATAAAAAAAGCTTATAAAATATGAAACAAGTGGTAGAATTTTCATTCTTTTATTAAATATCCTTAACATGATACACAGCAATGTACCTAATGTGTATTTCCAATTTATGATTTTAAACAGTTATAAACATCTGTCAAAGAAGGTATTCAATAATAGGAAGAGGATACAGAGAAAGCATCATACCAATTTGTGATAATGGCATCTTTTTTTTTTGCATTGCATTTTTCAAAGCAGAGTGTGGTCTGATTTTTTAAAGGTGAATGGATTCCCCAATGTCCATTTGTGGTATATCCTTGTTTATCCTCTCAATCAAAATGCTTCTTTATAGTTGGCATGTTAAGGTCTGCTTCTCTAAAGCTATACTTTCCTGGGTCAATGTATAACAAACAATTCTCAAAAATAATTGTATCAGCTAAGACCCAGTTTCTGGGCAAGGATCTAGATTGTGGCATTCCCTCTTGGTGAGTTTTCCAGAAACTGCTAAAACTTCAACCCTATACTTTCTAGAGAGTGTAATTTACCTCTCACATAATTTTTCCAAAGCCTTTTCTGAACCAGGACAGGCAGTAACAGAGATTGGCAGGGGAAGGACCGACATCTATCCATAGGGGAAGAAGGACTCTACTTTGAAAACACAGATGAGCCTTGGGATGTGGAAATTTACAAGGCTCAGAAAGCCCTGAAACATCTTCAGAAGCTGAGCCCAGCATAATAATGGGAGGCTGTGTGCTGGCTTGGCATTGGAGCCTGTCTGGCACAAACTACACTGTAAACAACTCTTCAAACATTTGCATCTGCATACATGACATTAGATTCTCAAAATGTCCAATTAAATACTTGTCAGTGGAAGAAATGTTTGTTTCCTCAGCTGACCTGGTGTCAACTTGGCCTTTCTGTTGGGGAAGCAGTTTCAGCTGATACTGTTGTATGCTCTTCCTTTGTGGACCTGATCTTGTCCTTGTTCAGAAAAATATTCTTCTTGAACGCCACAGAAACTGTGCCAAGTTGTGTACCATGGGATTAGGTTAGGTAACTAAAGAAAAATATCCCAGCTGTGAGTGCTTTTCAAACCCAAGAAAACCTATTCAGGGCTTCAGTTTCTTTTATACACTTCTACACTTTTAGTACTTAAAAATTATAAAAGTGATAGCAGCTGAGAAAAAAAGGATAGGGTGATACATTTTTGAGAATATAATTCTCATAAGGACTGAATTCATTTTTCAACATTTGAACAAATGTATATTGAATCAGTGTTCATAGTGGTGATGTGTGTATCATATATGTGTGTCTCTATTCATTCTGACAGACAAAGAAATGATCAATTGTAAGTCACTGTGATTGTTACAGCCATGAAGGTTTTAGACATATGATGTAGAAACATAGAGGAAGAGAGGAAGGAAATGAAGGAGAAGAATCCAATTTAGATTATTCTTCGGAAAAGTTTGAGTATATGTGAAGTAGAAAGGTGTGTAACCTTGAGTAAATTTTGCAATTATGAAAGCCTGAGTTTCCTAATCCATTAAATAAGGAATGTGATAAAAGGAACATCAAAGGTTATTGTCAGGATTAAGTAAAATGATCTATTGGAACTGCTTACAGTAACACTTGCCACATTATTAATGCTCAGCAAATGTTAGCAGGAGGTTTAAGCATTCCTCTGTGATGAAGAGGAGCCAAGGAGAGGGAGAAAAACTGGATAATTGGTACAGTACAGATAGAAAATTTGGCTTTGGAAAAGGGGATGGGCAGTTCTTTCACTGGGACATGAACTGAGAATGACTGTATAGATAAAGGGATAGAAAAGTTTGAGGTGAGGATGAAGAAAGCCAAGGCATGTCTTGGTCATATTGTCTCCTCACTTATGTAGAGGAGGAGAGCTTTTGTTGAGCATGAGGGGAGTAGGTGTGGAATTTGGGGCTTAAGGAGAATGGAAAAACTTTGTAGCATCTGTTCTGGGAAGTTTGATAGGGGTCAGCTGTAAATAAATATAAGGGTTGCCAAGCAATGCAGAGGGCCCAGCTGAAATCAGACATTGTTAGTTTTTGGTATAGTAATTTGGATGATATAAATGTTGATGGTGGTATTATGCACTCTGGATTGAGGACAAAACATTCAAAATTAGTTTTGAGGAATAAGCAACTAAGTGAGGAGGAAAAGCATAGGTATTCTAACATGCTAATGAAAGTATTATTGGATCATTAATTACCAGATAAGGTTGTGAGCAAAGATTAATTTGAAATGGTGAGCTGGGTGGATAGAAGTACAGACAGACTGGAGGTGAGGAGGTATATTAGTTTGGGCTCCTATAACAAAATGCCATAGACTGACATTTTTTTTTAAACAACACAAATTTATTTCTCATAGTTACGGAGGCTAGAAGTCTGAGATGGTGCCAGTATGGTCAGATTCTGGTGAGGATCCTCTTCTGGGATTGCAGACTGCCGCCTTTTCATATCTTCACATGGTTGATAAAGAGGGAGCAAGAGCTCTCTGTTGTCCCTTTTATAAGGGCACTAATTCCATTTATGAGGGCTCCACCCTCATGACCTAATTATCTCCCAAGGGCCCTGCCTGCTGATCCCATCACATTAGAGTTAGAATTTCAACATGTGAATTTGGACACATTCAGCTAATTGCAGGAAACTCTTCACTTAGATAGCCAACATCAGTCTAGCTGCTATTTTATGCTACACATGTGCTAAGTGATGGTGATACAAGGATAAGGGAAAAACAATTTACAGAAAAGCATGTCTTGAGCTCCTACCATATACTAGGCAGATCATGTGATATTAATCTTTCCCTCGAAATCTTAAAGCCTAGTGACATAATTTGGATAATTTCAATTCAGATTGTGGTAACCTGTGAAGGAGGTAAGCAAACTGTGAGAAGAGGAGCCAGGTCAGGAAAAGTGTTTTGGGAAAGATCATGCCTGGGCTGACTTAAGATGATTGTAGAAGAGTGGGGGCAATGAATGGCAGAAAGAGAGAGGAAAACAGCGGACTGTGGGGATTGATTTGGCCAGGGCAGGTAAGAAAAGGTTTCAGAGAGAAGGTATATAAGATTCTGACTACCATTTCTAAGATATGGTGGTTTTCCTCCACACATCAAGCAATTCTGACACCACCTGGATGTCTTGCAATAACTCAATTCTGATACTATTGTTAAAAAACAAAATTCAACCAAGTATATTTAAAGATCAAATTAGCTTTATTTAGCTGTTCATAAATAGGGCAGCATACCATCTAGCAAAATCGAAGGAGCTTTGAAGAGCTTTAAAAGGAAGGGCTTTTACAGGCAGAAAGGGGATGAGACAAGGAAATTATTTAGCAAAGAGTGGATTGTTTCAGGCAAAGCCACCTTCTTTTGGGGATCAGAAGGGGTCTGTCAGGCAGGTAACCTTACTTGTGCTGACCAGGACATTCCAGACTGACTGGTTAAGATTACATTCCTGGGAAAGGCTGAAACTGCAGTTAGGTTAGGTATTAAGTCTCAGGTGATGTGGGCTTAGCACAGGTGACTCCAGTTTGGGCCTGTTCCTCGCTCTACCCCGCCCCCCCCCGCTCTGTCCCTCCTTTCCTTCTTCCCTCTCGCCCTCTCCCCCGCCCCTGCCACATACACACACACTATTGCCCCACTCAGATAAAAACTTTACTTACTAGATTACTGGTTTATTGTAAAAAAATATGACTTAGGAACAGCCAGCTGGAAGAGATGCGTAGGGGAAAAGGGCTTAGAGCTTCCATATCCTCTCAGAACACACTACTCTTTCCACATCTCCGTGTATTCACCAATCTGGAAGCCCTCTGAATCCTGTCCTTTTGAGTTTTTATGTGGGCTTTATTACATAGGCATGATTGACTAAATAATTGGCCATTGGTGATTGAACTCCATTTCCAGTCCTACTCCTCTCTAATCACGTGGTTGATTTCCCTGGCAACCAGCCCCCATCTTCACACATGGTTCCAAAATCACCTCAATTTAATGCAACAAAAGACACTTTTGTTGCTGTCATCACTTAGGAAATTTCAAGGGTTGTAAGGAGCTCTCTGCCAGAAATGGGGACAAAGACCAAATATATATTTCTTATTATAAACCACAGTATCACTGTATGATACTGTTGCTAAGTGAGAAATAAAGAAGACCAGAATCGAAGTTATAAAAATTTTATTGGTAGGGACAGATGTAAGAGTATACGATGACGAGATTTAGTGACTGATGGAATATATGGGAGAGTGAATAGATGATTTTGTACTTTTAAGCCTTAATGATAGGGACAATCGTGGTTTTATTAACAGAAAGTGGGAAATCCTCTTCTTGAATTGGAGAAGATTTGGAGGAAGAGATGAGTTTAGAGATGTTGAATCAGAACATATGGTTGTAAGTGAAAGCAATCCAAGCGAAATGAGATTAAACCAAAAGAGGGAGTATGTAACTTTCATAACTGGAAAGTTCAGAGATACAGCTGGCTTTAGTTAAGGTTGGGCCCAGGCCTCAAATGATATGATATGAGTCTATAACATTCCCTATTATTTCTATCTCTTAATTCAGCCTGCCTTGCTTGGTTTCATTCAGCAGAGAAACTCTCAGCATAGGGTAGGCAAAATAAATGCTTAAAGCCCCAGATTCACATGCTATCTATCCCAGTGAAAAAACTTTTGTTCACAACATCCATATGTTTTAGAATATATTTTTTTATTATTTGAGTGTGGTGAGACCAATAGATAGGCAATGATTGACATTGAAAAGATAGTTACAGTTCCCAAGAGGAGTGGGTATGTCTTTCCATACAGGGCCACACAAGGAATCACCAGGGTCAGTTAGGCAGTAGGAGTGAGGAAAAAGTAAGGCAAAGACTTTATTGTGGTTTTAGTGAGAAAGAATGGGTGAGGCAAGGTAAGCAGTCCTATGATTGGTTAGTTTGGATAATTTCAGTGGGCTCAGGTGTAGGGGCTCTCAACTTGTCTGGTACCTGGTCCTGGGTTGACTAGGGCATGGGAATATTGACTCGGCATGTGAGAATTAGATAAAGGAAGTGGAGGGTATGGGCTTTGGATAGGTTGGTTTAAAGATGAAAGGAATATTCACAGGGTAGCCTAGGATATATATGAGGAACATAGGAAGACTATGAAAGGTAGAAAGAAGAAGGCAGACCAACTAGGGATCTTCAGACCTGAGTTCCTTTTTTTTTTCCGCCTCATATATATTTCAGATTTGGTGCTAAGGAAGCTGGCAATTAGAAATGTCAGTGAGTACAGACAAAAAACAAAAAACAAACAAAAAAATCAGAACAGCTCCCCAGAAGCCTGTTCTCTCTAGCCAAAGGACCAGGGAAAGGATAGTCCAACAAGACAGAAATCTTTTAGAAATTAACCGTTCTACTCTAGTCAGAAATTATAGGAAAAAACTGTGGCCCCACTGTGACCCATGCCAACAAAAGACTGAGTGGGTAGCTTAGATTTTTACAGGTCTGTAACAAGGTATCTCAACACCCTTTCCAGGGTGTTGTCAGAGAAGAACAAGTAGAAAGCCAGAACGTTTACATCCACTAGCTATTTGTGATCTTCCACACATCAACCCCACCTATGGAATCACTAAAGACCATGTGGGAAATTTGGACTTGCGGCCCAAATGAATAATAATGCGCCCCTTCCCTTCCCTTATGGCCGGGTGTCATAGGAGATCTAGTGGAGATTCACTACTTTCACAATTGCCAGCAATAATAAGACCACCCTGCTACATTGACAGTGGAGATCCCACATGGGGGATCTGGAATTTCCAACCTCATTTGGAATTTATAAGGAGACTCTCCTTGAGTGTCAGTGGAAACCAGGTAGGGAACCTGGACTGCTGTTTCCACTGACAGTGATGAGGCAACATCTTCCCTTCTCCTGTTACAGTGGTGTCAGGGAAAGCCAGTTAAAATAGAAGGTTTAAGTAAGATCCAGAGTCTCATAACATAATACAAAATGTTTTTCATTGAAAGTCATGTCATAACAAAGGAATCAGGGAGAGCTCACACTGAATGAAAAAAGACAATATATGCAACACCAAAATGACAGATTTTTGAAATATCTGATAAAATAAAACTTTAAAGCAGCCAGATAAGAATGTTTTAATGAGTAATTACAAATATACTTGAAACAAATGAAAACATAGAAAGCCTCAGAAAAGAATTAGAAAATCTCAGCAAAGAATTAGAAAAAATAAAGAAGAATCAAATACAAATTTTATAACTGAAAAATACTATAAGCAGAATAAAAATATCAGTGAGTGGGTTCAATAATAGAATGGAGAGGAAAGAAAAATCAGTGAATGGGTTCAATAGTAGAATGGAGGGGAAAGAAATTGCCCAACCTGACCAATAGAATAAATAGACTGGAAAAAAACCAAACCAACTAACAGAGCCTCAGAGAGTCTTGGTACTATAAGAAAATATTAAACATCCATGTCATCAGAGTCTCAGAAGGAGAGGACTAAGAGATCAAGGTTGGAAAAAACACTCAAATAAATAATGGCTGAAAACGGCTACATAAATTTGATAAGAGATATACACCTAGATATTCAAGAAGCTGAGCAAAATACCAACAGGATAAACCCAAAGAGATTTCTTCCAACACTCATCATAATTAGACTTCTGAAAAATAAGACAAAGAAAAAAAGTCTTGAAAGCAGGCAGAGAAAAATGACATGCTACCTATTGAAAATACAGTAAGAATGAAAGTGGGTTTCTCATCAGAAACCATGGAGGCAAATGAGCTCCTGAAATAGCTCAGTTGGGAGAGCGTTAGGCTGAAGAAACCATGGAAGCCAGAAGATGATAGCACAGTATCTTTCAGGCGCTGAAAGAAAACAGTCAACCAGAATCTTTTACCCAACAGACATCCTTCAGGAAGAAAGGGGAAATTGACATTCTCAGAGAAAACAACCTTAAGCAGACTTACCCTAAAAGAATGGCTGGGAGTTCTCCGAATATAAAGGAAATGATGAAAGAAGGAACCTTGAAACATTAGGAAGTAAAAAAGTATGGTAAACAAAACTATATTGGTAAAAACAATTCACTTTCCTTTTCCTTTTGAATTTTCCTAATTGTGTTTGATGCTTGAAGAGAAAATTATAATACTTTAAATATAATTCTAAATATATGTAGATATTTAAGACAGTTATAAATATGGAAAGGTTAAGGGATATAAGTTTTCTATATGTCACTCAAATTGGTCAAATGATGACACCAGTAGCCTGATGTTTTATATATACATACACATTTATAATATAATACCTACAGCAGCCACTAAAAATGCTATGCAAAGAGATATACTCAAAAATGTTATAGTTAAGTCAAAATAGAATTATATAAAATGTTTAACTCACGGGCAAGCAGGGAAAAAACCTAATATAGCAGTACAGGCAGGTCGAAAATAAAAGGATGCAAAAACAAAGAGTTGATTCCCATTATTCATGGTAGCTATGTTCTATAGTCTCTGTGAACACTGAGTTAGCAAATACTGAACTGCTGCTTCTAGGGGAAATGTAGGGTTAGGTTCCTGCGAGTCTCTGTTTGTTTTTTTCATCAACTAATCAACTGATCAATATTCTTGTTATACGTGTGTTCCTGTTTACAGACAGCTTATTAAGTATATATTATTCATTCATTAACTTTGTACCGATAGCCCAAAGTTCTGTAACTCATGTCTAATCAAAACTTGTCTAACACATGTTTTCTGCATAAGGCACACCACAGCCTTCTTGCACTTAGGAACACTAGAAAGCACTTAGCACTATGCTTGAGGTTGTTTTAAACAATGACATCACTCCCCCAAAAGGCACAAAAATGAGAAAAATGTGGCACTAAATAGACTGTGAATAGGACGTTTGCTTACAGCTTGAGATCTGAAATAAGAAGGCAGAGTATTTCCTTGTTTGACTTTAGCTGGGAATGTGTATGTTGGACAAGTCAATTTTTTTTTTTGCTGTTCTGTGCATATCTACAAATGACTACAAAATACTGATTTTGGGATTATAAATAAATTTTAGCTAGTAGGTGAATTAGCAAATACAAAATCCATAAGTAATGAGAATTGACAGGATCATGTAAAAATCAAAGGAATGCAAGAGCAGGTATATTAATATCAGATTAAGTCTATCTCAGGGTAAAGAAAATTACCAGAGACAGAGACATTGTATAATGATAAAAGGGTTAATCTCCCAAGAAGACATAGCAATTTTAACTGTTTAGCATCCAAAACAGCTTTAAAACCTGATATCAAGATAGACCATATCTTAAACCATAAAACAAACCTCAACTTATTTAAAAGAATTGGACTCATACAGAATGTATTGTTTGGTCACAATGATATCAAACTAGAAACAAACAGCAGAAAGATAACAGGAAAATCTACAAAAACACTCAAAAACTAAACAACATGCTTCTAAATAGTGCATGTTCAAAGAGGAAATCTCAAAAGAAATAAAAAATACAGTGAAGGGAATAAAAATGAAAATATGTGTTAAAATTTGTGGGAAACAGCTTAAATAGTGTTAGGAGGAAGCACTAAATGTATACATTAGAAAAGAGGAAAATCTAATATCAATCTAAGTTTCCACCTCAAGAAACTGTGAAAAGAAAAAATAAACCCAAAGCAAGCAGAAGGAAGGAAATAACAGAAATCAGTGAAACTGAAACCAGAAAACAATAGAGAAAATCAATGAAATAAAGAGGTGATTCTTTGAAACAATAAACTGACAATTCTCTAGCAAGACTGATAAAAAAGAGAAGATACAAATACCAATATCATGAATGAAAAAAGAAATCACCAACTGCAGCCACCGAAAAGTTAATAAGTGATTACTACAAACAACTCTACATATATAAATTTGACATAGATGAAGCAGACCAATTCCTTAAAAAACACAACCACAACTCACCAAATATGAAATAATTTGAATAGCCATATAATTATTAAGAAAATTGTATTTATAATTTAAAATCATCCAAGAAAGAAATCTTCAGCCTAGAGAGTTTCACTAGAGAATTCTACCAAATGTTTAACCCATTTCCTGTTTAGAAAAAAAGTGCGACTTGCTGCCAGCATTGATTTAATTTTACATAAACAAGTTCTTTGAGGCTGAAGCAAATCTGACTGGTTTTCAATGTGAAATAAAAGATAAAAACTGTTCTTGGAATTATTTCTAAACAGAACTTCTCTCTAATTCTAATGCAACAGAAATGTATACAAAAATTGGATTCATCAAATGAATCTTCGGCTGACAACTGTTCAGGAACGATGTTAACATCATGTGTAGGAATGCTACGTTTTTAGGATTTGACATTTTCAGTGATTGAGAACTATATTTTGTAAATGAAAACACCATTACTAAAAATAGAATGCTATAAATAGAGTGATGTCATTTGTTTCTAAAGACTCGATATACTAGAGCAATGCAATAATAATAATAAAAGCAAGATATTTTGTGGCAAACTTTGGGAGTAAGGTTAGGACTGTAATCCACGAGTTATCTTGGAGTAAACACTGCAGTCACAAGTGCCACTGGTGAGTATTGTCCGGGCAAATGGGAAATGAGTTAAAGAAGAATTAACACCAATTCTATATTTTCTAATTCAAAAAACAAAAAGTGAGGGGAACATTTCCTAATTCAGTTAATGAAGCTAGTATTACTGTGATACCAAATGGCAAAAATAATACAAAAAAAGAGAACTACAGACTAATGTTCATAATGAATACAGACATAAAAACCCTTAACAAAATATCAGCAAACAGAATTCAGCCATGTAGAAAATGAACTATATGCCTAAAATAGAAAAAAACTACATGATTGATTCAGATGGGTTTATTCCAGGGATGAAAATCAATCAGTATAATTCACCATATTAACACACTAAAGGAGAAAAGTCACATGATCCTATCAATTGATGTGGTCAAAGCATTTGACAAAATTCAACATCTTTTCATGATTAAAACTCTCAGAAAGATAGGTATTCAGGGGCACTTCCTCAGTTCGATAAAGAGCATCTACAAGAAACCAACAGCTACATTTCAGTTAATGGTGAAAACCAGTGTTTTCCCCCTGAGATCAGAATAAAGTGAGAATAATCAGTTTACTTATTTCAGGCCTCATTACAGACATTATCAAGACTGTGTGGTATTGGTTGATAGACACATAGATTAATAGAGTAGAACAGAGAACAAAGAAATAGATACATGTAAATATGTCAGCTGACTTTCCACAGAGTTGTCAAAGCAATGCAGTGAAGGGATAACCTTTTTAAAAAATGCTGGAGCATCTGGACACCATCAGCAGTATATAAACATTGACCTAAGCCGCACATCTTATATGAAAATTAACTCAAAATAGGTCATGGTTTTAAATGTAAAATGTCAAACTACAGAACTTTTCAGATTAAAATAGGAGAAAATTTTCAGGATCTAGGAATGGGCAGAATTCTTTTTAAAATTTTTTTTTCTATTACAGTTGACACACATATTAGTTTTAGGTGTGCAACACAGTGATTAGACATTTATATAACTTAAAACGTGATTACCCAATAAATCCAGTACTCCCTGAGGCCATACATAGTTATTATAATACTACTAACAATATTTCCCATGCCATATTCTACATCCCCATGACTATTTTGTAACTCCCAATTTGTACTCTTAATCTCCTCCCTTCCTTCACCTATCCCCCTAATCATCCCACCTCCTATTCAGCAACCATCAAAATGTTCTCTGTGTCTGTGAGCTTGTTTCTGTTCTGTTTATTTATCCTATTCACTAGATTCCACATATAAATGAAATCATATGACATTTTGTCTTTGATATACTCCGCTCTGCATAATACCTTCTAGGTGCATCAATGTTGTTGCAGATGACTAAATTTCATTCTTTTTTATGGCTGAGTAATATTTCACTGTATATATGTACCACCTCTTCTTTATCCAGTCAGCCATTGATGGACACCCAGGTTGCCTCCATATTGTACATAATGCTGCAATGAACATACATATGCAAACATCCAATCCAAGTAGTGTTTTTTTTTTTCCCAGATAAATATGAAGAAGTAGGATTAGTGGGTCCTTCTTTGTCTCCTGTTATAGTCTTTGATTTAAAGCCTTTGATTTAAAGTCTGTTCTGTCTGATATAAGTATTGCTACTCCTGCTTTTTTCATTTTTGTTTTCATGAAATATCTTTTCCCATCCCCTTACTGTTGTCTGTGTGTGTCTTTCGATCTGAAGTGAGTCTCTTGTAGGCAGCATATGTAAGGGTTTTGTTTTCTTATCCATTTAGGTACCCTCTGACTTTTGATTAGAGCCTTTAATTCATTTACGTTTAAACCAGTTGTTGCTAGATATGTAGTTATTGCCATTTTATTCAGATTTTTGATTTTTTTTCTCTTCTTTTTAAAGAAGTCCCTTTAACATTTCTTGTAATTTTGGTTTGGCGATGATGAACTCCTTTAGCTTTTTCTTGTCTGAGAAGCTCTTTATCTGTCCTTCAGTTCTAAATGATGGCTTTACTGGGTAGAGTAATCTTGGTTGTAGGTTTTTGCTTTTCATCACTTTGACTATTTTGTGCCAATCCCTTCTAGCCTGCAAAATTTCTGTTGAGAAATCAACTGACAGAGTTATGGGAGTTGCCTTGTAGTTAACTAAATTAGGCAGAGTACTTATACTCGACACAAAGAAAATGATTCTTGGAAAAGTGATAAATTGGACTAAATCAAAATTAAACACTTTTGCTTTGCGAAAGACTGTTAAAAGTATAAAAAGACATGCTACAAATTGAGAGAAAATATTTGCAAATCACATATCTGACAAAGGACTATTATCTACAATATATAAACTTTCAAAACTCAACAGTTAAAAAGCAAATAATCCAATTGCAACTTAAGTAAAAGATAAGAAGTAACATTTTACTGAATAAGATATGCAGATGGCAAATAAGCACCTAGAAATATGCGCATCATTTTTCATTATGGAAATGCAAATTTAAACCATGAGATATCACTATATAGCTATCACAGTGGCTTAAATTAAAAAAAAAAAAATACCAACTGCTGGCAAGGATGCCAGGAAGCTGGGTCACCCATACATTGTTGGTGAGAATGTAAAATGTCACAGCCACTTTGGAAAAGAGCCTGGAAATTTCTTAAAAAGTTAAACATGCAACTACTGTGCAATCCAGCAATTGCATTCTTGAGCATTTATCCCAGAAAAGTGAAGACTTATGTTCATACAGAATCCTGTACAGCTTTATTTGTTCTAGACAAAACTGGAAACAACTCAGATGCCTTTAATGAGTGAATCGGTAAACCAATAATGATATATTCATACTTTGGCATACTTTGGAATACTACTCAGCAATAAAAAAGAACAGACTGTTAATATAGGAAATGACCTGGATGAGAAAAGCAAATTCTAAATGTTATATACTCCAAGATTTTACTTAGATAACATTTTTAAAATGACAAAATTATAGAAATGGAGATGTGATTAGTGATTTCTAGGACTTAAGGAGCTAGTAGTGGTGATAGGGGGTGGGAGGAGGAATGGGTGTAGCTGTAAAAGAGCAATACGAGAGATACTTGTGTTGATGAAAATGTTCTGTATCTTAATTGTATCAATGGCCTGGTTCTGATATTGTACTATAGTTTTCTAAGATGTTGCATTATGGAAAATTGGGTAAAGGGTACATAAGGATCTCTCCAAATTTCTACTTATAACTGCATGTGATTCACTGGTCGACAAATATTTATTCTGAATTCTTGCATTGCACTCAGCATTATGGTGGTTGGAACTTCTTTTATAGATGCATAAGATTTAGAGTACATGCAAACAAAAGGGGTGTGTGTGTGTGTGTGTGTGTGAAAGAGAGAGAGTGAGCGAGTGCGCGTGCATATATAAGTATGTATGAGGAAGTAGAAATAACTCTTATTTCAATATTTCTGATGTCCCATTGTGAATTGTAAGAGCCATAGTGTAAAGTGGCATTTGTAATCCTACTTAGTTTTTAACTTGCCAAGAAGAATATCGTCTCTCAGGATAGGTAACTCCTCTACAGTACTAACCATTGTATTGTCAAATCCATGTAAATTATGCAAAACAAAAGAAAAACAAATGGCCTAGATAAGGTTTGGCAGCTGCAACAGCAGGGAACCTATCAATTTGTTGTAATCCAGTACATTTAAAAGAATATTCTCCTAATTAATTCTGCTTGGAATGAATAAAGAATCATATGAAGAATCTGCAACTCATTTCAAACAATTGAGGAAAAAAGAAAATTCTTGTCCACTTTTTCTTGGTTTGTGTTTATGGAATATATGAAAGTTTAGCATTTTAGATTCTTTCCTAATTATCAGTTAATTTACCTGTAGAATCTCTTTGAGGAATAATTTTCATACCAAAGTTTTAACTAGAGTGATATTGTTCACTAATACAGTTTTCAGGGCTCTGGCAGAAAAACAAGACTCTATCAAATGTCGTGGTTTAGAGGAATTCTTACAGATTTAGGTGAAATAGATGAAGATTTCTTTTTTTATATAGAATCAAACAATTGTCTTTCTATGCAGCATTCAATATGAGCTTACTATGTAATGAAACCATAAAAGCAAATTGAAACCATAAAAGCAAAAGAGGCAAAAAATAAAGCTTCATGGACATCTCAGACCATTTGTGAAAGCTGCTATATTACAGATCAAAAAGCAGATAGTTAACAAATACTGAACGCCTTGACAGGGCTGCACCATTGTACCACTTCAAAGCATCTGAATGAGGTCTTCTGTGCATCAGCCCTGGCACCTACTATGTGCCTGATACTGTATTAGGTGAACAAAACGTGAAAATCCCTGCCCTCATGGAGGTTCCATTCTATACTAGAAATATGGACAACAAGCTAAATGGGTAGTTAATTTTATAGTATGTTTGGAAGTGATATAGTCTATGCAGAAAAATATAGCAAAGGAAGAGGAAAAGTACTGTTAGAGTGGGTGGAGTGGTTGCAACTTTAAATATGGTGGGCAAGGAAAGATTGACTAAGAAGTGAATTGAGAGCAAAGCCTTGAAGGCTCTATGTTCTCACTGGTTAAGAGGTTCAGAGGTGGGAACAATGCACTTCAGAACAGAGTGACTGGGGCAGAGGGAGGGAGTAAGTAGCCAGGAGGTCTGAATGTAGTAAGGGCCAGAGTCGGGGCATCCTAAGGACTTTGACTCACAGATGGTGAGCACTTTGAGGACTCTAAAGAGGGTGGAGCATATGATTTGACTGGATAGCTTTGGTATGAGTACTATGTTGTCTTGCTAGTTAGGAAGGAGCACAAATGCCATATTGAAGCAATTTCAGAAAATGCTAAGTTGGGGCTGCAGCTGGGGAAAAGGGTGGTTAGAATGAAAAAACAAAACACCTTCATGAGACTTTTCTACTACTTTAAAGAAAGTGGAGGGTAGAGGAATGGGAGATATAGTCTTGTAATAAAAAATCTTATTTCTAAAATAATTGCTGGACTAGAAACAATGAAATTGATCATAGGGAGATCTATTTTAGTAGGTAATGTGATATATCAACCATTATCATAGTATCTTAAAATTTCAACATTGCAAAATACCCAAAGCTGGCGTTTCAGCTTGGATTCCTCCCACTGGAAAATCCTGTTGGAAATGGAAAATATTTCAAAGAGAAAGGGAGTCTGAGAAGTAGAAAGCACTGAAATATATGCATTTAAAAAAATCTTTTTGTCCTTTTCTTAACGATGTGCTTAAAACATTTTTGTGGGTTATTGAGACTCTTTAATAAATATACCCATTTACATCTCATTAAAGTCAGATCTACATGGCCGAATAGTATAGTTTTGAAGTCTCTAATGTATAAGACTTTATGACCTAAGTAAACTTTTATATTACCCTGAATTAGTGTCACTAAGGGTATAAGTTTCCTTAAATGCTTGTGGAGAACTTAAAATAATGAAATAATATCTAACATACCTGGCTAAGAATTATTGCATTAGATTCACATTTCTCTAGATAAATGTCTGTCAGCACATCCATTACAGGCACATATTTTCAGGTTGAAACTTGGCAGAGCAGTCCTAAAGAAGAAAGAGAGTCAAACAAAACTTGAACAAAATCTTTTTTTTTTTTTGAAGGAGATAATCTGTTCCCTGGTAAAACTGTATCCCACAAAACTTTGGGAATCTTCATTTGTGTTTTGTTTTTAGTAAAATAAGAAGTGCCTTTGAAAACAGTTTATATTTGCATGTAAAGGTAGGAAAAAACCTTTTGATGTTTGGCAACAGATTTGCTGAACAGAAATGATTTAGAGGGCTTTTTAAAAAGAGCTAGTGTCTTTTTTTTCTTCTTCTTCTGGAGATCATAATCACACTGAAAATTGAAACTCTGATACCCTTAAAGGCAGAATATTTATCCCGCCTGTCCCTGGAACAAAACAAGAATACTCGCAAAGGTGACTTCCTCTTTGGAAGAATAGATACTAAGTACATATTTGTTGAGAATTTGAGAAGATACATGAGTCAGATAAAAGAAAGCATATCAAATTTTTATAGTTTTTGAGGTAATACATGCAAGTGGAATGCCACTCAAAAAGAGTGTGTAATGAAATGTAAGTTTTCCTTTTCTCCTTGCCCTAAGCCACTGGCTTACTCTCTAAGGAAGCACCCTGTTATCAGTGTCTCGTGTACGTTTTGAGAGAGTATATCCTTTTTTCTTTGTAATTAACTGGTGCCTTATTATGCTTTTGGCTTTCACCTTGTTTCGTTTTTCTGACATTTCTTCTTAGAGGTTGTTCAATATATTTGTTCATAGAGAGCACTTCATTTTTTTTTTTAATAGCTTCATGTACTGCCTTATGGATATACCATAATTTAAGCAGTCTGCTATACTCAGGCAGATAGGGTTTTCCAAACTTTTGTTATTACAAACAATATAACAACGAATATCCTTATGCATAGATCATTTTGCCTATCTGTAGGAAAATTTCTAGAACAGGAATTTTTGTGTTAAAAAATACATACTTATATGTAGACTGATCTCCATAGAAATTGTGTGTTCCTAGTAGCAAAATGTAATTGTGCCTATTTCCCATTTCCTTGTCCCCACAGTGTGTACTAAACCTTATAATCTTTAGCAACCTGATGGAAAGAAATGGTATCTAGTTTTTAGTTCACATTTCTATCAGGAATGATGTTGAGCATCTTTTCCTGCGTTTAAGAGCCATTTGTATCTTTTATGACCTGTCCATTCATATCTTTTGTCTCTTTTTAAAAGCATTATCGGTCTTATTGATTTGCGAGCATTCTTAATGAATTTATGATGTTAGCTCAGTGTTTTATGATTTGTAAATGTTTTTCTTAGTTTCTTAATAATTTGTCTTTTGATTTCTTGTTTTTATTCTTTGCTATTAAAATATATTTCTATTTTTATTTGTCAAATTTATCAGTCTTCTATGGATTCTTAGTTCTGTGACATAATTAAAAATCGGTCACCACTCTGAGATTATTTTAAAAATCTATTTTATAATATTTTAATGGCTTTTACATTTAAATCTTTGATCCATCTGGGGTTTATTTTGGCATAAGGTGTGGTATAGGGAGGTAACATAATTTTTTCCCATTTAGCTATCAGTTTTTTTAAAAAAATTTCAATTATAGTTGGCATACAATATTAGTTTCAGGTGTATAGCATGATTAGACATTTATATACCTTATGAAGTGATCACCATGATATAGCTAGTACATATCGGGCACCATACATAGTTATTACAGTATTATTGACTGTGTTCCCATACTGTATTTTACATGCCCATGACTATTTTTATAACGAGAAGTTTGTACTTCTTAATCAATCCCCTTTAACTTTTTCGCCCATCTCCTCACTCATCTGGCAATCATCAATTTGTTCTCTGTGTCTATGAGTTTGTTTTATTTATCCATTTACTTTGTTTTTGAGATTCCACATGAAAATAAAATCATATGGTATTTGTCTTTCTCTGACTTATTTCCTTGGTGTAATACCCTCTAGGCTTATCCATGTTGTTGAAAATGGCAAGATTTCATTTTTTTTATGGCTGAAAAATACTTCATTGTGTATATGTGCCATATCTTAATGTAGTCATCTATTGAGGGATACCTAGATTGCTTCCATATCTTGGCTTTTGTAAATAATGCCACAATGAATATAGGAACACGTATATCTTTTTGAATTAGTGTATTTTATTTCTTCGAATAAGTACCCAGATGTGGAATTGCTGGGTCATATGGTGCTTCTATTTTAAATTTTTGTGAGCAACCTCCACACTGTTTTCCTTAATGACCGCAACGATTTTCAGTATACGAGGCTTCCCTTTTTATCCACATCCTTACCAACACTTAGTTTGTGTTAACTTATTGATAATAGCCATTCTGGCAGGTGTGAGGTAATATCTCATTGTGGTTTTTATTTGCATCTTTCTTATGATTACTGATGTTGAGCATCTTTACATATATCTATTGGCCATCTGTATGTCCTCTTTGTAGAAATGTCTGTTTGGGTCCTCTGCCCATTTTTAAATCTGATTTTTTTTGATATTGAGCTGTATGAGTTATTTATGTATTTTTGGATATTAACCCCTTATCAAATAGCTCATTCATAAATTTTTTCTCACATCCAATAAGTTGTCTTTTGGTTTTGCTCATGGTTTCCTTTGTGGAGCAAAAGCTTTTTAGTTTGATGTAGTCCTATTTGTTTATTTTTGCTTTATTGTGTTTGCCCTAGGAAACAACCAAAAAATATTGCTATGCTATGACCAATGTCAGAGTTTATTGCCTATGTTTCCTTCTAGGTATTTTATGGTTTCAATTCTAACATTTAAGTCTCTAATTCATTTTGAGTTTATTTTTGTATATGGTGTAAAACAAGTGGTCTAGTTCTATTCTTTGCATGTATCTGCCCAGTTTTCCCAACACCATTTAAGAAGAGTCTCATTATATATTCTTGCCTCCTTTGTCCTAGATTAATTGACCATATATGTGTGGGTTTATTTCTGGGTTCTCTATTCTGTTCCGTTGATTTATGTGTCTGTTTTATGCCATGCTATTTTGATTACTATAGACTAGTATAGTATACTTAGGTATTAAGTAGTGTGATACCTTCAACTTTGTTCCTTCACAACATCACTTTGGATATTTGGGGTTTTGTGGTTCCGTATAAATTTTAGGATTATTTGTTTTACTTCTCTGAAAAATTTCATTTACTTGATAGAGATTACATTGATTTTGTAGATTGCTTTGGGTAATATGGACTAACAATGTTAATTCTTCCAATCTATGAGCACAGTATATCTTTCTATATATTTGTATCTTCTTCAGTTTCTTTCAGCAATGTCTTATAGTTTTCCAAGTATAGGTGTTTTACTTCCCTAAATTTGTTTCTTTTGATATAATCGTAAATGGGATTGTTTTCCTAATTTCTCTTTCTAATAGTTGGTAATCAGTGTATAAAAACAACTGATTTCTGAATATTAATTTTGTATCCTTCAACTTTACTGAATTTATTTATTTGTTCTAATAGTTTTTGGTGGGATCTTTAGGGTCCTCTCTATGTAGTAGTATTATGTCTTCTGCAAATAGTGACAGTTTTACTTCTTCCTTTCCAATTCGGATGCCTTTTTTTTTCTTGTCTGGTTGCTGTGGCTAGGATTTCCAATACTACGTTGAATAAAAATGGTGAAATTGGACATTCTTTCACCACTTATTTCTGATCTTAAGGAAAACACTTAGCTTTACTCGTTTAGTATGATGTTAGCTGTCAGTTTGTTATATATGGCTTTTATCTGTTGAGGTACATTCCTTCTAGTCCCACTTTGCCGAGAGTTTTTATCACAAATAGATGTTGGATTTTTGTCAAACCTTTTTCCTCATCTATTGATATGATCATATGATGTTTATCCTTCATTCTGTTCATGCTGTGTATTATGCTAATAATGTGGATATTGAACCAACCATGCATCCCAGAAATAAATCCTACTTGATCATCGTGTATGATCTTTTTAATGTATTGCTGAATTCAGTTTTCTAATACTTTGTTGAGCATTTTTGCCTCTATGTTCATAGGATATGGCCTGTAATTTTCTCTCTCTCTCTCTCTCTCTCTTTCTTTCTTTCTTTTTTGGTAGTATCATTTTCTGGTTTTGGTACCAGGGTAATACTAGCCTCATAAAATGAGTTTGGGAGCTTTCCCTCCTCTTCAGTTTATTAGAATAGTTTGAGAAGGGTAGGTATTAATTCTTCTTAGAATGTTTGGTAGAATTTACCACTGAAGCCATACGGTAAAGGACTTTTGTTTTTTTGGGAGTTTTCGATGACTAATTCGATTTCATTACCAGTAATTAATCTGTTCAGATTTTGTGTTTGTTCTTGACTCAGTCTTAGAAGTTTCTGTGTTTCTAGGAATATATTCATTTTTTTCCAGGTTGTTTAGTTTGTTGCCATATAATTGTTCATAGCACTTTCTTATAATTTTTTGTATTTCTGTGGTGTTGATTGTCACTTCTACCTTTCATTTCTGATTTTACTTATTTGGGCCCTTTCTCTTGATGTGTCTGGCTAAAGGTTTATCATTTTTGTTTCTCTTTTCAAAGAACCAGCTTTTGATTTCATTATCTTTTTAATTTTTTAAAGACTATTTCATTTATTTCTGCTCTGATCTTTATTATTTCCTTTCTTATACTCGCTCTGGGCTTTGTTCATTTTCTGGTTCCTTTAAGTGTAAAGGTAGGTTGTTTATTTGAGATTTTACTTGTTTCTTGAGGCAGGCCTGTATTGCTATGAATTTCCCTCTTAGAATTGCTTTGGCTATGTCCCATGGATTTTGGGTTATCATGTTTTCATTTTCATCTGTCTCAGGTATCTTTTGACTTTTTCCCTTTCAGTCATTGTTAACCTATTCATTGTTTAGTAGCAGGTTATTTAGCTTCCACATGTTTGGGTGTTTTTCAGTTTTCTTCTTGTAATTGTTTCCTACTTTCATGCTGTTATGATAGGAAAAGACACTTGATGTGACTTCAGTCTTCTTATATTTATTGAGATGTATTTTTTTGTCCTAACATGTTATCTATCTTGGAAAATGTTCTATGTGCACTTGAAAAGATCATATATTTTGCTCTTTTGGGGTGAAATATCCTAAAATATCTATTAAGTACATCTGGTATAATGTGCCATTTAAAGCTACTGTTTTCTTGTTGATTTTATATCTGGATGATCTACCCATTGATGTGAGTGGGGTATTTAAGCTTCCTACTATTATTGTTATATCATTTATCTCCCCTTTTATGTCTGTTAATATTTGTTTTATATATTTAGATCTTCTATGTTAGGTGCAGGTCTATTTACAAGAGTTATATTCTCTTGTTGGATTGATCTCTTTATCACTATGTAATATGCTATTTGTCTCATGTTACAGTCTTTGTTTTAAAGACTTTTGTCTGATAAAATTATTGCTACTCCAACTTTTTAAAAATTTCCATTTTCATGAAATATCCTTTTGCACCCCATCACCCTCAATCTGTGTATCTTTTGATCTGAAGTGTTGAGTCATTTGTAGACAAGATACGTATGTCTTGTTTTTTTTATTCATTTAGCCACCCTATGTCTTGTGATTGGAACGTTTAGTTTATTTACATTTAAAATAATTTTCGATAGGTACATAGTTATTGCCATTTTATTGTTTTCTGATTGTTTTTGTAGTTTTTCTCTGTTCTTTCCTCTCTTGCTCTCTTTTATGTTGCTTAGTTTTATAGTGTTAAGTGTAGATTCCTTTCTCTTTTATTTTTTGTATATCTCCTATAGGTTTTTAGTTTGTGGTTAACGTGTATTTCAAATACACCAAGCTGTATTTATAGCAGTCTTTTTAAGTTGATAATCACTTAAGTTTAAATGCATTCTAAAATCACTAATTTTTTTACTCACCCTCCATATTTATGTTTTTGTCATTTTTTTTCATCTTTTGTGTGTGTTTGTATGTATTTCTTAATTTATTATTGTATTTGCATCTGGTCTTCTTACTTTTGTCTTTTAACCTTCGCACTAGCTTTCTAATTAGTTGATCCACTACTTTTACTAAGTGTTGGCCTCTGTCAGTGAGATTATTTCCTATATTTTTTATATTTAGTTTTAACCTTTTATTTTCTACTTTAATATATCCTTTAACATTTCTTATAATGCTTATTTGGTGCTGATGAACTCCTTTAGCTTTTACTTGTCTGGGAAACTCTAACCCTTTTTCAATTTGATATGCTATTCTTCCTAGGTAGAGAAATCTTGGTTGTAGGTTTTCTTTTTCTTTTATCATTTGAATACTTTGGGCCATTCCTTTCTGGCCTGCAAAGTTTCTGTTGAAAAAATCAGTTGATAGTCTTACTTTTATGTAACTAGCTGTTTTCCTCTTGTAACTTTTGGGATTCTCTCTTTGCCTTTAACTTTTGGTATTTTCATTATGATGTGTCTTGGTGTCTGCCTCTTTGAGTTCACCTTGTTTGGGACTCCCTGCATTTCCTGGATTTGTATGTTTATTTCCTTCACCAGGTTAGGGAATTTTTTAGTAATTATTTCTTCAAATAGGTTTTTAATCTCTTGCTCTCTTTCTTCTTTTTCTAGTACCCTTATGATGTGAATGTTGGTACACTTGATGTCCCAGAGATCCCTTAAACTATCCTCATTTTTGAAAATTCTTTTTTCTTCTGTGGTTCTGATGGGATGTTTTCCACTGCCTTGTCTTCCAGATTGCCAATTTGATCCTCTGCTTTGTCTAATCTGTTGTTGATTCTCTCTAATGCATTATTCATTTCAGTTATTGTATTCTTCATTTCTGACTGGCTCTTTTTTATGGTTTTTATCTCTTTGTTGAAGATCTTACTGAGTTCATCTATTCTTCTCCTACGTTTATTAGGCATTCTTATAACTAGTGTTTGAACTCCGTATTCTGGTATATTGCTTTTCTCCGTTTCATTTAGTTTTTTACATTTTCTGGATTTTTTCTTGTCTTCTGTTTGGGACATATTTCTTTGTCTCCTCTTTTTGGCTAACTCCCTGTGTTTGTTTTTATGTATTAGGCATATCTACTATATCTCCTAGTCTTGGCAGAGGTGCCTTATGTAGTAGATGTCCTGTGAGGCCCAGTGGTGTAGTCTCCTGGTCACCTGTGCCAGGTGCTCCAGTGGTGTCCCTTGAGTGTGTTATGTGTGCTGTCCTGCTATAGTTGAGCCTTGATTGTTGTTGGCACATCAGTGAGTGGGATTTACCTTCAGGCTGACTGGCTCTGAGGGCTGATCATGACTACAGCGGACAAGCTGTTGTGCAGAGGCTGGCTGATGCCATGGAACAGAAGTCACTTTCATGGGCTCTGGTGCCAGCCAATTCCACCCTTCAGGTGTATCATTTATAGAAGTGGTTGGGTGGTGCTTTGGTGTGTTCTGAAGCCTGCTACTGAATGTGTTGGCTCTGGAGCCTCTTGGGAGGGCCTTTGATGCAGGTTAAAGTCAGCTGCTATTTGTGCCTGGCTTAGGGGCACCTGGTGGAAGCTACAAAGTGATCTGAGGTTAGTTGTCACTTGTGCTCATTCAGGAAGTGCTTGGGAAGGGTTATGCTGTGAACAGAAGCCAGCTGCCACCAGTCCCAGACTTGAGACCCTATGTTGTGCACTTCAATGTGAACTGAGGCCAGCCACTACTTGTGCTGGGCTTGGAGCCACTTAGTTGGAGCTATGTTTTAAGCCTACACTGGTCACGGCTTATGCCAGGCTCGATGCCACTTGGTGGGAGTTACAATGCGAGTCAAGACTGGCTTTCACTTGTGTGGGGCTTGGGGCTGCTTGGCAGGAGCTACAGTGCATGCTGATGCTGGTTGCTGCTAGAGTAGGGTTTGCGGACCTTGGGTGAGAGTGCAATGATAGCTAAGGCCACTTATGTGGAGGTCTCCTGGAAGAGGCTTGGGTAGAGTGAGCTATTTGGGTGTGATGGTGTCTCAAGAAGACGCCAGGGTGGGCTGAACTATGTTAGTCAGGTTAATGGAGAGTGACAGATTTTGTGCCCTCCTATGCTCGCTTGGCTGGGTGGAAGGAGACCCCCTACAAAGAACAGTGGAACCTTTTAGCACTTTCATCCCCTGAGAGAATTCCCCTGATCCTTGCACCTCCAGCCCTTGCACTAAAGTTAGTCAATTTAGTTTCTCCTTGTAATTCCCAGGCACTTCTTGAGCCACTGCCCCTGTTCTGAAGCTTAAAGCAAGTGAGTTCATATGTAGGCCCCTTTAAGAGCAGTGTCTCGATCTCCCACAGCCTTTGTCTTTTTTGGATGTGACCCACTCATTTTCAGAGTCAGATGTTATGGGAACTCCTTTTCCCTGCACAAGTGCCATGGATTTGGGAGCCCAGTATGGGACTGGGAACCCTCCTTAGAGGAGACCTCCGTAGCTGACCTATCTCTCCTGTTTATTAATCACCGCTTCATGGCTGTGGGTCCCGCCCAGTGTGTATCTCTGTCCCTCCTATCAGTTTTGAGGTGGCTTCTTCTTTAGATCCTTAGTTATAGGAATTCTGTTCAGTTAGTCTTCAGATGATTCTTAGTGATAATAGTTCTTTAATTTTATTGTAATTTTGATGTGTTCATGGTAGGAGATGAGTTTAGAGTTTACCTACTCTGCCATCCTGACTCCACCCTCTTGACCTGATTTAGATGATCGAGCTGTCAGAGTTTTTGTTCTTATACCAGTTATTAAATAGTTCACTTTTATCCCCATGGGATTTAGATTCATTTCTCACATTTAAAATTTCTAAATGTATTTGAATCTATTTTTGGACTTCTTATTCTGTTTCATTGATCTTTTTGCCTATTTACAAACCACTAACTCATTTAAAATATTTATATCTTTACAATAGATTTTAATATTTTATAGTGCTAATCCCTGATGATTCATCTTATTTTTCAGAAGGTTCCTGGTTATTCTGGTTTATTTTTCCTGTGAACTTCAGAATCAATTTGTCTAGTTTCGAACAATGATAATTGTATGTGTGTGTATTTATGAGAGTGGGTGTGTGATCATGTTAAGTATATAGAATAATTTAGGGAGGAATGACATCTTAAGTATGCTGAGTTTTCTTATACATTAACATGCTTCATCTTTTCATTTGTTTAATTTTCGTATGTCTTTCAGTAACACTTAAAAGTTTTCTTCATATAAATTGTATATATTTCTTTTTATACATTTTTCTAGCTATTTTATAACTTTTGGTTAAATATAATCCACTCTTCCTTGGTATTTCATATCAGTCTTGTTTGTGTGTGTGTGTGTGTGTGTGTGTATGTGTGTGTATGTGTATGTATATCAAACATACACATGTGTGTATGTGTATGTATATCAAACATATATATACATACACATACACACACATATATACACACACATATATATTTGGCAGGATTTCCCTTGGTGAACCAACTGTGTGTTGAATTATTTTGGTAGGAGTAAATGTTTGACAGTTTGTTGTACTTATCCTATGGATATTGGTCAGTTAAATTTTCAATCTCATCTGGGGTAAAGTTTCTTAGAAAATAATCCATTTCATCTTTGTTGTCAAATTTGCTCATATTGAATGAGCAAAATGGTGCTTTAGGATTCTTTTAATTTATTCTATTTTGGTGACTTTTCCCATCATTGTTTCTTTCCTGCTAATTAAAGAAATTAGGCAAGTTAAAGATTTTCTTTTCCCTCTTTCCTCAAACTAAGAAATAGCTCTTGGATTTACTTACTAGTCCTTCCATGTTTCATTTTTATTATTCATTAATTTTAGTTTTTATTAATTCCTTACTTCTTTGTTCCCTTTCTTTTATTTTACCTTCTTGAGTTGAGTACTTAAATCATTTTCTTCATTCTTCCTTGTTTCTTAATATTTTAGCCATATCCCCTGGATAATATAGTTATCTTGTTTTTCTATATAGTTTTAAAACTCTGTATATTGCTTTTTTTTTTTTATTATTCTAGATACCTTGCATTTTAAATTTTGGTTATATCATTGATGCAAAAGTTAACAAAATTTAAAAATATTCTAATGGTAGAGGTTTTTGTCTACTAGTTTTGTCATTTTTAAGTTTTATTGCATTATGATTATAGATGTCTATATTGCCTCTCCTGTTTTGGAACTTGCTGAAGTTTTCTTGGTTTCCAAATAGTCAGTTTTGTGAATTTACCAGGGGAACTTGGAAAGAAGATGTATTCTCAATTTTCAGAGTATATCACTTAGGAATACTTTATTTTACTTACGTTTTCTGTATGCCGAGATGTATTTCGTCTGCCTGTTCTGTCACATACTGAAAGAAAACAATTTAAAATTCCTATTGCTGAGATTTTATTTTCTACTTAAAATTTTTTTCTGTAATTTTTTTAATGGATAGTGATACTATACTATTGGATACTTAGATATTGATAACAATCTTCATTTTGGCTAGTGTCCTTTAACATTATAAGCTGTCTTTTAAAATGCATTTTACTCTTCATTCAACTCATTTGATATTAATATCATGAACCTTTTTTTTAATTTAATAGATGTTCGGTTTTATTTCATTTAAAAAAATTATATTTTTTAATTACAGTTGACACGTAACACCATACTAGCTTTGGGTTTACAACATAGTGATCAGAAACCCACATAACCTAGAAAGTGATCACCCTGACAAATCTAGTATCCACTTGGCACCACACACAGTCATCATAGTATCATTGACTATACTCCGTATGCTACACTTTATATCCCCATGACGATTCTGTAACTACCAGTTTGTACTTCCCAATCCCATCCCTGCTTCACCTGTCCCTTCAACCCTCCCTCCCATTTGGCAACCATCAAAATGTTCTCTGTATCTATGAGTTTCTTTCTGTTTTATTTGTTTATTTATTTTGTCATGAACCCTGTGTTTTGTTTGTTTTCTATTGCATATTATAGCCTTGCCCTTCCTTTTATAGTCATCCTTCCTGAGTTACTTATTAAACTTAAGGTGTTCCTCTTGTATGCAGCAGATAGTTGGAATTTGCCTTGAGATTTAGTCTAAGAGCTTTTTCTTTTATTTTAATAGGTATGTTTAGGCCATGGATACTTTTGGAAATAAATGGTTGGTTTTAGTTCTGTCATTATATCTTATTTTATTTTTGTTGTTGTTAAATTGACAATATGAACTATGTATTTCTGCTTTGTCAAATGTATTTTCTGATAATTTGGAAGGTTTGTGTTTTTTCTAGCAGTTATCTTTATAACTATATCTTTATATATAGTTCTCTCTATTCTTGACTATGAGCATCTATGAACTCGGTAATTTCCATTTCTTTCCCCTACTCCCACCCCAAAATTGACAACGTTATATTTCTTCATGTATATCTCTTTACATTTAAACACATATATAAATCTAATACTTGGTTTATAAGTTTTAAGTGATACCTTTTAATCTCTAGTATATCAAAATGTTTTCAGTGGCAAGTAACTGAAAACCTATCTAATGATTGCTTAATCCATAAAGATATCTGTTATTTCAATAATAAGTGCAGAAGTAGGATAGTTCTAGTATTTCAGCATTGTAGGACCCAGGTTTTTCTATCCTTCCACTTTGCAATCCTCCGCATGTAGGCTTTTATCTTCACGGTTGTCTCTTCTTGGTTGCATTTATAGGCATGAACTTGCTATATAGCTGTGGCAAGAGACAGAATAATGTGCTGTTTTGGCTTCTTATATTTCTTCATAAGAGCGAAGAAATAAATATCCCCTCATGTCTCACTGGCCAGAGTTGAATCAGTTGTTCATGTTGAAACTCATTATTGTTAAAAGGAGACAGATTTACCAAGACTGGCTTAGACTAATCAAGGATCATTTCCTGGAGCTGGGGAGAGTTCTTCTCTGCTCAAACAAATGAGCAGAGAAGAACAGGTTTGAGTAGGTCTCCACTGGTATCTGCTACCCTCTGCCTGTATAAGTTGAGGAAATCAGCAGAAGTGTATTACCACCAACTTTCTAGTCTTGCTCTCTCAACTTTTGTTCATTATACATTGCTACATGTTAGGGCTTATAGCATATTTATTTTATCCTATAACTGTAATCTCTATATTTGTTTTGGTCTTGGCATAGTGAATTCAGTACTACTGTTAGTTATTTTGCCAGTTTTTTATTCATTTCTTGATTGGCTGAAGTTAATGTACTAGAAATTTCTTCCAGGAATGGTGAAAGGGAGGATAGGAATGAAAATCTTTGGGTTCATTCATGCTCAAATGTGTTTTTCAGCTATTATTATATTCCAGCAGTTTTATTGGATATAAAATACCTAGTTTTAATGTATTTCCATGAGAATTTTTCTCTAGCTGGGGTGGAAAATACAGATTGATTCCTGTTCTATTGATTTGATTGTGCTGTTTGGGGATACTAGTTATACATTTATTTCATTTCCATTTCCTGACTTTCATATCATTTTTGCTATAATCATTTAAAAAAAATTTATTTTTAACTTGGTCACATTTTATCCTGATCACTTTTCTCATTTGTGTCCTTCATGTTTTCAGCAGTATTTAGTCTTTTTGGGCTGTCTCTAACACGATCTTCATTTCTCTGATGGTTTTATTTTTATCTTCTGTTCATGAAGCCTGATAATAGATAAGTCATCTCTTTCTATTGCCTCACTTTATGTCACTTGAGCTCTTGTATATTTACACTGAATTTGTGTTTTATAGAAGTATTTGCTTATTTTTGGTTTCATGGCATTATATTTGGCCACAAATTTCATCTGTTCTGTGGCAATATTTTTTTGTATGTCACTTTTTTTCCTGTTCTTTTTTTCTCCTTTTGTGGCCTGTATGTAATTTTTTTTTTCTCTTTTTAATAGTCATCTTAAATCAAGCATGTTCTTTGTGGATCAGCTATTTCTCAAGATTTATAGATAAGAGGGATCAACGCCATGTTCCAGGCTAATAGCAGTCCTTATAACGTGGGATTTTATGTATGAATGTGATTTTTTAGCTTTTACTTTCCTCCCCACTCCTTTTCCTTCAGCTTTTTAAAAAATGTTTGGCTATTTATTTATTTATTTATTTATTTTTATAAAACATGTACCTAGAGAAAATAGTATGAAAGTAAATGCATTTTTTTTTTTGGATTCGGCAATTCCTCTTCTGGGTATTTTATTCATTTATTGTTATTTTTATTTTTTATTATGGTGACATTGGTTAACGAAATCCAGTAAGTTTCAGGTGTACAATTTAACAGTAAGACATATATTTATTGCATTGTGTGTTCAGCTTTTTGAAAATATGGCATGATTTGTTATTCATTTCTAGCTATCTGCTTTCTTTTGTGCCAAGTTTGGTTCAGAAAATCTCCTGCTGTCAGCTCATACACCTACTGTCATTATTCCAAAAGAAGAGTGTTTTGTTTTTTCTATCAGGATGTGACACTTTTGAGGACTGTTTTTTGTTGGTTTTATCTCAGATGTGTAGTCATAGGTGCTCTCTTTTGACATTTTCCTGTAGCCCCATTTGAGCTGTGACATAGGGCTTACATGTCTAATGCAGGGAGAATGATGTGTGCCCTGCACTATAGTTGTTGACTTGTTCATACTCTTATGGTCTCTCCTGATAATAGTAGGAATTAGGAAAGGTTGACCTAGAATCCTCTCCCCACTGATGTTTTCAGAGCCACGTTATGACTTTCTGTTCTCATGATATAAAGATATGACTACATCTGTGGTCTTTTGTGAAACACAAAATAAAATGTTCTGCTAGCAACTGAAACCCCAAATCTAGAAGTTAACCAGAATTGCTTTAGGAATAGTTAGGAATAGCTTCTCCAAGGCAAGATCCATGTGTAAGATATCTTTATAAGTATAAAATGCCTAGCACAGTGTCTATTTTGTATATCACAACCCCTGGGGGAATATTTTTCTAATGGAATAATAAGTATACAGAAGCTGGTTGTATTGGTTTCCTAGAGTTGCTGTAACAAATTACCACAAAGTTGGTAACTTAAAATAACAGAAACTTAGTCCTTTACATTTCTGAGGGCAGAAGTTCGCAATCAAGGTGTTGGCGGGCTGTGCTCCCTCTAGAGGCTCTAGGGCAGAATCCTCCTGCCTCTTCCAGCTTCTGGTAGCTCTAGACATTTTTTGGCTTGTGACTGCAAAACTCTTAGTCTCTACATTGTCTTCACATGGCCTTTTTCTGTATTCTGTGCCTTTTCCTCTTCTGTCTCTTATAAGGGCACTTGTCATTAAAGTTAATGAGCACTGGGTAATCCAAGATGATATCTCAAAAATTTTAACTTAATTATATCTACAAAAGCCCTTTTTCCAAATATAGTCCCACTCATAGATTCCAGAGATAGGATATGTACACAATTTTGGGGGGGCCACTATTCAACCCAATATATTGGTATATCTTTTTGTGTCACTTCCCTTCACATGTTCAATAGATGTTTACATAGCACTCTTTGTGAAAACACTGTTCTAGGGGTTTCAGTGTATTGATTGTTACTATTAGTATTATTAGTATTACTGCTAGTATTACTAGTATTCCTCAGGTTGTTTATGAATTACTTGAGGACTCAAGAATTACATTTGAGCAATAATAAAAGTTAAACAAAAAACAAAGTAGAGTCATGTTGGTAACTTGTATGAGAATTCTTTTGGTGAGAAAAATGTGTTTCTTGAGAAGATGCTTTGATAAGCTTGGATAGGAGTTAACTTCTAAGGCCTGACTGGTCATCAGGTTTCTGAAAGAAAGAACTTAAAAAGGCTTGAAGGTCAAAGATAGGGTCAGTGACTGTGATATGAGAGGTGGCTTTTAAGGAGAAGAGAGCCAAATAGGGATTTTTTTCATGTGAAATGCCATGTTCTGTGCAATGTGACCCTTCATCGTTACTGTATACATATCAGTAAAACCATAGAAATCACAGTGAAAGTTCGTTGAGTGGGTTTCCTTTGGAAACCAGTGAAAGAGCTGGATTTTATTAAAATACAACAATTGTAAGACAGTGAAACTATTAATAAGTTCAGCAGTTTTGGAGAAAGGTAAGATTTCTGTGGCTGGAGTTGTCTTTGAAAAATGGATCCCGAGCTGAATCTTAAAGGCCAGGTGCAATATGGTTGAGAAGAAGGGTCATTCCAGCAGTGAGAATGACATTGGTAAAGGCAGGCATGTGTCTAGGACAAGCTTGAAACAACAAGTGAATGGTTTGGTCTGATTAGACTGCTGCAGGTTCAGTAGAGGGTCAGTATTCCAGACTTGCCTGTAAGGGAATAATGGGACTATCCTGAATAAAGCTGTGGTTCTTAATAAAGGGTGAGCATTCCATAGCCCGTGAGTTTTCACCGCACTCCACAGTTAGGGCCACTATTTATTTTGTAGTGGGACTTGGCCTTAACAAGGTTGAAAAAGTGGATCGAGGGAAGGAAGGAGGCAGAGAAGAAATGTTTAAAAATATAGAGAAGGGCCACTAGAAGTGAGAGAACTAGGATAGATCGATGTCATTGGGGCTAATATAGGAGACAGTTTTGAAAAGTGTGACTTGACCCATAAAATCACAAAGCTCAAGGAGGTCAAGAAGAAGGGCCTTTTGGCAACTTGGAGTTCATGATTTTAATAACACATTTCAGCACTGTGGGTATGTAATTGGTTGTAGTGCTTTGAAAGTCACAGTGCACTGAAATAAGGGAAGAGAAGGGTGGTGAGAAAATGGAGCCGTATTAAAAAGTGTGGTAGTAAGTGGAAGGAGAGTAATGACTAGTATGTTGAGGTGATCCAGTTAAGTAATTCTGTTACCAGGCAGGAAAGATCTGTAACCACTGGGTGAGAGAGTGGAAGGAACCAGTTTAGAGATAGGCACTAGAGATGCAAGAGAGAACAGGGCCACGACAGTGCAGAAGGGGGACAGGGACTAGGCCAAGGGTGCAAGTAAGGCTGAGTTCTATGTGTTCTCTTGGGCAGGAGGAGGTACATTCTTCCTCTGGATGTCTCCTTCAATAGGTGGTTTTGTGAATGAGAATGCCAGAGAAGTAGGGAGTAGAGCTTTGACCCCTGAAAACCAACAAAACATAGACTTGGGGTCTTCTGTGCTCTTATGTACAGGAGAGGTTTAACTTTTGGGAGAAATGAATTCTGGTAGAGAGTAGAGATAGAGGTAGATATTAAAGGAAATTATGGGTTGAATTTATTTGAATGCTAATGTTTTGATGCAAGAATAATTGAGAAAAAAAGTAAACATTTGCAGAAGAAGCAAGCAAAGAAGCACAATGACAGGGAGAATAAACAAACATCTACGAGGGTCAGGATAGCACAAATAAATTAAGAGGGCTGGTAGTTAACTGGAGAGCATGTGCCCAGGCTAAAGAGAAAAGCCAAGAGAAGTGTGGAATCTGTTGAATTGGCAGTTACTTCAAATTTTTAAAAAGGCTGTGCAGCTCAAATAGAAATGCCGTTGGCAGTCTTTGGCCCCTGGGCCACTAGTTTGCCACTCTTGTTGGATTAGGGCTGAAGAAGCCTTTTGTGTAGCCACTTTGGTGTTTTGATGGCTAGCTTTTATCTGGGATTGCCACTTACTATGGATAGCAAGGACATTTCTCTTCATTAGTTTCGATTTGAGTTATATTCTTCTGACCACACTGATAAATTGATGATATTAAAATATAGTTTTCATTTAGGTCCTAGACTTTCAATATCCTTTGAAATAATCTATAACCATAGCTTCACATTTATATGCCACTAAGTTCAACTAAAATTTGAAAGGCATGGTACTTATGGAGCAATTGGACAGAATTTATGTTGCAATTATTGAGTGAAACTTTTCCTATTACCTTGGAACTGGTGACTAGGGCTCAGGATGAGGACAAAGAGGCATAAAGCACCCCCTATATTAAAGTAAGCTGCAAATAGCAGGTCAGACACCCAGAGTTCAGTGAGAGGTGCCCAAACCGTTCTTACTATTCTAAACTATCACCCCCTCTATAAACCACACCTCCCTCTATACCTTCCCAACTGATAAAAGAAGATATGGGGTAGAGAGGAGAAAGAAGACGTTACAGTTGTGAGTTGCTGACCAAATGGCCGAATATTGTAGTGTTTCCGTCCCTTCCCCATGGGCCTTCCTGCCTACCATGAAAGGTGGGCCACTAGACAAGAGCCTGGGGGCATCACAGAAGACTGGCTTCCCACTCCTGGCTAGATGTTAGATGAGATGAAGCAACAGACGCCCTGCTCAGTGCTGTCGTTAATGTGGAGTGGAGCTAAATGCGGCGAAGGGAGGAGAGGGCCTGGTGTGAGTCCCTGAAGTATTGGGCATATGTGAACTTGGAAATTGGTGCCATACTCTTGCCTGGCTGTGGTGGTCTACCAAAGCTGATAGAGAAGGGGACCATTGGCTAAGGTATCTAAGGTGACAGAGCAGGTCCCCCACACCACCTAGAAGAGAGATTTTCATGGTTCCTAAGGCTCCATAGAAGAAGCCCAGAACGTAGAATGAGAGTTGTGAATTTTGGGATCAAGTGACATCTAGTTAGGAGATACCCTATTTGGCGAGATGGCTCGGGGGAAGGACCAGTGGGAGAGACAACATGGAAACAACATTGCCCCCTGTCTGAGGGCATTCTCAGTCACGGATGGAGAGGGAATGAAACAGAGCATTTCTTCAGGTAAATCACATGCACCTTCTGGGTGGAAACTGCCATATTAGTGAAGACCAGGGGCTGAGAGAACCAGACCCAGCTATAGAGGAAACTCAAATAGATTTCTGCCTCTCACAGGCAGCTTGTCTGATATGGTAACCCCTGCCAACTCTCAGATTTCACCCTCCCTGCCACCTCTCAGAGTTCACCCTCCCTGCCTCCAACAAGCTGGTGGGATTAGGCCGGGAAAATGGAGGTGTGAGGAGAGACACTGAACCCTGAGTATCTCTCCTCTTTAAATGAAGAGGAGGTGGGTGAGCAGAAGAGCAGACTAGGGCTCCTGTTCCCTCTAAACTCCAACATGAAGCTTGGCTGGTCCTGGGGACACAGAAGGGGAAGAGCATTAACCTGGACATAAAACTAGAATTTAAAAAATAAATTCGTTTGAGTCTTAAATACTGGAATGAGACATTTCTCGTAACTGAAAGTTATTGGAAAGTAGTGGACCCTTCCTAGATATTATTAAGGGATGGTAAAGTATGTCTTACTATATAATACAACTGACAGGCATGACTAGGGAAAATAAAACCATTTCAACTTATCCAAGCAGATCGTATAATTACCTGGTTATATACAATACAGTAGAAAGAATATAGCTATAAAAGAATGACGGGTTTGGGTCCTTGTTCAGCAGCTTACTTTCCACATGATTTTTGGTAAATTACTTTCCACACAGTTTCCTTAACTGTAAAATGGGGGTAGATTATAATATCAACCTCCCAGGAATTTGGGGGAAGATGAAATGAAATAAATTCTAGGAAGTGTGTAATGTGATACCTGCAGCATAGATCCTTGAAAGGGCAGAGTGATGATTATTATGATCAGAGACAAATTTGTTAAATCAAGGACTAAAGGCCACAGTACCTACCAAATGTAGTTTGAGTAGTTAGATGTGTTGAAATCAGATAATCCCAAGCTATCTTTTTCAAGAAAGACAGTACATTTTCAAAGCATTTTCTTGCTTAATTTGGAAGCTTAAGTGTATCTAACTGGATGCTAATACTCTGAAAATATGAAAAAGGGCCTCTTGTCCTGGTCAGAAAGACGAGGAAGCTCCACAGAAGAGATCTGAGACAAGGCTTCCGCCAGCCTCAAAATGTGCCCCACACATTTTGCTGGGAAGACACTCTGAATAACATGCTCTCGGCCTTGTGAGCATGTTCCTTGGCAACGTTGGCAGGAGTGGATTTTCATGTTGCCAGCTAAAGCCCTGCCACTTGAGGCTGGCTTGAGTATCTCTGCTCCTGGCCCCTTCCCTGTCCCCAACCCAAGGAACTTTTGTTTATACAATGGCCATTGTATCTCTTCCTTTCTACTCATGAGCTCTGGTCCAGACTTGCTGTCTATATCCTCATCTCAGATATGCACATGTGGGGTTTTCTTTGAGAAGACCCAGCTTTGGCATTGCCAGTTTCTCATCTGGCTCCTCATCTGGCTCCTTATCTGTCTCTTTATTTTGTCTGGAGCCTCGCTTCTTTGGTGACCCACTGCAACTGAAGTTGTGCTGGTAAGATGGCGAGTGTCTAATCCCTTGCTGGCATGGAAAGGGGCAGTTGCAGAGCTCAAGAGTTAACAAGAAGGCTCCTTCTGCCTGTGGATAGTTGGTTTGTCCTTGGCAGAGCCGTTGATTATACAGCAGGGAGGAGTGTTCATTCCAGAAGCTGTCTGGTCTGCACTTGAAGGAAGTGCCGTCTTAATTCTGGAATGAGAACTACTTGCCTGGAGAGCAAACTTTGTCTGTAGGTCGGCAATCTTTGAGGGAGGAGAATCTCCCAACATCCTGTGTGGGCCTTCAGGGGGCCTCTGAGGCAAGGCAAGAAGGAAGCAATGAGGGAGAAGAAAAGGGGTAGGAGGGGGAGAAAGGTGAATGAAAGCTGCAGCTATTCTGTAGCCACCACATATTTTTACTAAAAGGTTTAGATAATTTCCTATTGCTTTATGTTTGTTTATTTTGATAGCTAACGCTTAGTGTTACTATATGCCAGGTACTGCAACAAACACTTCATTTGTATTCTTTTCATCACTACAAATTCATGAGATAGGTAATATTATTGTCTTCATTTCAGAGAAAGGGAAACTGAGGCATGAAGCCCTAAAGTAAACTTTCCTAAGCTTACACAGCTACTAAGTGGTAGAGCCAGATTTCAAACCCAAGAGTTAGATTTTATTTTCCTCTTCCCTCTCCTCTCCTCCCCTCTCCTCTCTTTTCTCCTCCCACCTCCCGTCCACTCCCTCCCCTCCTTTCCCTTCTCCTCCTCTATCTTCTCTCTTCACTCACACTGTAAACAAGTGTCTTTTTTGTGGTCTATTTAGTGCCACATTTTTCACATGTTTGTGCTTTTTGGGAAGTGATTACACTGTTTAAAATGGCCCTCAAGTGTAGTGCTGAAATGCTGTCTTGTGTTCCTAGTTTGAGAAGGCTGTGATGTGCCTTACATGGATAGTACATGTGTTAGATAAGCTTTGTTCGGGTATGAGTTACAGCGCTGTTGGCTGTGAGGTTAATGTTAATAAACCAATAGATATAAAATATGTTGCCTTTAAAAGGAAACGCACATAAAACAAGATTATATATTGGCAATTTGACAAAAATGTTGTAACTAGGGGATCACAGGAACCTAACCCTGTATTTCCCTAGGAGCTCTGTCTCAGTAATCTCTAATTCAGTGTTTGCGGAGACTTTATAGAACATAACTACCATGAATAATGAGATTCCACTATAAATCTTTCTCTGGTAAAGATGATAAGAAATCTCTCCTGTCATCTAAGTTTGGCTAGATATACAGCCATCTTCCTAAGCAATGCGGTCATTTTGCTAAGCACTGCCACCATACAGGTTTTATTTCCTCAGTTCATAAATCTCATATTTAATATCTTACATGGTGCCTGGCAAGTAATCAGTGCTCAGTAAATGCTTATTGAATGAATGAATGAAAAAATGAATAAGAGAATACTTCAAACCTACAAGATAACTAATCTAGTATTCTACATCTTAAAAAATACATGAGGGGACCTAAGAATCAATATTTTCTTCCTTTTTAAGTAAGCCATACAGCCTTTAGAGCAAGTAAGTTTTTCTAGTTGCCTTCTATGTGATTATATACTATAAATTGAGCATTGGCTCAACATATTTTCTGAATGGAATTTTACAGTTTTCTCTACAGATTGCTTATTTCCCTTAGTCCTGTCTGATAAGATCGGGGTCCATCTGTCTTGGATAAGAGTGTACTATTGACTTATCAATAGCATTTTGGTAAACAAAGAAGTTATCAGACACTTTTATGGGTACCCTGTAGTCTTTTGGCTGTAATGGGGCTAAGAGGTTGAGAATCAAGGTCTTAGAGAGGTAGATTATGTAAGGGGATTTTGATCCATGAAGGACCTTATATAAAACCAGGGACCTATGGAAATCGGTATATTTTAAAAAATTTATTAGTCTATTCAACAAGTATTTTGAATATGTACTGGTGATGTAATTTGTAATAGAAAAATGTGACTTCCCTGAGATTGCAGCTGTTCTTTGGCATATTGGAAGATAGTTCTATTTAGAAAACAAAATCTTTCATAGATTTATTCCTTAAATATTCACTGAGCATCTGTTTTGTCTAGGCACATTAGCTATAGTAGTAGATAAAGCCTCTATACTTTGAAGCTTATATTCCTTTAAAAAGTAGACCCTGAACAATCCATTTAAGGCAGTAATCTCTCCTTTGGCCTTGTTCCTGACCCAGCCATTCTCTATCGCACCATCTGCTTTGTTGACTTCATATTATTATCTGAAGTTATTTTGCCTTTTTTTTTTTTTTGCCTATTTGTTTATTGTCTGTTTCTCCTCTTTTATAAGTATGTAGTTCCAAGACATCAGAGACCTTGTTTATCTATCCTGTTGCTGAATCTCCATCACCTAGAATAGTGTTTGGTTCAATTGTAGTACTTAATAAATGTTTGTTCTTATTTGATTTTAATTATGATTATTATATGAAGTGTATTCCTAGAGATTTTGACTTAGTGCAGGGAATCAGGGAATCTTTAAGGAAATACTGATTGACTTGAACTCTGAAGAATTGAGAATTAACTAAAGGGAGAAAGGAGGGTATATTTCAGGCAGAGGAATCAGGACAAAGAATGGCATATTGAATTGTGTGAGATAAAGTCAGCATATCTGAGGTTCAAGAGTGAGAGAGTGCATGAAGTGAGCCTATGAAGGGAGAAAGCAGGACCTTCTGAGATGAAGAGGCTGTGTGAAGAGATTTGGAGCTTTATCCTAAGAGTAGTGGGAAGTAAAGAGCTATAAACAGGAAACCCATCTTGTTGCTCTACAGATTGGAAGGAGACAACTGAGTGTGGCTATTTGTGGTCTTGAAGAGCAGATGTTCAGTTTTAGAAATCTTGAATTCAGAGTACCTGTTGGTGATGTCTAATGGACAATTGTATATACATATTTTTAGGTTCAGGGAGGAGGTCTGAGATGAATATACACATTTGAGTGACAGCATTATAGATGGCATTTGAAGTCAAGAAATTGTCTAGGGAGAGAGTACAGAGTAAGAAATAAAGAGGTTTTCATTCAATCTGAGCCTTGAGGAACTTTAACTTTTAAAGACTTGATAAAGAAAGGTGGACAGAGAAGAATCTTAAAAGCAAAGGGGGCTAAATTATTTATGCTTATTTCTATGGCCTCTCTAAATAGTTTTGTTGTCAGTTGCCCAAAGAGTTTCATCCGCCTTGAGCCTACCTCTATAATGGGATTCAACTTAATTTACCATATTTTAATCATTAATTTTCTTGTCTGTTTCTTGTATTATCCTTGAGAGCAGGGACTTTGTCTTTTAAAATCATGCTTGAAATCCTAGTGCCTAGCACACTGACTGCTTAGTAGGCATGGAATATGTATTTGAGTGAGAATTAAGATCCTCCTATCAGGTGGACATGATAACCACTATAGTATGGAAACTTAGAAAAAGTTGAGAACCATGTGATTTCACTCATACATGGGATATAAAACTGAGAGCAATAAATGAACAAGACAAACAAAAACTCATAGACACATACAACAGTTTAGTGGTTACCAGAGGGAAAGGGGGATATAGATAAAAGTAAAAGGGGTCAAATATATGGTGGCAAAAGGAGGTTTGACTTTGGGTGGTGAACACTCCGTGCAATATACAGTTGATGTATTATTGAAGTGTTCACTTGAAATCTATATAATTTTATTAACCAGTGTTACCCAATTAATTTAATAATAATAAAATACCTCCTTATAGGAAAGATGTGTAAGAACAGAAAGAGTTTTCCTCACATAACTTCTCTGTGTGGTAGACTGTAGATATTGTTATTTTAAGCATTTTTTTCCAGAACTGTAAAATGGTGACTTTCAGAGGTCAGCAAGCAGATAGGAAACTTTCTCAGGGGCAGAGGAATCCAAATTCTTCACGTGTGCGTCTTTGCATGAATTTGCGCCTACCCTAAGACCTGTAACCACTAGAAGTTACTCCCAAAAGCTGCTGCAGCAGAGAATTTGGTGTTCACGTCACCAGTTTGGAGCCTGGCCTGCTCAGGTCTACCAGTAGGCCTTTCCCTCTTTTTTCCCCTCCCTCGTGACTACCTACCACTACTTCTCCTAACTTTATCTGAAACCCTCTTTTTCCTTTGCTAAATGAATCTCAGGAGCGTGTTTCCCAATTATAAGCATTATTTTACTCAAGATTTAATAATGTTTTGTATGATTAGCAACTCTCTTCTCTATTTTTCATTCTGAAATACCTTGTTCCATGTCATGAAATTTTTACCTTTGGCCATGAGTTTTCTGTATTCTCTTTGGTAAGGACCTGATGATAATGTGATCAGTGTGTGAAGGTCAATGGGCCTTTCTCCTC
>NW_006439568.1:24809750-24811071 GCF_000325575.1 Pteropus alecto | reverse complement strand
GCTGGGTGCCTGTGCTAGCTATGCCTGTCATCCCCATGTTTGGGGGAGTGGTCCTTTTTCTCTGACAAAGCAAATAGCTGTAATATTGAAGCCTTGCTGTCCAGCTAGTGATCCAATCCTCATCTGACTCTGTTTTATTTCATGATCTTTGCTGTCTGATTTTTTTAAAAGACACTGTTTGTTCTTGACTTGTAGTATCTTCTGCTTACTTGACCTGTGGAATTTTTCTTCAGTTCCTGGTTTTGAAACAGTGACTCTGTTTTTTTTTTTTTTAAGCCAGGTATGTGTTCTTCAGCTTGTGTCTTTATCTTTTATGCTGCCTGTTATATTTCTCATCTCAAAGTGATTCGGATGACTAGGCATTTTGTTAGCTTTGGGGAAAAGCATCAACATGACTTGCATGTGTCTGGAGAAGAATGGGGCTTAGCTCTTGAGAAGTGAGGGTCAGTGACTAGACGGTATGAGAAGTAGAGAATATAGGTGAAGTAGGGCTAAGTTGGAGAAAGACTTTCAACAAAATAAATTTCACTGATTTCAAAATAAGGTGAATATGATGTTCTGTCTACATGAGTGAAGACCAATTTTTAAAATATTTGAAGGCATACATTTAAAATGACTGCTTAATATTAAAATGGGAAGTTATGATTTATAAGCAGTAGTACAATTTTGAATAGCATGACCTCATTCATTGACACTAGCAGCTTTACATCTTCAGGTTTCATTATAATAGTACTGTGAATAAAATTCAAAAAAGTTATAGAGGAGAAAATGATTTTGATTTTTTTATATAATATTACTTACACAATTTTTTTTTTTGTAAATTTTAAATTGGCAGTAACAGTCTTGCTGTTCAATTTTCCTATTTCTTGCAACCATAACCTTCTAGAATAGTCATAAATGTAGGAGAAAACTCTGAAGTAAAAATTTTTGAACTCAATGAAAATACCTTCCACCAAGCCCATGGCTTAACTCGGTAAAACCAGAATGGTGTTTCTTTTTTTATAATAGGCCCATACCGTAGTTTCAAGCATAATTTTAATAGAAAAAGTCCCTGCTCTCAAGGACAATAGAAGGAACAGACAAGAAAATTAATGATCAAAATGTGGCAAATGAAATGGAATCCCATTAGAGAGGTAGGCTCAAGGTGGATGAAACTGTCTTTGGGCAACTGACAACAGAACTGTTTAGAGAAGCCACAGAAGTAAGCCTAAATAATTTAGTCTCCTATACTTTTAAGATTCTTCACTGTTCATCCTTCTTTATCAAGTTTTTAAAAGTTGAAGTTCCTTAAGATTCAGATTGAATGAATCCTTTCTTTTTC
>NW_006439568.1:24790921-24809726 GCF_000325575.1 Pteropus alecto | reverse complement strand
AAATGCTCTTGATTTTAAATGCCAACTATAATGCTGTTACCCAAATGTGTATATTCTCATCTCAGACTTCTTCTCTGAACCTAAAAATGTATATGTCCAATTATCTATTTTCTGTAGGTCCAGAATCTATGATTTAGCTATATATAGCATTTTATTTATTTTCTCCTAGAGATATATAGTTTTTACTTTTAATCTAAGAAATAAAAAGAGGCTTATATCTTTAAAAATAGCCCTGCACAAAGTTATAGGCCTGAAAGCATAATTGAGGAGAGACACTGAAGAGATCACTGCTGTGCAGTAGAAATTTCTGCAATAATAAAAGTGTTTGTCTACGTTGTCTAATACAGCGGCCACTAATTGATCACTGGAAATGTGGCTATTGTGACTGAAGAACTTAATTTTAATTTTAACGAACTTAATAATATGTGGATAGTGGCTACCATATTAGAGAACACAGTTCTAGATAATTGTATTAGCTTTCCATTGCCGCTATTAAAAATTATCATAAATTTAATGGTTTAAACAACCATTTTATTTAATGATTTTAATTATCTTAAAGTTCTGTAGGTTAGAAGTCTGGCACAGGTTTCACTGGGCTAGAATCAAGGTTCTGGCAGTACTGCTTTCATCCCTGGAGGCTGTGGGGGAGAATGCATTTCCTTGTCCTTCCTAGCTTTTAACAGCTGCTCACATTCCTTAATTCATGGCCACTTTGCTCCATTTTCATGCAATGTTACATCTCTGTGTCCTTTTTTTTCATAGTCACATCTCCTTCTGAGTCTCTTCTGCCTCTCTCTTCCATTTTTAAGGACTCTTGTGATTATATTGGGCCTATTCGGACAGTCCAGCATAATCTTCCTGTCTTAAAGTCAGCTGGTTAGCAAACTTAATTCCCCTTTACCATATAACCTAACGTATTCATAGGTTCAGGGATTAAGATTTTAACATTTTAAGAGGGGAAGGTCATTATTCTGCCTACCACATTGTCTTCTAAATAGGGAGCCATTTTGGGAAAGCGCTGGCTAAGCCCTACACAACTTCTTTTCACATTATTTGTTGAGCCTATACCTGTATTCATTTACCACAATATGAGTCTCATAATGATTCAAGAACAATAAACTTTTATGTATGTATGTATATATGTATGTATGTATGTTTATTGGGGTAACATTGGTTAATACAATTATATAATTGAACAATATACTTTTAACTTTAAAAGGGGAGTTATGTGATACCTAGTCTAATCTTCTATCCCATACAGTATTATTTTCTTGCATAGAATCTATAGTTCATCTAGCTTCTGTCAATAGTTTCCTATGAAGGGTCCTTCCTACTTAGCAACAAAATCAGTTACATTGTTATGTAGTTCTTAATTATTCTGTCATCTTATCATCTGACCCTTTATCATCTCACATTAGCCCTCTGTTTTTGACTTTTGGAACAATGTAAACCTGCTTTTCTTGTGGCATTACATATCAAGACATGGCACTATCACTCACATGGTTGTCTGAGCAAAATTTTTGGGAGTCCCCTTTATTGCCTGTCCATTCACCACTGTTTAAAATCCTAAATATATAACTCCTAAAATATCTCTTAGATCTGTCCACATCTTTCATTTTAGTTACTGTACTTTTCAATCATTGAATTTAAATTTGTTCTTTTTACAGTTTCTATTTTTCTTCTCTGATTTGCTTATTAATGAAGACCATATTTTCCCTTACTTTTTTGAACATATTTATAATAACTATGTTAAAGTATCTGTCAGGTAAATCTAACACCTGGGCAATCTGGGGATCAGTTTTTATTGATTACTTTTTTCTTTACCATGGATTACATTTTTCTTTTTCTTTTTCTTTGAAGATTTAGTAATTTTTGATTGTATGCTACACATTATAGATGATATATCTTAGACACTCTGTGATCTTTTATCTTCCTCTGAACATATATTCCTCTGAAAATATCTTCCTCTGAAGAGTATTTTTTAAGAAGGCTCTTGATTACACTGAATGTGGAAAGCTTGAGTTATACTTTGCTAGACTGGTTCTGTGGTTATCTCTAGGTGTTGCCTAAGCCCCTCTAACTAACTTACTAGGACTTAACTTATAAACTCTGTTTCCTCTGAGGATCTTGTCAAGACGTAGTTTTTAGGCTTTTCTTGGGCACATCTAGAGTAGTCTGTACTCTAGGGCAGTGTTTTCCAATCTTTTTTTTTTGTTATTACTGCCCTCCTGGGAGACTTTTTAGACATCCCTCCACCCTTATCATTGACCCTACCCCCACTCTACTTGTGAAGTTTTAATAACACAGATAAAATTATATATCCGTTCATGTGCTGTGTATAATACCTAAGATTTTAATTTTGCTCCCTCTCCCCACCAGAATTAATTTTTACCCTTTTGATGATATCACCCCTGTTGAGAATGCATGTTGTATGGTGTGGGCCCTATTTTTAAGGTGAAGACTTTCTGATTCCTCTGCTGGATGCCTATGGGATTAATGAGGTGTTAATGAGATTTTTCCGCTCTACCTTTGCCAGAATGTCAGTTTCCTCCACCATTGCTCAAACCCTAATATTTCTGTTCCTTTTTCAACTTTTTAGCAGCCACTCTCTGGGAAGCTCTAGGTAGTCTCACCTTATGTGAGTAACAGCCCAACCCTTAGCCGAGGACTTGCAGGGAACACTGACATGGACTTTTGATACTCCTCATTGTACTGCTTACTCCTCTCTGGTGCCCTGCCTTGCAGATTCCAACTTTATAAACTCATAACTCTGCCTTCCCAACTCAGTGAGCCTGCTGTGCCCTGCTTGAATTCTAGTTTATTGAATGAATGAATAAACAGATTATGTTTATTACCCTTTTCATATGACTTTTCTTCAAATATACAGGATAGCTATTGTGGTTCCTTAGTGTTCACTTCTTCAGGCTACATATCCAGAGGCTATAAAGAAAAGGTTTAAATATCTATAGCAGAGGTTGAGAAACTATAGCCAGACTTGTCTTGCTATCATTGTAAGTAAGGTTTTATTGAAACACAGACATGCCCATTCCATACATATTTTCAATGACTATTTTTTAAAACTAATTCAGTCACTTTCTCTTAAAATTAGAGCCTCTGATTTTTACAAATTGGTTTAATTTTTAAATATTCATTTGACACAAATTTTCAAGAATATGTCAATCATGAAATACAGTAATGTTTTAAATGGCCTGAATGATCTTTCTGACATAAGGGGATCCTTTTATGAACTCTTACTTGTAGACTGAAAACTTATCCTACTAATGGGTATTATTATTTAGAGTGGTGGTTTTTAAGCTCCCAAACAAACAAAAAAAATGTTGTTCGTTTTAAGCAATGGAATTATTTCAACAAGTGAAATCTTAAGAAGAAGCTGAATTTATAAAACATGTTGGGGGCTTCTGTGGTTGAAGAGGGCTATCTTTGGATCCTTGTGTCCTCAGTTCCTCTTTTATAACCCCATCTCTCCTTTCCTACATGAGCACATTTGTAGTATCCTTGAGGGGTGAAAAACCACTGGTTAAGGCATCTACAAGACAGAATTTTGGATTGGTCTTGTTAACAGTTCCTGCTCCTGATATAAGGTATAAAAGCTGTTAGTTCCACTTCAGGTTTGGTTTCATTGCTGTGTTCTGTTGGGGCTGCCATCTTGATTTTCCTAGCTGCCTGAGTCCTAACAGTTCTTTTACATCTCACTTAGCTTTTTGGCTTCAAGACCCCTAGCTTGTAGCTAAATGCTATAAAAAGCTAACTCCTAGGGCTTACCTAGTTTTGGACCCCTTGTCTTTTCTCGCCTTTAGCTAAGGAATCCTTAAACCAGGGTGACACATGTAAATGCTTAAGTAGTCCAGGATGAGAATATTAATGAGTGACCTAGGATCCCAGGATTAGTGTGACACTATCAGCAGCAGTGGGACTAGGGTGACCTGAAGATGGGGTAGTCTCTTCTCATAGGGTTGCTCCCAAAGCTTCTGGTTTTTCCAGAAAAAAGAAAAATTCTAGATTTCTATGTGAAATCTCTTGACCTTTTACTGTCAACAATTGATTTGATACTTGGAAAAACACTGCAGGCAAAACTATATCTGACCTGGATGCAGCCCACAGATCATTTGTTTGTCATCTTTGTCTCAGTTATTGGCTTGTCTGCCTTTTGCTTTGGCTATTGCCTGGTCTCAGCCCCCATCTGGCTATTCCTGCTAGTGTCACCCCCTCCCTGGGGTGGCAGTTCACTGAAAGAGCTGTCAGGTTAACCTTGACTTCCAAGTGATTTGAAACTGAGAGCAGTCAGGACAATGTCTGATTACTTAGCCTTTGCATCACTGCTTGCCTTACATATTTCTGTCCAATGCTGGTGCATAGGAGGCCTGACTTCTTTCGACAATGTTAGCAGAAGAGAAATAGTATATGGAAGTATATATATTTTTAATGTTGAAAAAGTAAATATGACAAGAGTCCATCATTATATTATTCAGTGACTCTCCAACCTATTTATACTTTAGAGTTTGTCTGCTTGATCGTGCTCTGATATTAATCAGGTGGCCCCAATTTAATTAGAAACTGTATTCCTACCCACGTACCTCTATCCTAATAGACTATTAGGATAAAAAGCAGTCAGTTTTTTCGTTTGTTTAGATAAGAAAGGTCTTTAATCTCTCACCATCTTAGAAATTTTTACTACCTCTTGATTTGTGGATTTTAGGTTTTTGAACATTTTTGGCATAGCTTTCTTGAAACAGAAAACCTTTGGTATTCTAGGGGTGGATGTGAGCACTATCAAGTTGGAAAACCAGAAAAGCACTTCATTAACCACAGAATTTCTCTGTTTTTGAGTCAGTATCAGATGTAGATACTTTCCCTGCTGGTCCTGCCCGGTGTAGGATTATAGATGAGGTCTCTGAGATAGAACTGGTGGAGTTCAACAGAGGAAGGTTCTAATGAGCACAGGGTCATGTGTTTGATCACCATACATGTTTATTAACTTAGAGGGACTCCTGGCTCAGCTGGTCTGGCAACTGTGTATGGTCTGTCTCAGGCTCAAGGAGGGTTGGTTTAGAGTATGCAAATCTGTTATCACCAAGGGGTAAAGGAACTGAAAGCACATGTTCTGCTGGTTGTGGTAAGTGATATCATCTGTGCATGGAGTAAGCCTCTACATTGCCTCCATGTAGGGAGAACATGTGTCACATGAAATCTTCCAACATGTGTAATACTGGGCACACAAGTTTTACATAACAGAAACCAATGGGAAGAGATTGGGAGTCTTAGTATAACTCTTGGAGCTTGGGTAGACCTCCATGGCCAAGTTGGAACTTTGTGACTGCTGAAGACCTCTTGTGCAATTCCTTGTTAGGTGTGAGGCCATGCACATGCATACTAAGATGATGCTCTCTTCTCATTCAGGCTAGGTAAAAGGGCAGAGAGAGCTGGGTGTGGGCCTAGGATTGTAGACACTTGTTCTATGGCTGCCTTACAAACCCTGTATATTTGCACACCATGGTTTCACATTTTCTGAGTTTTCCTATGCAACTCTTCATTATAGGAAGAATAGTAATTTCTTCAAGAATAGTAATTTTTTCAAGAATGAGAATTTAAAATTATTTTTTATTATGAAAAACTTCAAACAAAATAATATAATGGGACTATAATAATGAATATCCATATACATATCATTTGGATTTAATAATTTTCAAACTTTTGCCCCAATCGCTTCATCATTTTTGTTTTTTGTTTTTTTTGTTTTTTTTGTTTTTTGCTGCTATGTTGCCCCTACATATTTTTGTAAAAATATGACTAGTTCCTGCATCCCCACATGATAGTATGACTCCTGTTAAAGAGTCATACTATCTGAAGTTGTCAGTGGCCAAGAGACCTGTACACAGAGGGCCTCTGATAATGAGGGGAATAAACACAAAAGCAGTAGGAGTGTTTCATGTTCCCACGTCCTGCCCCCTGCCAGAGCTGACTGACATAGACTCACATGAACACATAAGGCCATAGTCCTTTTGGAAAGAATCAGGTAAGTTTTTCTTTTTGCTAGGCCATAGCACAGAACTCGAGGATGCAATAATTTTATCAGATACATATGTTGAATAGTTAACCTGAATAAAACAAATTAAAAGGCCATGGAAAATTCTCAGTGGTCTGACAATTTGAGCTTGTTCTCCTTTCTTGAAGTCTACTCATCTCTTTTGGGGGTAAAGACCCAAATTTGAAGTAAACATCTATAGGGTGCCAAGTGTCTTGGGGGAAGCTGATGATAGGCATTAGGAGATTAAACTTGGGAAAAAGAAGACATCCAAAGATGGAAGCTTTGTACAGGGAGCAAACAGGGAGAGAGTCCAACTCATCTCTTCTCTCCTTCCCCCAAAAGACTGTTAGTGGACCCGTAAAATCCTTTTTGATCGTAAAGGTATTTTGAAGGACTAACTCAATCTTTAGCATTCTTAATCTGGAGCAGGGGTTCTGAAACTTGAAAGCATATTGGGCTCACCTGAGAAGCTTTAAAAACTACTGATTCCTGGGTCCCACCCTCAGAAATTTGTATGTCAATTGTCTCAGATGTGGCCATGGCAACAGGATTTTTAAGGAATATCTAAGGCAAGTTAAGATTCATTCTCCAGGTGATTCTAATGTGTATCTAAGTTTGAGACCCACTCAACTAGGGCAGTTAAGTATGTGCATTACCCTTTTTAAAAAAAATGCATTCAGTCCCCCCCACCTTCATCCTGCCATTAAACCTTATGGAAGCCCAATTCATCAGAAAGATAAAAGTAGAAGTTCTTTAGTTAAAATAGTCCTGAAACTTTGCTCGCTGGGCACCATTTTCCACCTCCCTTACCCATTTCTTCCATTTCCTCCCTATAGCAGCATTTTTATCAAACTCTAGTCTCTGAAGAAGAGGACTGCTAGAAGAAATCACCAGTCTAAAGTGATTTTTACTGGATTTTAACCATCTAGACCTGAATTTGAACCTTGTCTTTATCATTTAACTTAGTAATTGTGTGACTTTTGACACCTATACTAAATTCTCTGACCCTCAGTTCCTTTATCTCTTAATTAGAGGTAATACCTATCTCAAAAGTTGTAGGGAAGACTAGAGTTGGATATTGGCTAGAGTACTGTCAGGTTAGCTTCTTCAATAGTTCAGGCTTTCCTTGAGGCCACCGTAAGCCTTGAGGTCTGGGATGGGATCAGGCTTCTTCAATAGTTCAGGCTTTCCTTGAGGCCACCATAAGCCTTGAGGTCTGGGATGGGATCAGTTGTTTGGTTTAATCTAGGAACCTTTAGTTACCCTTGTATTTGTAGGATGAACATAGATTCTGTGAACCCACGGTGGATCTAAAATTCTTAATTGACTTGTAGCATCATAGGAACAGATAGGGAAGGAGGATGAGTTGATCACTGCTGAGTGATAAAGGAGAAGTCAGGAGCTTCCATGAAATGCCTCAGGAAGTTCTCTGTAACTTAGAGGAACTGTGATAATCAGTGGAGGAGGAATCAGGCATTAGTCCATTTTCATGAGAATGACTATATGAAAGAGGTCTGAGGGTCCATAATAGTGGTGGTAGGTAAGCTAGAGGATTGAGACGGGAAGTTCTCTCTGGACCATAGGTGCAGGTTCATGACTGAGGGAGGATTTCTTGATTTTTTAAAACTTTTTTAAAAAAAGAACAATGGAATTTTAAGCAGGCATGAAAAAACATATTTTCCCCCATTTTTGAAAATTCCAATGTGGTTAAATAAAACTCTCAGATAATATAGAAACCTTTTTCCCTTATGAATATTTTCAGTGTTACTAAGAAGTGAAATTGACTGATATGAATTTAAGTACCTCCTCCTTTCCATCCAGACATTAGTAAGTAGTAAAATGGCCAGAGGCGTTCAGGGAGATGACAAAAGAGAAGTCAGAGGCTTGGGGAATTACAAAGTTAGATGATCTGTAATTGAATAACATTGAGTAGAATATACAACTCAGAAGTGTTTGAAATCTGTTGAAGGAAAAACTCATTTGGGTTTGGCCCTGTCTCAGTGACAATGAACTAGTGATTCAAGTCTAAACATAGCCATAGGTGGTATTTCTTATTTATCTTCCACAAAACTGGCATCAATTTTCACATTGTATTCTCTGCACACCCCTGACCTCTGCAGACTGAAAAATATTTTTCAGTTTCCTCAGCATTAATAATGAAGAACCTTCCAGAGAACCTTTCTTTTCTTTCTGGAGTCTGGATAAATGGAGGAATAGCACCCAAGTAGAAGTGTATGGGCCAGTTAGACTGTTTGGTGGGCTCGGTGTGGTTTAGCTTAAGTCTGTTAAAATTTTTTTGAATTATTTTATTCATATATTATTATCCAAAATATGTGGGCTTGGTTGCTACTCCACCTTAATGTAGTTGTTATATTTTAAATTTCCATTCTTAATAGACTGATGAAGGTTTAAAAAACACAAAAACTCCCAAGAAGTAAAAAGTGAAAAATCTTATTTGGGACAATAAAATCTGTTTTGTAATTTGATATTAGACCAAGGCAATTTTTGGCAAAATTGCGATACTGTTTCTATGGCAGCCTCTTTCTCAGATTATCTTTCTTCTACCTGGTACACCTCCACTCATCCAGGAGCTGAGCAGGGCCCCCATGTGGGTCTGTGGTCAAGTTACTTGTGCACAGTGCCCTACTGAGAGGATTGCCTGCAAGGCTATGTCCTCTAGCATTTCCTTTCTGAAGAAAATTTCTATCTTTTTAAATTCTGTAGTGAGTTCCCTGAGGAAAGAATTTTTAAAAATAGCTCAGACTAAAGTATATGTGAGAGACTAATAAATGGTAGGATTCAATGTTTTTTCCTGATATGAGTGTATACATTTCAAAAGGAGTCCCCTGTAAGCCCCAACTAATGTTTATGTTAACAAAGGTATTTTCAGGATTTTAGGTATAGATTTGATGGCTGAGGCAGAGTGGTGCATAGACCCTTCTCAAATCTCAACAGACGACTTCTGTTTTAAACCTATTTAAAGGCAAGACCTTTTCTATTTAAGTTTTACTTGAACATCACTAAATTTCATTTTTTAAAAAATATCTCACCATTGCCAGCATGTTTAAAATTCCCTTCCTAAAGCTAAGACATTGGTGAAATCTCAATTCCTGCCTACTTATGACTATTCTTTGTGTGGGTGGAAAGGTGAAATTTGTGGAGTATAGGGTTTTCAGTTCCTCACTTTGCATTCTATTAACAAGTGACTTCATTTATTATTGTCTTGACTTTTCAGCCTGAGGCACGTGTTTATTTCCCTTCCACCAGTTTTAACAATGAAAAATTTTAATCCATCATTACTTAATAAAGACATGAATAATAATGAATACATGGTTCAGTTATTTCTTAGGACAGCCTGTTCAATAGAAATATAATGCATGCTCTATAACTAATTTTAAATTGGTAGCCCCATTAAAAAAAAAATAAAAAGAAACAGGTGAAATAAATTTTTAGTAACATATTTTATTTTATCCAATGTCAAAATAATGTCTCAACATGTAATCAATATATATAATAATATATCTTGTATTCTTTATTTCTGCACTTAGTCTTTGAAGTCTAGACCGCATTTTACAATTACAGCACATCTCAATTTGTGCTGTAATGGCCACTTGAAGTAGCCACACTTCAAGTGGCCAATAGCTAAATATGGCTAGTGACTACTATATTCATAAACCTAGAACATTTCTGAGTAAGAATATAGAATTGTGAGTTTATGCTTAGTTTTAATTAGGCTACCTTTGTGAAAAATATTTAAATCTGAAGTAATGACTTTCTCTTGAAGTCCCCTTCTCTGGTGGTGTCCAATTTAGTAACTTGTCACTGACAAGCCTGCCATATATGTATATGGTTTTATAGTTAGGACACTGTATACCTCTAAGAAGTACTAATTATAATGTGTGAGCAGTACTGTTTCAATAACACTACTTAGCTGTCCATGTCAGAAAGGCAGTTATTCATGATACTTTATCTCTTTTATCCCACTCCCATCTTTTCCAATTCTTTCTTTCACTAAGTTCTATTTATTCTACCTCCAAAATACATCTAGAATCAGATGCTATCTCTCCATCTCTACTACCATGTCTTTGGAGAACCTGCTATCACCTAGATTACTGTAGTAGGCCCTAACTGGCTTCCTGTATCCACTGTGGGTGTTCTCCAGCTCACTCTCCATGCTGCAACCTGCTTTGTAAAAAGCAAGTCCAAGCATGCCTCGCTCTCAGTGAAAATCTTCCAACAACTTCCCATGCTTTTAGAACGGAGCCTTAAATCCTATGGTGGCCCGCAAGGCCCTTTGTGATATGGCTCCTACCTTTCTACTACTTCTTACATCTTTATTTTGCCTTCCTGTGTGAGGATTTTCACACATTGTCTTACTTTTACCTGGATTACTTGTTGCCCTCTCTCTTTGCCTGACTGACTTCTTTTTGACATTCCGGTTAAATATGGCTTCCTCAGGAATGCCTTCCCTATCTTCCTTGGCTCTTGAGCCCCCATTCTATGTGTTTTCATAGTGCTACTATGTCTCCTTCATAACACTTATCATGATTATATCTATAAGATTATGTAGTTTTAACATATTCTCTGTCTCAACCAATATAAGCTTTACGAGAAAAGATAACATCTCCCTTGTTCATCTCCTTTACCTGTGGTACTAACCCAGGGCCTGGCATGTAGTTATAAGCCTTCAATAAATTCCAGCTGATTCTATGAACACATATGCACAGCCTGTTGTTTCTAGCAGCTTGGTAGCTTCTCCAGGTTGCAGAACCACTCATTGGTATGAGTCAGTGTTCCAGCTTGAGTTTCAGTGTGGAGATCTGGAGTTTGATCTCCACATGAGGGTGTTTCTTTGACAGACTGCTTATAGGCCTGGGAACGTTTTGCTTGGCATTGAGATGATGATCACAATATCATCAACTTAGCTTTGTAAAATAAGCATACCTGTACCACCAGCCTCCCTTGGCCCTCATACAGCTCATACGGTTGTAGAATTGCTTGGATATAGGTAGGTGCATGCTCAAATTACCATATAATTTCAGATTGTCTTCCCAGGTGTATATACCAATTCACACTATTTCCAAATGGTGTAAGAATTCTTTTGTTCCATGTTCTCTCCCACACTTATCAGAATTTTTTTTTTTTGTCGGCATTATGGTATGAATGGCATCTTGTGATTTAAATTTATAATTCCGTGATTACTAATGAAGTTTGGCATCTCTTATTTTTTTTCTGTTCTTCTGTTATTTGTTTTTCCTTCTTTGAAATAACTTTTACCATTTTTCTATTGGATTGTTCGTCTTTTCTTCATCGATTCTTTGAGATTTTTATGATTTCTAGATTCTAATCCTTTGTTGTTATTTATATTGCTGTTTTCTTACAGTTTTTAGCTTTTTTAAAAGTCATTCTGTGGTCCTATTATGAATAAAGATTAATTTTAATATAGTAAATTAATCGTTTTCCTTTATAGTTCCTGCTCTTTAAAATCTCATTTAAGCAAATTCTTCTCTTATACATCTGTCTCTTGATGCATTTCACAAATTTTGATCAGCAGTATTTTTGTTATCTTTCAGTTCTTTGTATTTTCTAATTTTCATCCTTCTAAAATCCATGGATAACTTAGAAGTGATTTTGAATTTCAACTATATAATTTCCTTTTACAGTTCTTTGTGCTACTGATTTTTAACTTAACTATTTATTGTCAGATAATGTAGTACTAGATAAGAGAACCCCAAATTTATCAAGATCTATTTTATGGAATGTGGCTAACTTTCATAAACCATGCGTACTTGAAAAGAATGTATATTCTCAAGTTGTTGGATTAATTGTTTTATAGATACACATCAGATCCAGTTTGTTGTGTTTAGATTTTTATATCATTGCTGAATTTTGTTGTTGTTGCTTGATACGCCAGTTACTGAGGTGTGTTAAAATCTTCCATTACATGTTATTAAATGCATATACCTGTAAAATTTGTTATGTCTTCCATTTGAATCGAGCCTTTTATTTAGTGGTTCTCGTTATATCTAGTAGTCCATTTGTCTTTAAATCTGCTTTGTCTGATAGTGATAGAACTTTACCCATTTTTTTTTGCCAAATGTTTTCTTAAATTTTCTTAAATTTTAAATATCTTTTCATAAATTTCACATTAAATATTTTTGTGTTAAGCTTTAGATGTGTTCCTTGCAAATAACTTAGTGTTCTATTTTATGTTTTAATCCAATATTTGTCTTGTAAACATAATCCAGTCCATTCACTTTGATTGTGATTAATGTTATATTTGGATTTATTTCTTCCTTTTTATGATGGTTTAGACTGAAGTATTCATCTGGATTGTATCACATCCTTGGTTGATAGATGTCCCAATCACTGAATCACCCAATCACCTAGTCATAGCCCATTATGTGGGACTATCTCTCTGGCCCCAACAGCACAGTATAGTGGTTTAGGGTTAAATGTCACCGTAAAATGATGCAGGAACTGGAGATGGTTAGCTGGGTAAAGATCAATGTCAGGAAGGAAAAAGTTCACCATCATTATGTATTTAAAGGACTACCATATGCATATAAAGAGAAATTAAAACATTAGCATCAATTCCAGAGGTAGAACAAATGAGTGGGATACTGTGCTCATTGAGCAACTGTTATATACCAGGTAAGTTGTTGAGTACTTTTTATATTTAACTTAATTCATAACAAAGCACAAGGGTAGGAGGTTATTATCTTCATCTTAAGATGAGGAAACTGAGGCTCAAAGAGCTTAAGGAAGATACTCAAGATTAAACAACTAGTAAGTGGTAGAATTGGGAACTGAACTCAATTCTGTATGACTCTAAAACTTGCTCTTTTCACTGAATTATATTATGGGGAAGTGAACTGGTATATGCCAAATAAAGGAATAACTCTCTTTTAGTTAAAATTGATAAAGAATGTAATGAACTATTATTTGGGAGTAGTGAGCATCCCATCTTTGGGCATTTCCAAGCAGAGATAAGGTGGTCATATACCAAGATATTGTAGTGGGAGTTTTATTTTGAGTGGGAAATTGTACTTTAGAACAGATGCTTGAATTAAATGACCAGTAAGGTCTATTTCAGTCTCTGTCACCTTACTGAAAATGTGCCAAAGCTTAACAAGTTTATGCCTTTCAAAACTCTCCCTACTTTTCGAAAGAAGCCTTTCTTCATTCAGCCTCTTTAATTCACCGAGTTATATGGTATATATAGGTGGGTGCTTAATAGAATGCCACTTGATGGTAACTTGATGAAAATGGACCTGTTTTAGATAGGTGAAAAACAAATCATATGTATTTTAAAGAGTGAAAACATGAGTGCAACATAAAGGTTTGTTAATTTGAAATGCTGGAGCCAAGAAATGCAAAAGCTGAGACTCTATTTAATATTTACATACTTCCTCACATGAAAAGCTGTAATAATAAAGCCATACCTAATTTTAAATACCAACTGTTTTTAAAATGAAACATTATTTTGTAGCTAGCTTTTAGTAACTAGCCAGAATGCATTGGGGGAAAAAATAAAAGTCTGTCCTCTGTGTACTTGCTTTGTTGATACATTTCACCTTGTGAAGGCCAATTGTGAAGGCCAAGAACCCATAAGAATAATAAAAAAAAAAAATTTCTATCAACAGTTTCATGAGGCTGGCCCCCATGTAGACTCTGCTTCAGTCTACCTTATTTTCTTAATCCTTATTGCCACTCCATCAATAACCACCTCCCCTTTTAAGGCCCAGCCAGAAGCATATTTCTTCCAGATGGTTCTATTAACCTGTACCTCTGTCTATACCTGTACATCTCCAGGTAGTGGCAGCTGAAGTATAGAGAAAAGGATTTTACACATTCTTTACTTTTGAGTAGTCCTTTTAAAACTTATAAAATCAATTTCACAACTAACTGCTTCCTGTAACGTGTCTCTGAGGTAGGTAAGAAAGATTTCATTATAGCCTTTTGATACATGAAGAAACCGATGCGTAATGAAGTTGTGAATTGCTAAGTGGTTAGTGGCAGAGTTTTGGCATCATTTAGCTCACAGCTCTAACAGCCAAATGTTGTGTTACAAAATATTTCTCATGATTTTCTGGCTCTTGGAGTTTAATTTATGACATGGCTGATACCTGTGGTTTGGTGTATTTGCAATTGGCTGAGCTTGTTATTTGAATGGGCCAACCAAGTGCTAGCCAAAGCCTACTAGAATGTGAACAAACTTGAGGAGGGACTACTACTGAGGTGAATGTGCTGTCACCCACATGCGTAGGACCAAAAACACCCAAGAAAAAGTTTTGCTTCAGTATTTGAACTTGTGTCCTACAGATTGGTTATTTTGATTTTATCCAGTTGGTCCACGTTGACTCTGGATTGTTATAGGCAGTTCATCACTTTTATTTCTCTGGTCTCAACTTTCTCATCTGACAGTTGAGGGGTGTGCAATGGATCAATGATTCTCAGAATATAGTCTTTGGATCACATGTATCAGAATCACCAGGGGAGCTTGTTAAAAGTCTATATTCCTGGACGCTGTGCAGGCCTACTGAATTGAAACCTCTGGGGATGGGAATCAGTTATTTCCCGTTTAACAAGCTGACCAAGTATGTGCATTAAAGTTTGAGAACCTCTGGATGAGGCAATCTCTCAGGTTCCTTCTACTTCTGATGTCCTATGAATCTCTGATTGAGAAAGACAAAAGAAGACAAAAATTAAGGATTTAATTTTCACAGAAATTTCTTTACTCTTTGTGTGTGTAAAACTTTTTTTGACTTACAACAAGCTGTTCATGTTTAATATATACAACTTCATGAGTTTAGAGATAAGTATACACTTGTGAGACCATTACCACAATCAGTGCCATAAACATATCCTTCACCTCCAAAAGTTTTTTCCTTCTTCCCTGCCTCCCTCTTTCTTTTTTTCTTTCTTGTCATAAGAACAGTTAACACTAGGTCTGCCCTCTTAAATTTTTAAGTACACAGTACAGTATTGTTAATATAGGCTCTATGATGTATGGGAGACCTCTAGGACTTATTCTTTTGTTGCACAACTGAAATTTTGTGCCTTTGACCAACACTGCCTCATTTTCCCTCCCCCCTAGTCCCTGATGACTACAATTCTGCTCTCCACTTCTATGAGTTTACTATTTTAGATTCTTTACATAAGTGGGATTGTGCAGTACAGTAGTTGTTCTTCTGTGTCTGGATTATTTCACTTGGTATAATGTCCCCCAGGTTCATCCATGTTGTTGCAAAAATGAATAATATTACATTGTATGTAAATACTACATTTTCTATTCTATCCTTCATGTCTTGGTTGTTGTGAATAATGCTTCATGAACATGAAAATGCAGATATCTCTTCATGATCCTGATTTCAGTTTCTTTGGAGATATACCTAGAAGTGGGATTGCTGGATCATTTGATAATTGCATTTTTAATATTTCAAGGAAACTCCATACTGTTTTTCATAATGGCTTCACTGATTTACATTCTTAACTGTAGCGCACAAGTGTTTCCTTTTCTCCACATCCTCACCAACATATATTATCTTTGTGTTTTTGGTAATAGCCATCTTAACAGGTATGAGGTGATACCTCATTTTGGTTCTGACATGCATTTCCCTGATGATTTGTGTTGCTGAGCACCTTTTCATGTACCTGTTGACCATACTGATTACGCTTCTTTGATATCAGAGACTCTAGTTGTTTGATATTTATCAGAAATCAACTAATTAACATATGATGACAAGATACTATTTTTATTATTTGTGCCTGCCTCTCCCAGATTATTATCTGCTTTGATTTTGTTTCTTTCCTGCATAACTACAGTAGCCTTTAATCTCTTCTCATTCAAGTCCAACTTTTATACTATCATCCAAGGGTTTTTTTTTTTTTTTTTTGGTGTGTGTCTGTAAAACAAACACAAAGAAATCCCTTACAAATTATGTATTTCTTTGCATTACAAAACATTTCATTTCTTAGCATGGCTTCCTAGGCTTTTTCTAGTATTGGATTCTATGTTCTCTTCGTAGTTTTATCTCACAAATTTTCACTCTCATACATCCAGGAATCCTTGGTTTCTCAAACTAATGTAGGTAGCTGATTACCTAGTATCATCTTGTTTCTTTTCTGTTTTTTTTTTTTTTAATATCGAATAGCTTTATATTGTACTCCATCATTGATCGAGGGACAATCTTATTCATAGAAAATATGCTAAATATTAAACTATAAGCATTTATTAATAAAACAAGTACTGGATTTAGTTTAGCTCTTTGAATTCTTTATTTAATATTTTTGTGTCTTTTTACTGTTTGCTACTTCATGTTATTAGAAAATTGGAAACAAATACCAAAGAAATACTTGTGCAAGAATAACTTAAAATTAAAAATATTTTTCTTTACATATTACTTTAGAAAAAAGATTTGTTGCAACAGCTTGCCAGTCTATGATTTAAATAGTAATATACCTTGATATTGTTTGTGGAACATCGGTGTTCTCTGTGAACAGTGTTGAGTATTATGGGCTGTGTCCTTATGGTTCTCTCTTTTTGGAAACCTTTTGGAAGCTTCTCTTCTTGAAGAACTCCTACTCATTGTTCAAGATCCAGTGGATTTGTCACCTTCTCTGCAAAGCCTTCTCTCACCCCTACAGATATCAATTAACTACTCACTCTCTATATTTTCCATGTTACTTGGGATATTTGCCTATACTTTTTTATAATTTGTATTGAATTATAATAATAGTAATTATCATCATTATTATTATTCTGTTTCTGTGTCTCTTGCTAGGTTATATCTCATTCAACTTTATAGCTAAGTACCACTGTGGGGTCTGGCACAAAGTTGATGTTCAATAACTGATGTTAAATGAGAGTCTTGTTTTGACAAAGATATATGTTTCTCAAAAAAACCTATCCTCTCTCTTATTATCCTACAACACAGGATCTTATATGCACCCATTCAGAGATAACGGACTGGCTGGGTGATTTGGCTTTTCTCCTTGCTCTGGGAAACAGCTCAATTCTGTCAAAAAGCAGTCACGAAAGTTTCATATATTGAAAATAATGTGATGATGGCTATTTGAAAAGCTGAGAACTATCTCTTTTGTTTACTAGACTTGTATTTGTCTCAAATGTGGATTAGGGCCAATGCTTTGATATCTCAATCAGCAAGGACCAGAACTCAGGAATTCATAAGCTTTCATTCTCGTCTGAAAATTGCTGAAATGATTTGTCAGTAAACAACAAAGACCTTCTAGGCAGGTTGTAAGAGGGAGGAAGAAGCCTACGGCTTGGAAGGTGGCCTGAACTCTGGACTGTGAAAGAGGCTTAGTTTAGGCCTAGTAAAGAATGTGAGGCCTTCTGCGCTTTGGCTGCAGGACATGTATGGCCGCAAGCACCTGTCACTGCTGCTGTCCTGGGGCTGAGTCTTACCCAGGTGTCTGGGCTGGGGGATCTTTGGAAACATGGTGGAGTGAGAGACATACCCAGATCTCTCCCCTTGAGACAATAATAAGCAGAACATCTAAAACTCAACAAAAAATACCCAAACTACATGCCAGCATGTCTTAATGTGGGATCTGTGCATAAGAGCTACCATAGGTCAGAACACCCAGTGTTGGGCAGTAGACTGGGAGAAATAAGGGCGGTGGACTAGGAGAAATAAAGAAGCTGCCTCTTGCAGTGCCAGAGCTCCCTGTAGGAGGAGGAGTAGGGGAGAAGGTGCGGTGAGTTTGTGTGGCAAGTTCCCTGAACAGCCCTGCCTGGGAGATTTGTGAGCTCCTCGCAGGCGATGGCAGGTCCCAGTCATAAGGGAAGAAAGCAAAGAATCATGATGGCAGAAAAACAACAGTTGATTTTTAGCGACTACAGTTGCAAAACCAAGGCTGAGCTGCAACCCTCAACCCCCAATGCATAGGGCCCCTCCCCCCATACCCTCTGAGACCAAACACCGCAGAGTCCCAGGGGAGTCTGAGCAAATGCTACTGAAACTGTTGCTACACTCACAGGGACTGAGACTGAGGGTAGCGAGCGTGATTAAATCTCTACCAGAAAATAAAAAGGCATTTTTAAGGCTTTATATAAATCAGGGATACAAGAGGCTTAGACGCCACCTACTGGGAACCAAAAGAAAACCACCACCTTTGCAGCAGGCTAAAGAGAGACCTTTATATATCTTCTCTCTGGGAAAAAATGCCCAGATGGAGAAATAGTCTGTTAAACACCATAAACAACCAAGGTGACAAGGCATCTCAGAAAGAAAGAGAAAAATCTCCAGAAAATAAGCTTACGAATATAGAAATATGCAACTTTAATGACAGAGAATTCAGAATTCTGAAAAAACTCAGTGAATTCTGAAACGAGTCATATTAACAATTTCAGGAACTAATAAAACACCTAAATGAGTAAAGCAAGGAGATTGAAACCTTCGAAAAGAACCAAATAGAACTTCTAGAAATGAAGAACATACTGCAAGAGTTGAAAAATGAAATAGCAAGCTTGGGAAATAGAGTTGACCAAATAGAGGAAAGGATCAGTGATATCAAAGACAGAAATCTAGAAATAAATCAGAAGGAAGAAGAGAGAAACTGAAGAATGAAAAATAATGAAAGAGAAATTCAAGAACCAGCTGATACCATCAGGAGAGGAAACATAAGAATAATGGGCATTATCGAAGGGGAGGAAAAGGAGCAGGGACTAGAAATCATTTTCAGACAAATACTTGATGAGAATTTCTCCAATCTAAGGAATGAGCTGGAGCA
>NW_006439568.1:24787739-24790610 GCF_000325575.1 Pteropus alecto | reverse complement strand
AAAACCTTACAAGCCAGAAAGGGATGGAATCAAATATTTAAACCATTAAGTGAAAGGAACTACCAGCCTAGAATAGTGTATCCAGCAAAGTTCTCCTTTAGATATGAAGGAGAAATTAAGACCTTTCCAGACATACAGAAATTGAGGGAATTCTCCACTATGAGGCCTGCACTACAAGAAATACTGAAAGGGGGCAGCTCATCTAAAACAAAATAACAGAACAAAAAATACATAATTAGGAGTAAAGTGACTATCAGACAAATAGAAGCAGAGAAGTGCAACCCTTACTAAGAACAGGGCATTATAAGCTTAAATAATGAGAAGAGAATTGCTATAGCAAGATAGTAATGAACGTTCAGCATATATAGGGACAAACTGAGACAACAGTGACTGAAAGGGGAAGGATTCAAGAATCCAGATTAGTAAAGGTGAATGGAGGTAAGGCACGCACAGAAGAAAATGGATGACCGTTTCCATATATAACTATCCTTTACATATTCGTAATGATAACCACACATCGACGATTTAGAACTGAAGTATATAACATAAAACAAAAAGAACCAGAGGCAAAACCCTTGAAAGCCAACCAAAATAAATAAAACAGAAACACAAGGACAAAGAAGCAATGGAAACACCGAGCTACCAGAAAACAAAAGATAAAATGGCTATAAGAAGACCTCATATTTCAGTAATCGCCTGAAATGTAAATGGACTGAACTCACAAATAAAAAGACACAGAGTTGCAGAATGGATCAAAAAACAAAACTCAACCATATGCTGCCTCCAGGACACATAGCTCAGCTCCAAAGACAAATATAGATTCAAAGTGAAAGGGTAGAAAACGATATTTCAAGCAAATGGCATTCAGAGAAAAGTGGGCGTAGCGGTACTAATATCAGAAGAAATAGACTTTAAAATAAAAAAGATAAAGAAATATACAGAGGGACACTTCATAATGACAAAGGGAATCATGTACCACGAAGATATAACACTTATTAATATCTATGCCCCCAATCAGGGAGCCCCGAAATATATAAAGCAATTACTAACAGAACTAAAGGGAGAAACAGACCAAAACACTATTGTAGTAGGGGACCTAAATGCCCCACTGTCGGATATGGACAGATCATCCAAACAGAAAATCAATAAGGAAATAATATCTTGAAACAACACATTAGACCAACTGGACATTGGAGATTAAACAACATGTTACTGAAGAATGATGGGTCAGAGAAGAAATAAAAAGAGAGATGAAGAGATACATAGAAAGGAAAGATAACGACAGTACAACATTACCAAAACTTTGGAAAAGGCAAAAGCGATCATAAGAGAAAAGTTCATATCATTACAAGTCTAGCTTCAAAAACAAGAATGAGCCCAAATAAACAACCTAATGCTTCATCTTAAAAAAACTAGAAAAGGAAGAACAAACAAAGCCTAAAGTCAGCAAAAGGAAAGAAATCATCAAAATTGGAGCAGAAATAAATGAAATTGAAAACAAAAAAACAACAGAAAAAAATAAATGCAACAAAGAGCTGGTTATTTGAGAAAGTTAATAAAATTGACAACCCCCTAGCCAGACTCACTAAAGAAAAAAGAGAAAGGACACAAATAAACAAAATCAGGGATGAAAGAGGAGAAATTACGACTGATATTGCAGAAATACAAAGGATCATACAAGAATGCTATGAAAAAGTATATAACACCAAATTTAATAACCTAGAAAAAATGGACCAGTACTTAGAGTAGTACAGATTGAATCAAGATTGAATCCTAGATTGAATCAAGAAGAACTGGAAAATCTTAATACACTGATTAGCAGTATGGAAATTGAAACACTCATCAAAAACCTACCAAAAAGTAAAAGTCCAGGACCAGATGGCTTCACCAGTGAATTCTACCAAACATTCAAAGAAGATTTAATACCTATTCTCCTCAAACTCTTCCAAAAACTCGAAGAAGAGGCAATACTTCCCAAATCATTTTAATGTGGCCAATATCACCCTGATACCAAAACCTGGTAAAGATAACACAAAAAAGAAAACTACAGACCAATATTTCTCATGAACACAGATGCAAAAATCCTAAATAAGATACTAGCAAACGAAATACAGCAACATATTAAAAGATTTTACACCATGATCAAGTGGGCTTAATCCCAGAGGCACAGGGATGGTTCAACATAAGCAAAGCAACTAATGTGATACACCACATAAAAAAATTAAAGTATAAGAATCATATGATTATATCAATAGATGCAGAAAAGCCTTCGACAAGATACAGCATCCATTTATGATCAAAACACTTTACAAAATCAGTATAGAAGGAAAGTACCTTACATAATAAAGGCCATAGTTGGCAAACTCTCAGCCACATTATACTGAATGGTGAAAAACTAAAAACCTTCTCTCTAAGATCAGGAACAAAGCAAGGCTGTCCCTTATCGCCACCGTTATTCAATATAACATTGGAGATCCTAGCGAGTGCAATCAGACAAGGGAAAGATATTAAGGGTATCCAAATAGGAAACAAAGAAGTCAAAGTGTCATTGTTTGTGGATGACATGATTCTCTATATAGAAAACCCTAAAGACTCCAGAAGAACACTACTAGAAACAATAAGCAAATACAGTAAAGTTTCTGGATACAAAATCAACATTCAAAAATTCATATTATTCTCATACTCTAATAATGAAATGTCAGAAAAAGAGGTGGAAAAAATAATTCCTTTTGCAATTGCAACAAAAAGAATAAAATGCCTAGGAATAAATTTAATGAAACATGTGAAGGACCTATAAAATGAAAACTAAAAGACCATATTAAAAGAAATCGAAGAAGATACAAAGAAATGGAAAGATATTCCGTGTTCTTG
>NW_006439568.1:24764070-24786544 GCF_000325575.1 Pteropus alecto | reverse complement strand
AATCACGTGATATCACTTATATGTGGGATATAAAAGCATTGAATAAGTAAGACAAACAGAGACTAATGGACATGGACTATAGACTAGTGGTTACCAGAGGGTAGGGGATGGGGGAGGAGGCAGAAGGTAGACAGTTAAAGGGGGTCAAATATAGGCAGTAGGGGGAGGGTGAAGTGGGTAAAGAGAATCAAATATATGGTAGCCAAAGGAAACTGGACTTTGGGTAGTAAACACACAATAGAATATACAGATGTCAAATGATAAGGTACACCGCAAAATTATATAATTGTGTCCACCAATGTTACCCCAATAAACTTTAAAGAAAAAGAATGTGAGAATGAGGGAAATGCAGGGACACAATAGTCAAGAAGATATTTTAATACTAGGGGTTGCCCCAGGTGTGAAGAAACAGATATTTTACATTGTTGGTGAGAAGTACAAATTAGTAATAGCTTTCTAAAGGACAGTTTTGTAGTATGTCTTAAAATTATTAAAGGTGTTTATACTTTCTTTTCTTACCAATTCTACTTCTAAAAATTTTTTTTTAAATGGATAATACGACAAGTGTTCAAGAGGTTTGTAAAAAGATATTTATTTGGGACCAATCTGAAGGTCCAAATATAGGGAACTATTCAAACAAATTGATTCATCTATACAAGGTAACATACAGGTGTTCAAATGATATAGAGATACATTTATGGAAAAGGAAAGAGGTAAATGAAATAGTCCCATTTAAACAAACTTTATGATACTATAGGTAGATTATGATTAATTTTTATAACACATATATATTTATGTATATTGGTACCAAACTATTACTGGGAATTATCCACTGAGACATGTTTTTCTTGTGTTACAGATTGTCTGCAGAGAACATATAATACTTGAATTATAAAGAGATAATGTTTTATTTTTCAAAATCATTACCCATAGAAAGGATAATTCCTTCAGATTGGTATTCTCCAGATTGAATGAATATGCTTGGAATAGAGTAAATGTATCATATGTTTTAGTAAATTAAATGACTGGGTAAATAGGTAAACAACTCTATACAACTCTACTCCCAACTTGGTATTACTGGGAGATTTTTCTGAATTTTATCCATTCATCTGCAACTGTTTCTGCAGGGTAGCTGCTTTTAATTCCTAAGATCGTCCCTATTTCCCTGGTTTTCACTTTTCAAATACCAGCATATGAGATTATATCCCTTTTATGGCTGAGGTTGTGCCCCTTTCTTTATCTAAGTATTGCTCTTATATTTCTGGCTGGTTAATTACTTTTGTTCATTTTATTAAAGGTTTTGGGAGACAAGTTTCATGCTTCCATGCCATTTCATCATTTTATCCTGTCTTTCCAGGTTACTAGGTTTAGAAAATTCTTCTCTCTAAAATTTGCCAAATATTTACTTATTCCGCTTCAAAAGTATTTTTTAAATTATAAAAATTTTTTGAGATCCATTTTTGTGTGACGTGAAGTGAGACTATAAGTTGATTTTTTTTCTTCTAAAATACTTAGCCACTTTTACACAAACCATTTATAGAATAATCTATTTTTTCCATATTGGCTTATGATGTGTTCTTCATCATAAATTAAATTAAAATATATACAAGGGTCTATTTTTAAAATATATCTATCTTCACACACAATGTTTGCTGTAAACAATGCTTGGCATTATATTAAAAATGTAAATTTGGGAGTAATTGACATTTTTCATTAGTATTTAGTTTACCCCTCCAGAAACATATTTTATCTGTCCATTTAAGTTTACTTCTCTGTCTCATCTTTCAAGATTTTGCTTATGTAATTTATAATTTGCAGCTATTGTGAAATAGCTCATTACATTTTCCAACTAGTTATTGCTAATATATAGAAAATTGAATCTTTATATATTTCATAATTAGCCAATTTGTTGAGTATTATTTGTTTTAAAAGTGTTTTGGTTCTCTTGTACTTTCTAGAAAAACAATCATACCATCTTGTACAAATAATTAATATTTCCATCCTGTTCAAATATTTATATCTCTTGTTTCTTCTTTTCAGTGTTAGTAGTGATCTTGGGCATGCTAACCTCCTCCTGATTTAAATAAGAGCAACTTTAGTAATTTGCTCCTAAGAAGTATTGGCAATTGGTCTAAGAAATATTGGGACATATAGTTTGTTTCCTAGTTCGCTAGTAGGCTTAAAAATCAGAAAAAAGAAGTGTTGAATTTTTTCAAATGCTCTTTTGTCCTTTTTTGATAATTATGTGCTCTTTATAAGACCTAGTGATGCAATGTTCTACATTAACATATTTTCTAATATTAAGCAATCCTTGTATTCCTGAGGTAATCCCTACTTGATTGTATCGGCTTATTATTTTAATATACTTTGACTTAATTTCACTGATTCCTCATTTAGGATTGTATCCATACATGAATCTTGTCTGGAGTACCATTTCTTGAAGTGTTTCTTTTTATTATTAAATTTATTGGGGTGACATTGATTAATGCAATTATATAGTTTTCAAGTGTACAATTAAAAAATATGTCATATATATATAGTATTGTGTGTTCATCACCCAAAGTTAAATTTTATTCTGTCACCATATATTTGACCGCTTTACCTTTATCTTCCTCTCTCTTTCCCCATTTTCCAATGTTAACCAGTAAATTGTTGTCCATGTCCCTGAGTCTCTGTTTGTCATGTTCATGTGTCTTGAAGTATTTGCTAAGAAGGAATATTATGAGGGAAAAAATGGTTTCATGCCTTTCTCAAATGTTAGAACACTTAAACAGACAAACTTCTTTTGTTCAGGCATCTTAGAGACATTAAATGTTAATTTATGCTGTAAACCTCTGAAAGAGTGTTTTCCAAACTAACTCAGACTGTCTCCTTTACCTAGAAAATGACACTAATTTCCCCAGATCTCTCTTTGGAAGATACTAGTCATTGTCATATTTTGTGGTATGTTAACTACATAAAGTGAATGGGATAGCTTTTCATTATTTTATATGCTCTGGAATAGATTTTGCAATATAGATGTTAATCAGTTTCTTGGAAACTCAGAAAGCCCATAGCATTGTCTAGCCCAGTTTTGCAGATCATCCCTTGATAACATTTGCAGTGTCTTCCATGGATATTCAGCTTTCCTATTCCATTGAATCAATTTTATTAATTCATATATATTCCTGATAATTTTTGTGTTTTATATTTTATGCTGTAGTATTTGGCATATAAAGCTTAATGATTATCATATATTTATTCTGTTATTCTGGATTGTAACTTTTACTTCTTTAAAAAAATCCAAAGAGTAATACCTATATCTGCAAATAAAAATTCAAATAGTAGAGAAAGACATGAAATGAACAGTATAATCTTTTTTTCAGACTCCCTACTTGCAAACTCACACTTCAGTGATAATTACTTTTGAGTAGTTTTTACTATTTGTATTTCTTCTGGTGATTACTTCCATAACTTTAAATATTATGTTTATATCTTTCATTTTTAATTTACTAACTATAGATATTATATACTGTATCAATTCTTTAATATGAAAGAATATGCTATTTTTACCTCTCAAATCTCTGCCAATTTTAATTTTTTTGGTAACCTTTATAATTAAAAAAATAGTTCAACATCTTGTTTCATTCACTTTAAACATTTTTGACTCTTTTGTTATTTAAGATGGGGAAATGACATTCCCAATTTAACATCCTCTGTGCCTCTTTTTCTCTACCATCCAACTATGTTATCAATTTTATTTGGGGAAGCTTTAGAGCATTCTGTTCTCTAATTATAATAAATTTTTCATACTTTGTCTGTAGGTTGACTCTCATAGTTAAAAGCCGATAGACTGCATTTGAATATAATAGTTATGTAAATATTCACTGCATATGTGGTAGGAATATTGAATATATATAGAAGGCAATGCAATTCAACATTTGTATCTTTTTAAGGGAAATGTTCCAAGGTCAAGGCTGAATAGACTTGTTCTCTTTTAATATTCCATTTATTACTCAGGCTCATGCCACAATTTAACTTGTTTCATATTTGGATCATTCTTGGAAAATATTTTTTCTTTCTGGAGTTTCTAATTGTCTTTTTTCTTGACATAAGAAACACAAGCCTTTTTACCATATTACCAATACCCTGCAACTGTTAGTCATAGTATTTGTTAAATGCTTTATTATGTATTGTCCAATTTCTAGGTCTGTCTATAGTTGCCACATTGGGAGTATATTCTTTTGTTCTTTTTAAATATTTTATTAAATTTATTGGGGTGATATTAGTTAATAAAATTATGTAGGTTTCAAGTGTACGATTCTTTAATACATCATCTGTATATTGCATTGTGTGTTCACCACTCAAGGTCAGATCTCTTTCTGTCACCATATATTTGACTCCCTTTACCCTTTTCTACCTCTCCCCACCTTTGCTTTCCCCCTGGCAACCACCATACTTGTAATCTGTGTCTATGAGTTTTCGTTTGTTTGTCTTGTTTATTGCTTTCAGTTTTATATCCCACATATGAGTGAAATCACATGGTTCTCAACTTTTTCCATCTTATTTTGCTAAGCATGATATTCTCAAGATGTCACAAATGGCAGTATTTCTGCTTGTTCTTATGCCTTAGTAGCATTTTATTGTATATGTGTTCCACATCTTCTTTATCCAGTCATCTGTCAAAGGAAACTTTAATTGTTTCCATAGCTTGGCCACTGTGAATAATGCTGCAATGAACATAGGGGTACATATATTTTTACGAATAAATGATTTCCAAATTTTCAGGAAGATACCCAGAAGAGGGATTGCTGGGTCATGTGGTAATTCTATTCTTACTTTTTTGAGGAACCGCCATACTGTTTTCCATGGTGGCTGCACCAATTTACATTCCCACCATCAGTGTGTGAGGGTTCCTTTTACTCCACAACCTCTCCAATACTTGTTATTACTTGTGTTGATAATAGCCATTCTAACAGTTGTGAGGTGGAATCTCATTGTGGTTTTGATTTGCATTTACCTTATAGCTGGTGAATTTGAACTTCTTTTCATATGTCTGTTGGCCATTTGTATGTCTTCTTGGAAGAAGTGTCTGTTCAGGTTCTCTGCCCATTTTTTAAATTGGAATTTTTTTTGTTGTTGAGTTGTATGAGTTCTTTGTATATTTTGGATATTAGCCCCTTATTGGAGGCATCGTTTGCAAATATCTTCTCCTATTTAGTTAGTTCACTCTTTGTCATGTCAATTGTTTCTTTTGCTGTGCAGAAGCTTTTTAGTTTGATGTAGTCCCGTTCATTTATTTTTGTTTTTGCTTCTCCTGCATTTGAAGTCAAATTCACAAAATCCTCTCTAAGAACAAGGTCTATAAGTTTAGTACCTATGTTTTCTTCTATTAATTTTATTATTTCAGGTCTTATATGTAGGTCTTTGATCCATTTTGAGTTAATTTTTATGTATGGTGACAAATAGTCTAGTTTCATTCTTTTTGCATGTGGCTGTCCAATTTTCCCAGCACCATTTATTGAAGAAGTTTCTGTTCTCCATTGTATGTTTTTGACTTCTTTGTTGAAAATTATTTGTTCATATATATGTGGGTTTATTTCTGGGCTCTCAATTCTGTTCCATCGGTTTCTGTGTCCGTTTTTCTACCAATACCACGCTGTTTTGACTATTGTCACTTTGTAGTATAATTTGAAGTCAGGGAGTGTAATACCTCCAGCTTTGTTATTTTTCTCAGGATTGCTCTGGCTATTCGGAGTCTTTTGTGGTTCCATATAAATCTGGTAATTTTTTGTTTAAAATAATTTCCATATAAATCTGGTAATTATTTCTTTAAAAAGATGCCATTGGGATTTTGATGGAGATTGCATTAAATCTGTATATTGCTTTGGATAACATGGCCATTTTAACTGTGTTGAACATGAACATGTAGTATCTTCCCATTTCTTCTTCAATTTCTTCTAATAATGTCTTGTAGTTTTCATTGTATCAGTCTTTTACATTCTTTGTTAAGTTTATTCCTAGGTATTTTATTCTTTTTGTTGCAATTATAAAAAGAGTTTTTTTTTTAAATTTCTTTTTTCTGAAATTTCATTAGTATGTAGAAATGCAATGGATTTTTGTACATTTTGTATCCTGCAACTTTACCATATTTATTTATTGTTTCTAAAATTTTTTTTGTGGTGTCTTTATGGATTTTTATATAAAGAATCATGTTGTCCGTGAAAAGTGGTAATTCGACTTCTTTATTCCCAATTTGGACGGCATTTTTTTTGTTTCTCTTGCCTGATTGCTCTGGCTCAGGCTTCCAGTACTATGTTGAATAACAGTGGTGAACATGGGCATCCTCGTCTTCATTCTGATCATAGAGGAGAAGCTTTCAGTTTTTCACCATTGAGTATGATATATATTTTTCTCTAGTACACATAGAACATTCTGAAAGATAGATCATATTTTGGGACACAAAACTAGCTGCAACAAATTTAAGAAGATTGAAATAATACCAAGCATATTCTATGACCACAGTGCTTTGAAATTGGAAATGAACTGCAAAAAGAAAGGGAAAACTACAAATATGTGGATATGAAACAACATGCTACTAAGGAACACCTGAGTCAAAGAAGAAATAAAAGGAGAGATTGAAAGATACATAGAAGCAAATGAGAATGACAAGATGAAATATCAAAACTTTAGAGATATAGCAAAAGCAGTAAATAGAGAGAAGTTTATATGGTTACAGGCCTATCTCAAGAAACAAGAAAAATCCCTGATAAACAACCTAACATTACATCTTAACAAACTGGAAAAAGAAGAACAAATGAAGCCCCAACTCAATAGAAGGAAATGATAAAAATTAGAGCAGAATTAAATTTAAATGAAATAAAGAATGAAAAGATAATAAAAAGTTAATGTAACAAAGAACTGGTTCTTTGAAAAGATTAATAAAATTGACGAGGCTCTGGCTAGACTTAATAAGGAAAAGTGATAAAAGACTCAAATAAACAAAATCAGAAATGAAAGAGCAGGTAAAACAGACATCACAGAAATACAAAAGACCATACAAGAATACTATGAAAGACTATATGTCACCAAATTCAATAACCTAGAATAAATGGACAAGTTCTTGGAACTATATAACCTTCCTAGACTGAATGACAAAGAACTGGAAAGTCTAAATAGACTGATAAACAGGAAGTTGAAGTATTCATCCAAAACCTCCCAGAAAGTAAAAGTCCAGTATCAGATGGCTTCACTAATGAATTCTACCAAACACTCAAAAAAGATTTAATACCTATCTTTCTCAAACTTTTTCTAAAGTTTGAAGAAGAGGCAATGCTTCCCGACTCATTTTATGAGGCCAACATTACCCTAATACCAAAGCTTGGCAAGGATAACACAAAAAAAGAAAACTGCAGACCAGTATTTCTGATGAACACAGATGCAAAAATCCTAAGCAAAATACTAGCAAACTGAATATAACAGTACATTAAAAAGATAATACAACATGATCAAGTGGGGGTTCTTCATTCCAGGAGCTCAAGGATGATTCAACACTTGCAAATTGATTAATGTGATACACCATATTGACAAATAAAGGATAAAAATCATATGATCATATCAATAGATGCAGAAAAAGCATTTGACGAGATACAACATCCATTTATGATTTAAACACTCAATAAAATGGGTATAGAAGGAAAGTATCTCAACATTCTGGGAGAAGAGTTATATATGAGTAATTAGTCTTCTTCCTGAATTGGAAATCTACATTGTAATTTTTTTCAATATTAAGTCGTCTTTTTTCTATTTAATGGTTTTAACCTTGTATTTTTTTGTGTGTTGGTATCTACAATGCCATCTTCCACTGTCTTTTTTTTCTACTTTTGACTGGTATAACTTTATTCAACCTATTAGTTTATACCTCATATTTTTTAGGTTTGTCATCTGTAAGCAGCATTGAGTTTGATTAATGTTCAGTACCAGTCCTTTAATACCTGTTCATCAGTTATTCATTTTGATTAGACCCTGTAGGCAGAATGTCTTTAAGTAGAATTCTCAGAAAGTGTAGATATGTCATAATATTAGCTAAGCACTTTTGCATCTGAAAATATTGTACTCATGTTTTGGGACATGCACAGTAACTTGACTGGGTGTCAGATTTTCGGGGTGCATCTTTTTTCTTTAATTCTATGTATAAATTGATACTCTTTTGTTCTTCACATTTAGTATGGGGAAGTCTGAGCCCAGCCTTTTTCTCCATTCTTCCCTTTTCCCTCCTTATTTCTTTTGGTAGCAATTGTTGCCTGAACACGTGTGTGTGTGTGTGTGTGTGTGTGTGTGTGCGTGTGCGCGCGCGCGCATGCACGTTTTCATAGTGAAATTGAAAAGTTACCTAAGCATGATTTTTTCAATGATTTTGGCTCAAACTGGAACACTATCTCTTCATTTTATCGACTCATTTGGAAGTAGAGAAAAGTTTTATTTTCTTATTGCTTTTAATCTTATTTTTTTCCTCTGCCATATCTGCACTAAGTAGGATATATATTCTGTGTTCACCTTTCTTATCATTTTCCTTCTCCTATTTTTTGTTTCTTTGTATTCTGGGAGACTTTTTAAAGCTTGGTCTCTATATCTTTGCTATGTACATGGTCTGTAGACCAGTGGGTTCAACATCACCAGGAGCTTGTTAGAAATGCAGAATTCATACCCCACTCCAGAACTGCTGAATCAGAATTTATATTTTAACAAGACCTTTAAGTGATTCATGTGCACTTGGAAGTGTGAGAAGCACTGCTCTATCACAAATTTTATTTTCTGCAATGTTGTTGTATTCTTCATTGTTGTTAACATATTTTTAAACTCCTGATTGCATTTTTGGTTTCCTTATATTTTCATATTATAGCCAATTATTTTGCCAGTTTATTCTCTAATTATTGTGTTCTCATCTTGTTTAATAGAGATGGTAAATTTTACATTTTAACGAAGACAACAAAGTATGGTTTAATTTTCTACCTGTTATAGAAAACTGTTTTTAGAATTTTTCTTTTAGGGTATTATTTATTTATTTTTTTCTTTTGCTGTAGTTATTTTTTTTTCATAAGCCCATTGTTGGCTCTTTTTCTACTTTTTCATTCTTAACTTATATGAGATATAGCTAGACTTTGTCTTTATTAACAAAAAGAATAGGTGAATTATTTTTTATTCCACTTACTGTTCACATTGTTCTGCTGAAATTAAACCTAAAAATTTAAATCGCTGTTTTCTTTATTTCTTATTTTTATGTCTAACACCCATCATCAATCATTGATTTAGATAGATTATAGTTAATATCATCCTAATACAACTCTTGCATTTTTTAAACTCTTAAGTTATTTATGCAATTGCAGTTGCTTAAATTGTGTAAAACAGTAAATACTTTTTCACATGCCCTCCCAGAATGAGCTCTTCCCTTCTTTGCTCTTATTTGTAAAGCTTTTTCTATAAAACTGCTCTTACCTATGTTCTTGCTAAGTTAGGGGAGCCATGGCCTCATAGTAAAAGTAGAGTAGGCAGAGCTGATGGGGCAGGAAGACAGGTTTGGGTGGGAGTCCATGACTGCAGGAAAGAGGGTTCCCATAAAACTGGATGCTGCTACTCAGTATTCCTAACCACTGGATCTCCTGTGTTCTAAAATTTGGTGCAGACTCTAGAGATGATCAGGGTCTTTTTCTACATTCTTTGGGATCATCTTTTATGTCTGGTTGTGAGGATGAAGCATGTGATATATGTTTTAAGAATGTACTTCTTATCCTATTCCCACTGATACTGTATTAAATGGAATGTTTTCACTCACAGTGAATGGCTCTTCTTGCTGATCTTTGTCTTTCCGTACTTTGCCAGTTGTTGTTTTGTGTGTGTATTTGTGTGTGTGTTGTGTGTGTGTGTGTGTGTGTATGTGGTTTTTATAATGAGAAGTGAAGAGAAGCCCTGTTATGCACATCTAACTTTCTACCATGTTAGGAATTTCAACCATTAGCCTGTTATTAAATTTTGAGGAGCTAGGTATCTCAGGTAGCTTTTTTTTTTCTTTAGTTATTATTATTATTATTTGCTTTTCATGTTTATCTCAGGCACTGTATCACCAATTGGACCATCAGCCACTTCCCTGAAGGTGAGAACTAAGTCTTAACTCTTGGTATTCCCCATATAGTAGATGTTCAATACATATGTGCTGATAAACTGGTCAGCTGCATGGAGGGGATCGCATTGAGCTCTTACTCTTCTTTCTTCCACCAGTGCTAAACCCTGAAGAAGAAAAGCTTTGAGTATTATTTTCTGAGGAGAATTTGGAACTCAGACACCTACTATGGAGGCCTCATCCCCTCGTTTCTGGTCTCTTGGTGGGAGAAATAAAGTGCTGCCTAGTCTTGTCTCCTGGGACAAGCCCATAAGTGTGCTGCTCCAGGGCTCTGCAGGATGGGCTTGCTCTCCTGGCTCCATCCCTGTCCTACCTTTAATCTGCCTTCAGGGAGTGCAACTTATTCTCTTGTCTCCTTTCTTCCCTTTCTCTGAAACCTCTAGTGAGAGAAGAGATTTTAGTATTAGGAAAATGGGCTGTTGAATTCCAGAGTCAGAAATAGACCACATAAATATGTATGAAGCATTAAAACTCTTCTTTGAAGTGTGATTTCCTGACTAATAGATGCTTCTGGGTTGATTTTTTCTTTTTTTCTCAGTTAAGTCCTATGCAGACCAGCGTGCCTTTTGGATGAACTTAAGAACCTTATGACTAGCATCCATTAGCATTTCTACAACATTTTGTATTATAATAATGGTGTCTTCTAAAATTTCTGCACTGTATTTTTCACAGAGTGCTTTACACTCATTATTTTATTTAATACTCTCAACAATGCTGTAAAAGATGTTGAATCTTATCATTCCTATTTTATAGATGAGAAGACTGAGGTGCAAAACTTTAGAGTGACTTGTCCAAAGTCATGCTGTGAGTAAGGTGGCAGCATACTGGCAAGGAGCCCTGTGTTTGGCTAGATTGGCAAGGATGTGCTGCCTATCACTGTTAGTAACAGGAAATGATCACTAACATGGAGTATTTACAACCTACCACCTACTATGTTAGGCTCTTTATATAAATTTTATCATTTAATACTCTTCATAACTCTGCAGTGCAGGCCACTACTATTGTCCCCCCCAATTACACACAAGAAAACTACAATTTAGAGAGGCTAGGTAACTTGGTCAAGGTTCATAGCTATTGCTGGTAGAGCTGCAGTTGGAACCCAGATTTCCCTGATTTCATTATATAAGCTTCTAGCCACTTGGCTCCCTCTTAGCTTCACTGGACCTAGCCCATTAGGATGTTCAACACAGCATAGCTTTTAAAAGGCTGTTCCAGTTCTTTTGATTTCCTGAGCTGTGAGTACAAACTGTGACTCCTACAGGCCTGGGGTCTATTATCTGGAGTAAAATTGGGAGCTGCATGGGTAAGAAGGACAGAAACAGTGAAGGGAGCTAACATTTACTGAGCACCTATTATATGGCCAGTGGCTCTTAGAGAAACCTGTATCACAAGAAGTCTATAAGTTTGGTGTTATCATTCCTACTTTAGGAGGAAACAGAGGTTCAGAGAGGTAAAGTAATAGTGGAGGAGTTGGAACTTTTACGTAGATCTGTCAATAGAGATGTTTTAAGGATAAATGAGAAGGAAGAATATTTCTCAGAGACATAAGGAAGACTTTAACCAACAGATGAATTTAGCCCCTGTTCGTTATAAGGCATTATAATTGATTTTCTAGAGCCCCATAAAGTATGCTATGAAAGAACTCATAGGAGAATCCAAAGAGAAGAAGAACTGTAGCAAGTTTTAGGCTACACTGCTTAGCTTATATCATGATGCCAGCAGGCCTTTTCCTGAAATAGAGGAACTGGGACTTAACCAACAGACACATTGGTAAACATCATAATGACACACACATTTAGGAAAATGATGTTTTTAATTTTAAATGCTATGCAGCCTTGCCTTATATAGTCAGTGCTGGGAAGTTGTGGTATACCAGGAAATGATTTACATTTTAGCCTGAGGGCAAAAATATGGAACTTGTAATTATGTCAGAGAGAGGCAAAATCTTCTAACAAGAAAAACCAAAGCTATAAAAGTCTTAGAATGCGTGTTGATTAAACTGTTGTGTGACTGAGCATTTTGCTTGAAACTTCATAGGGAGTAAGCAGCTGTTAATGACTTTTCAAGCAAAAACCTTCCTTCTGGATCTTCAGTGCTCTATTGCTAAAGTGCAGAAGTCGTGGGTGACAAGATTTCCCCATTCTTTCTAAGATCTTCTTTGTCTGAGGCAGTTTTGAACAAGGAAGACTGCTCCAGCTGGGCTTTTGCTACATGTCTGCCCCTGATATGCACAAGCCAGCCTCATGTCTGTGATGCTGATCAGATGCAGATAAACTGCCATATAGACAAGCAGCCTCACAGATGCAGCTTCACCACCTCTGAGGGCCAGGGCTTTCTGTACCTGTGATCCAACGCCCCTCATGTTCCTTTCCTGGTAGCCCCAGATTGACTTCTCCAATGGGTAGCCCCACTGTAGGGTCTATGAGTGACCAGAGGGAATAATTGCCTTACCCCAGAGAACTGGAGTGGAAGAGTACAAGGGAGAGGTTGGAGAGTTTTCTTGTTTTCTTTGCCTTTTCTTTCCTTAAGGGAGGTAGACTGTAGCTACAGTCTAAAGAACTTGCTATGCAGTCACGGATCTGGGTGCAAATCATGACTCTGTCTCTTATTTATTGAATGATATTGAGCATGTCATTTATCTTCTCTAAGCCTCTTTTCCATCTACAGAACTGCGTTAATGACAACTCTAGCTCACAGAGTTGTTGTGAGAATTAAATGAGATAACGTGATAATGAATCTTTAGGACCTAATAAAGATATTATAACTGTTACCTCCACTAATAGCATCAAACCTTGGGCCTAATCGGGGCTCAATCTCTTTACTGTTTGTGTGACATTAATATATTCATATCCACTATATGATTCTGCCCCTCTTCTGAATGAGGAAAAGTAAACTAGCTTACTTAGACCAGACCCTCGTGTACTACTTGCTTGATAGCAGGGAAGGCATAAATGTGTCTGGGAGAGGGGGATTGCCAAAAATATTTGCTCATAGGTGTGTTATCACTGTCACATGTTCATGTGACTTTATAGGAAGTATATCCTGGATATATATTATACATTATTTTTAGCTGGAGTTTATTTTTCTAGAATAGTTTTTTTAGCATTTAGTTTTTTTTGCACAGTTATTTTGTGCAAGTGGTTTAAGTCCACAGAAAGTCCAAGTTCTTATCTTTTGTGTTTGGTTTTGTGACACTGCATGAGGTGTCCCTGAACATTGGAACTCTAAAGATCATAGACTTGGGGGTCAGAACTGGGCTCAGATTCCAGCTGTGATATGTGCCAGCTGTGAGAGCCTTAATTTCCTCATGTGCGAATGTAAATAATGCCTACCTCATGGATTTAAAGGAGAAAAAATAAAAGAAATATCATATTATGTAACACATAATAGCCTCTCAATAGAAGTTAGTGGTTATTATTTTGGGTAGATCTAAACATTCTGTTAATAAAATTCAGTGGCTTCTACTTCCTAGTCTTTGGAACCCTATGTTCTGCAGACACGTCTTAGAGGTCACAAAGGAAGGTGATAGAGGGGACTAATGAAACAGTACTTAGAATCCCCACCCCCTTCGAAGAAGCTCTGCTTATATCTGTTCTCCACATAAGTGCTCTGCATAAGATTTTTTTAAAAGAAAATGCTTAAAAAGTGATTGAAGTCCAAGTTACCAATTTTTCCTTTATGAATCATAACTTTTAGTGTTGTAGCTAAGAAATCTGCATAACCTATAGTCACAAAGGTTTTCTTTTAGAAGATTTTGTAGTTTTAAGTTTTAAATTTAACTCTATGATCTATTTTGAGTCAATTTTTGTATATGGTGAGAGCTATGGTGTTTTAATTTGCTAGGACTACCATAACAAAGCACTAGAGACTGGGCGACTTAAACAACAGATATTTTCTCACAGTTCTGGAGGCTAGAAGTCCAAGGTTGAGGTTTTGACAGGGTTGTTTTTTTTTCTGAGGCCTCTCATTGGCTCGTCAATGGCTGTCTTTTACCTGTGTAAAAGACATGTGATCTTCTTCTATGCATGTCTGTGTTCTAAACTCCTCTTCTTATAAGGACATCAGTTATATTGGATTAGGGCCCACCCTCATGCCCTTATTTTAACTTAATTACTTATTTAAAGACCCCATCTCTAAATAAGTTACTTTCTGCAATACTAAGAGTTAGGACTTCAGCATATGCATTTTGAGGGATATAATTGAGCCCATGACATATGAATGAAAGTGTTTTTGTTTTTGTTTGTTGTTGTTTTCTATGTAGATATTTTATTATTTGAGCAGCATGTGGCGAAAAGAACCTCCTTTATCCAGGGAATTGCCTTTGTACCTTTGTTGAAAAACAACTGCCCACATAAATGTGAGTTGATTTTTGGACTCTGTTCTCTTTTATTTATCTATTTTCCTGTCTTTACTCTAATATCATACTGTCTTGATTACTTTAGCTTTATCATATATTCTGGAAAAGAATTGATAAATTGGATTTCTTCAAAATTAAAACCTTCTCTTCAGAGGACACTTAAGAGAATAAAAACACAAGCCACAGATAGGAAGAATATATATATTTGCAAATGATAGATCTGATATAGGACTTACATCCAGAATATATAAAGAACTATAGGATCCAAGCAATAAGAAAATAACCCAATAAAAAACAGGTAAAAGATTTGAACAGATATTTCACCAAAAAAGATGTGGATGGCACATGAAAATATACTCAACTTCATCAGTCATCAAAGAAATGTAAAATAAAACCATATTGTTTTTATTACACTATTACACATATATTAGGAAAATAAAAACACTGACTCTATCAAGTGTTGGTGAGGATGTGAAGGAACTAGGACTCAGTTATATTGTTGGTGGGAATGTAAAGTGATTCAACTACTTTGGAAAACAATTTGGCAATTTTTTAAAAAGTTAAACATGTTCTACCCGTCCCTCGATTCATGCCGATTATTTGTTCACACATCTTTTTTTTTTTTTTTAACGTGGAAGAAAACTGAATAAAAAGAGTCCACCAGTACAAAAAAAGAAATACAAAAGGCCAATATAAGTCATAAAAATATTTATTTCACATCTTTTCACAAAAAAGTATTAATGAAAATTCAGAAAAACCAAAATAAATTTTATTTGTTGTTGGTGTCTGTACTGTGATCCAAAGCAGTCCACCTTCTCTTTTTAATTGGCACAAAGTCACTATCTTCATCACCCGACATATTTGGAAGTACTACTTCAGTTTCATTATTTTTGTTTATGTTTGTAGATGATCTTTTTTCAACCTCATTTTTTGCTAAGTTTTCGTAAATTCTTAGTTACTGCAACATTTTTTTAAATCTGTCCAAAATTTTAAAGCTTGTTGGATGTTTGGCTCAATAACTAGAATTGCAGTTTCTGGTTTTGTGGCCAGTTGAAGAGCTTTGTAAATATTTTCTGCAGTGAATGAAACTGGCTCAAGATCATTGCCGTATTCATCAGCAGGATGGGCTTCAGATATTAAGTGAGTTAATTCATTATTAGTTAATTTGTGATCAACCAGTAATTCATTAATATCATCTATATTCAAATTCTCAGAGCCTTCTTTTTGAAATTTATTTAACAAATTAATAACGCCAGTTAATCCCTATTCAGTTGTTAGAACCATATTCCCAGGTACAACCACTTCTGGCCATATCGCTTTCCAACAAGCATGTAAAGTTGACAGTTTTATATCACGCAAAGCTAAAGCAGTATTCTTGATACAACTTAAAATCGTATATTTATTCCAGGCTTCTGTAACTGTAAGTGATTCATTATCTTTGTTTATTAAAAATATCTTTAAAACTCCATTTAGTATAATTAATCTTAAAAGTGGAAATAATGCCTTGATCTAAAGATTGGATCAAGGAAGTTGTATTTGGTGGCAAATATACAACTTTTATATTTGGATGTTCTAAATTTTGTGGATGATCAGGTGCATTATCTAAAAGTAAAAGTATGTTAAAAGGAAGACATTTTCCTTCATATAATTTTCAGCTTCTACAGCAAAACATTTGTAAAACCAATCCCGAAAAATACCACTAGTCACCCATGCTTTTTTGTTTGCCATCCAATGAACAGGAATATCATTAATAATTGTGTGTTAGTAAGTATTAGTTCTTTGTACATTACTGAGTTAAGCTATTGTTTTTAGGAAGAGTAATCACCAATAATGAAAATGAAAAGGAAAGAACCATGCAAAACGAGACCACATAAATGCAAATACATATAAAAAGACTGCCTAACTGGGAGGAATATTTACCATGTATAAAAAAACTTGCGTAAAAAAATACCGCGTAAATCGAGGGACGGGGTACTTATCATATGGTCCAGCCATTCTATTACTAGAGCTTATCCATACAAAGAATTGTCAACAAACATTTATAGTAGTTTTTTGTCATAGCCCCAAATTGGAGACAACCCAAATATCCATCAGCAGATGAATGGATAAATTAACTGTAGTATATCCATAAATGGAATACTACTCAGCAATTAAAAGGGATGAACTATTGATACATGTTATAACATGGATGAATCTCAAAATAATTATGCTGGGTCTTGGAAGTCAGACATAAGGAGAGTACATACTATATGATTCCATTTATATAAAATTCTAGGATGTATGAATTAATATATAGTCACAAAAAGCAGATTGGTGATTTCCTTGGGCTAGGGGTAGAAGCAAGGGATTATCAAGGGGCATGAAGAAACTTCTGGGAGTGATAAGTGTGTTCATTATCTTAATTGTAGTGATGGTCTCGTGGGTGTAAACATGTCAAAACATCAAATTGTATATTTTAAATATGTATAATTTATTATATGTTAATTGTACATCTGCTAAAAAAGTGATTGAAAACGTTTGGACTAATGGTATGAAGAATCAAAGAATAAGGTTAAAAAAAAAGAGTATTAGCCATCAGTGCTTTCGGGCCTATTAGAATTTCCATTATTCCCAATAGCATTTGAGTGACTATTTTTCCTGTATACTTTATGATATATCCAATCTAGGAAGTCAGGAGACTGAGAAGAGACTCCCTACAGTATTAGTAGCATTAAAGTACAGCATGGAACCACACTAATGCAAAGACAAATTGAGAAAGGTTGAGTTTTCTTCATAGAGTTCAGTAGCTTTGAATTAAATGCATGCTCAGCTTTGGTTCTTGTGGCTAGAGGCTATTTTTTTCAAGTTTACAATTTGCCACCCCTGTTGGGTGTGGAATTCAGTATAACCAGCTTTTGCACATGGCTTTATTAAAGTGTGTACCTAGATGTGTTTGGAACAAGAGAGAAAAGTAACTAGAAGCAGATTTATTGCAGTCTGGACTTAGTTGTTTGGCTGACCTCTTTTTGCTGGTTTTCTGGGTTGATTAGACTTTGCTAATTGATGGGGCTTCAGGGGTGATAGCCCAGCAGAGCCACCCTGCTCTGGACTTGGATTCAGTACAAACATTCCTGGTGGTCAAGTTATGCATTTTCTTCTTTGGAAACAGGTATTGGAACAGGATTGCTGGAACAATTGCATGGGTTCTCTGGTGGAGAAATCATAATGACTTCCAAAAAACGTGGGCTAAGGTAATTTAGCTCTCTTTTTGTTCCAGTCTTTAAAAGAAAGAACCTACCAAAGTTCAGAGCATCTTAAACATTTTGAAGTTGTAACATTAAATGTGAATAATTGGTGTCTGTGGGACTCCAAGACTGAAAGTGGGGCTTACCAGTGTTTCTCATTACTATATAGAAAAGAACCTGAAAAAAGAACCTGTAGTGAGACATAAGCTTTTCCACCTAACATTTATTTTTACCTAGGGAATAGCAAGTACTACAGTGCTATATAGTCACTTGCATTTAAACACCCTCTTTTACAATGCATAACCATGTTCCACATAGTAGCATTAGTACCGTGGAGACGACACAGTAGGAGCTTGAAAGTAGGACATGTTTTTCATTTTGTTAAGCACTTGGTTAAATTAAAATTCCAAGCAGTATTGTTCAGAGAAAGCATGGAATGGTGGGCCTTCATTTCTGGCCCAGCATTCCTCAAGCATATGTAGACCAGGCATCATATTCAGCATTGAGAGATACTGAAGAGACAGCCTCTGCCTTCAGTGAGCCTTCGGTCTAGAGCTGGAAAGATAAACAGGCAATTATAATGCAGAGTGATATGTATTGTGGAGAAAGTACCTAGAACAAATTGGTGCTAGAATCTGTAGGACCCCCCAACCTAAACCCAGAGGGTCAGGGAAAGCTTTTCAAAGGGTCAGAGTTCTACCTCATAAAGAAGTGAAAGAAAGGCTCTTACCATCCATGTGACAATGAGCAAATCATTTATATTCTCTGAGCCTCTGTTTCAGCAGTAATAATGTCCCTCAGTGGTTGCGTATGAGGATTCAATCAGATGATGTATATGAGTCACTTCCTAGGACAAAGGCCAATGCTGGTTTTCTTCCTTTTTCTTTCCTCATGTTTCCATCATATAAGGAATGAGACGGCTGTCGTGGACTGCACAAAGGTACTGTTGGGAGTGTTTTCAGCTGTCATCTCTGTCACTTGGTGTTTATCTTCCTGCTTCCCGTTCATTAGGGTCGTTTCCCTCTGAAGCAGCTCTGGGTCATACTCATGTACAGCATGAGGTGTTTCATGTCCTACCTGTGACACTTCATTAGGGGAAGTGGCTGGCCTCTGAGCAAGTGGTAGAGGCAGAGGAAGATGGGAAACAAATGCAGCCCTGCAGGGCTATGTTGAACAACACACCTGTGTGGCCCTGTGTGTGCGGGGGGCACAGCCAGCAGCTATGATCTGTTGTCACGCCTGTGTGGGGAAGATGAGACTGCCTTAGTGATCAGGTGGAGAGAAGAGAGGACAAATAGAGGAAAATCACCTTCAATTATAACTCGTTTACTCCGTATCTATGTATTTTGCAAGTAATGCATTCTTCCTACTGCTATAAAAGTGAATAGTACAACTACTTTGGGGGGACATTGTGACTAGTTGGCAAGCATTTCCAGTGCATGGAAACAATGCAGAAAACTGCAACAAGCTGGGCGCCCTTTGCTTTTGGCCCCTCTGCATTTTCTTTGTTCATTTTTCTGTACATTCTTCCTTCCTAAGGCGATTTTGTGTTGTCCAAACCCAAATCACCTTCTCATGTTGCAAATTCACCTAACCTTCAGACTTTATTTTCTGTACAGCTGTCACAACAAACTTCCCCTCATCTGCTACTAAATGTGTCAGACACTGTCGTGCAGGCTGAGTTGTGGAATCACTCCCAAGGGCTTTTCAGTAGAATCTGATGTTATCTAAAACTTCTCATCTGTTTCAAAGGGTACAATTTCCTGCATTCTCTGGAGGGAAATCAAATGCACTGCGTTTAGGAAATAGGCCGATTCTTCACAGATTTAGTAGACCTCCAGGCAATTATGGGATGATTATTCCCAACTTAGTGTTTCCTCACCTCATTTCCTATAGCTATGACTTGAGTGACCTGACTATGAGCTTTTCATCTTTTGAGTGAGATATCAAGAAATAAATCACAAAAATTGAGATAAGCCGTGGTGCCTTTGATTTCTCTGTCCCCCTCCAAGCCTTTTTTGTCTCTCCCCAGAGGTAACCAGTTCCCAGTTCCCTTTTTGCTTTTGCAGCCTCTATCTGGGATCCAAGAATCTTTTTCTTTAAGTTCATCTTCATAATCCTTTAAGTTATACACATAGTCTCCTGATAAAGGTGATTCTCTTTAAAAATTACTTTTTTATTTTTTTGGATTTAGAAATTGCTTGTTAAGAAAAATCACTCTCAGCTGGTTTCCCATGCCTCTTTTATAATTTCCCCACCTCCCTTCTTACCTCTGGACTGGGATATGTTTACCACCATGGTCTTTGTTCCACACTCCAAACTCATCTCTCTCCAGTGTCTCCCTAAGTCCTTTTTAATTTTTTAAGTTACCTTTTTAATTTCCTGCTGTCAAACATCTGCTATATCACCTTGATTTCTCCACTTCCTAGAAAACTTATTTTATGAACGTTCTTTCTCCCCAGGATAATTTTGCTGGCTGTGCACTGATGTGGTGCTAGGATGGTTTTATTTTACATTGACTGATTAAGCACTTTGAATAATTGTTTTAGCTCCATTACTGTGAATATATTTGGCTTGACTCTTTTCTTTTTCACCTTTGATTAATGTCTGACCATTGGGACAGAGAGGATTTAATGCATTAATTTCCCTTCAACACCATTGAGAAGTGCTCTTTTTCCTGTGCAAGAGCCTGAAGCAACAGATGCTGTGTGCTCCTATTGCAGAAGGAGGGAGCACACACTGTTGAAAGAATGAGTGTGTGCTCTCAGCCCATGTTTGCTAATGGTGCTATGTGGCAGAGAGCAAATGTTAGGGTTTGGGGAAAAGTCTACCCACATATCAGATTTTAAAACTGAATGGTGAATCTCTGTTGAGTTAACAGTATATAGCTAGATGGTATTTTTTTTAAGCTCATGAAACTTAATAGTTGTTTAGTGAAGCAGCATTTTCATATATGTCTGTTTGACAAGTTTAACAGCAAATTTTGCAGTAAGTGACTTGCTGAACAGACCTGCCTGACTTGGGCTGTAATAACTGTGTTTGCAGCAAGATTCATTGAAGGTCTTTCTGCTTCTTTGTTTATGGAATGGGGGAGCCTGGCTTAAGTGAGGGAAACAGAAAGGCATGTTCTGAAGGAAATTACTAGTATCTCTACCAGAGTATTCCTTGGAACTTGTTTTTAACCAGTTCAGGGGAAGATGCATGGGGGAAGCATGCTGTTTAGCAATAAAAACACATTAGTACAGTTGACTTACTGTAACCATTATTAGCAAATGGTAATTAAATCTATATATCTCTAGCTTTATACTATTCTGTACTTTGCTGAATCTTTGGAAGACTTCTGCACTTTGTATGATTGTAGGGAAGCCATATTCTCTCCCCTGCCTCTGGAAGAGGCTTCTGTGCCTTGTAATATCACCAGATAGAAGACAAATGCTTCACTGGTTTTACTGACAGAAATAAAGCACTTCCTATTACTCTTAAGTTAGAGGTTCAAGTCCTAGAAAATTAGGACTTTACGAGGCTAGAATCCCATTTCCTTTCATCCTTTTTTTTTAGTTCTTTTAGATTGTAGGACCTCAGAATTGCTAATGTCTAGGGTTACCTACTTTGTATTTGTTCCCAAAGGGTGTAAACTGCATTCTTCATGATTTATCTGTGTTTTTATTGACTATATGAGCTTGGTATGGCTGCTGATTGCAGGTGTGTGAGCATGTGACAGAGGCATAGATCATAGATACTTGTTCTCAAGAGCATCCATCCTCATGGTCAGCCTGGAATCCTCAGCTAACCAAGGGACTGAGAGCTGTCTCATATCCTCTGAATATCAATACAGATTTTGCAAGCCAAGAATACAAAGTTTGTCCTAGAGTTCATGGTTGATTTCATTTACTGGAATTTTAATCATATTGTTTCACTTAAGCAGCATGTAAGGGAGCTTCATATTTATTTCCCTCTGTCCCATCATGATGTAGGTCAAAAGTCAGTTACATTCAGCTGTATGACAAAGGTGTCTACTTTTGAACAGTAGGAATTTAGATTTCATTGTTTTATGTACTCAAGAAACTTGAAAGGGATAAAGAAATCTGAAAAAAGGATTAGTAAAGTGAACCCAATTAATATTCGTAGGAGGTAAACTCAGAACTGCTCACTGGTAAACTGCTCACTGGCTGATGGGTTGAGGAGGGATGAGAGACGGTCACTTGACATCTGTAGGGTGGGGCCATGTGTGACTCAGTGTGAGGAGAAGGGTCTACTGGTGGGCCTCTCCCAGCAGATTGTCATCCCCATACCTCCCAACCCCAGAGCTCTTGTGATTCTCTCCAGGAAAGGGGATTCTCGGTCAGTGTACCATTTGCCCTGCTCTCATCACCTTGCTAACCTGATGTCACTGTACTAACTACCATAGCCAATGGGGAAAGAAAAGAATATCATACACTGTCTTCTTTCCCAGTAGTCAGGATTTACCTCCTTCCTTAAGTCATCATCCCTTGTCTCTACAATGCCCATACCTTATTCAGGGTAACATGTTAAGTGGCAGATACATTTGAAATAAAGCCTCCTTTACATAGCTCTTAGGAAATATAATGATGAAGTTGTTGAATACAGGCGAATCCTAGTCCAAGATGGTAGGAGAGGTGGGCCTGCGACACTCCTCTCCCTATGCTGGAATCTGATTCTAACAAATAGAAATCACTTCTGTGTGATTCCTCTGTGGCTCACTCCTGTGTGATTTTT
>NW_006439568.1:24738275-24764023 GCF_000325575.1 Pteropus alecto | reverse complement strand
ATAAACGTTACAATATTAAAAAAATATTTGAACTTTAAAAAAAGTCCAGGTAGGTAGGAGTTATTTTTCTTTTTAACTTCTTATTTTTAAACAATTATAGACTCACAGGATTATTGCAAAAATAACAGAGAGAATCTGTTGTGTCTTTCCTTTACCCAGCTTTCCCCAATGGTAACATCTATATAGCTATATTATATAAAAACCAGGAAATTGCAATTGATATAATCTATAGACTTTATTCAGATTTCACCAGTTTTTACTAGGTGGGACTGTCTAAGGATTTCAAACTTTATAGCATTTTGTTAAAATAGCAAGTGGAGTTGAAGTTGCAGTGGGAGAAATGTTCTTGCCTGGTCTTTTCTTTTTTTTCTGTCTTGCCCTCCTGTCCCCTGTTGTGTGAAAAATAGATACTAGAAAACATATCAGTCTGAATGCTTACTCTGAAAAGCAGTAAATTAGGTGGATGCCATTAAGAAGTGGTCCTGTATCTGGGAATTATCTGCTTATACAGAAAGATTCAGCTCAAGACAGTATGTATTTACTAAGCACATGAAATATATTCAGCACTTTCCTTTGAATTATATATAGAGAAGAGCCATTCTTTATTCTGGAATGTACATTTACTCCTCATCACCAACCCACATGCCTGCTAGCTCTTAGAATCTTCCAAAACTAATTCAGGCATCACCTCCTATATTTCCTGCCTGTGTTCACTGAGTAACTACTAAATGCTGGGTCAGTCCTAGATCCTAGAGGTTCAAAGATGTATTCTACACAGTCCTTGCATACATCAAGTCCACAGTTTAGTGGACTTGAATATAAGTATTTTGAAGACAGATAACCACTGTAGCAAAGAGAATATACAGGAGAGAAGGAGGCTAGAGACAGAGATCAGTTAGGAGATTGCTGTGGTAGCTCAAGTTAAGGTAATATGTTCAGAAACCAGGTGATAAGGAAGATTTAGAGGAGAAAGATGGGTTTGAGTACTTTTTAGGAGTTAAATTGGATAACAGTGATTAAATGGCTGAAGAGTTAAAAGAGAGTGAGATGTCCCAAATGGTCCAGACGATGGGTTGGTGCAAACGCTACACACCAAGAGTGAGAGTTTGGAGAGAAGAGCAGAATCTAGAGGAAAAGTCATGAGAAGGGTTTGGATACGTTGAATTTGAGGTGTCTATGTGCATCTAAACTAAGGGAGCTTGTTAGATAGCTCTAGATAGCTCATGCTGTAGATGATAGCTCATGCTGTAGATGATAAATGAAGCCTTGGAGTGAATGACCTTGATGGTTAGAATGTGTAGTAGGAGAAGAGAGTCAAGTGAGAGCCCTAGGAAATAATAAACTTTAAAGGGTATATGGAGGAAAGGGACCCTACAAAAAAATTGGGAAGGAGAGCAGAGATATAAGAAGAAGAGTGTTTTGAAAATGAGAGACTGTCCACAATGTTACATATTTCATATGTCAACTATGATGGAAAATGAAATGTTTTCATTGGATTTAGAAACAAGGCATTTTTTTTTGACCTTTGTGAGTTCAATTTCAGTTGGCTACTAGGAGGAAACCAAATGGTAGACTGAGTAGTGATTTTTATATATGAACTAATTAATAGTTTGTTATAAAGTGATTAAGTCAGATGCTAATATGGAATATAAGGACAAGTGTAACTGATTAACTCTTTAAGAAAATCCATAATAGAATGTAGAGCTGAAATGCAACTCCTTATTTTACACTTAAAGAGAGACTTCACACAAATTGTTCAAGGTCATGCATCTGGAGAGGGACAGCCAGGACCAAGTCCTAGGTCTCTTGACTCCCTTTATGAAAGGAACTTGTGTATATGAAGAAGTAATCATTCAAGTGATGAACAGAGCCTTCTACTTCTGTTGTGAAATGTAACTACTTGTTTGATGAATTTATTCATTTATTCTATAAATATTTATTGCTAGGTATTGTGCTATTTGCTTAGCATACAAAACAAATAAAACACATTCCTTGCAGAGAACATGCTTGTTGAATTTTATAAAAGTAAAATATTATCACTATTAAGTGATGGATAGCAGGGTGACAGACACAAAAACATGTAGCATACAATGCGCTATTGAAAAGGCAGCAAATTGTTCTGCCCAGGAGTTGAAGACCAATGAACTGGACCTTATATCAGGACTGTGACTTCTCCAAATGGAGAAAGGATGAAAGGGCATTTTGGGCAGAGAGAACAGCATGAGCAAAAGCAGAGAGGTATAACTTCAAGGACCAATAAATTGCCTATTGGGGCTGCAGTGTAAAGGTGGGAGAGCAACAGGGAATGATTGTGAACACCATACCCATAACACTGACAATAAATGAGGAAACATGTTAGAAGCAAAGAAGTCATTTAATTTGGATTTAAGATAAATCTGGAGGCAATATAGAATATAGATTGGAAGTGGACCTGAGTTTAGGGCAGGGAGATGTGTGAGGGAGTGTTTCAAATGAAGGATAATGAGGTTCTGAGTCAAGGAAGTAATGGTAACGGTGGAAAGGAGGGAAGTTAAGAAAGAATTTGGAGGCGGAATTACAGGCAGGATTTGCTAACAATTCACCTGTTTTCCCTGAGAGACAAAGAATTCAGTAACACTGTAGTTTCTAACTCACTGACATAAAGGGAAGATCAGGTTTGAAAGGAAGATTCTGAGTTTGGTGTTTGATGTTTAATATTTAGGTGCATGTGGGAAGTCTAGATAGACCTTGTGCCAGATCCTAGGCCTTGCTTATGGTGTTAATTAGTATAAACAATATATTTAATTATGGATCCCCAAGAAGCCTCTAAAATAATATAACAGTTGGAAATGTATTCACAGCTGCAAGGAACAGAAAATCCAGCTAATGGTGACTGAAAACAAATGGAGTATATATTTTTTCATATAACAGACAAATTGGTGGTGCTGGTATTGGTTCAGCTGCTCAGTGATGTCAGGACCAGTTCTCGTACTTGTCTTCATGGTTACAGAGTGGCTCATTCAGCTGTAGAATTGTGACCACTTTCTTGTCAGCTGCTTTTGTTTGGGTCTCTTTGGGTAGATCTGGATCACATGGCCTCCCCTGGCTGGAAGATTGGCTGTAAGAGTAAGGAAGAGAATTGTTAAATTCACTTAACTCACTAGTTTCCATCTTATTAGATGCAATGACTCTTTAAAAAAAAACCAAATAATTTATAATGTCTGCTTTATTATCCTGAATAAAACATCACAAATAATCTGTTGATGTATATTTTCAAAAAAAATCAGTCTGCTATCCTAATTGTAATATAAAGGAGAAATTAAAGGAAAGTAATTTTTAACAAAGTATTTCAAAATGTAAACTCCGAGGCACGATAGCACTAGATAACATAATGAAGTAGTCATGTTTGCATGGTGAATGTGACAGCAATAAATGCAGACTGGCTCAGGGATATGGTGATGGTGTTTCCAGTACCAGAAGCAGCATGGGCATTGGTGTTTTACTGAAATGATGAGTAGCTCTTGGTAAAGTTCTGAACAAAACTACAGCATAGTCCTTCCTAATATACACGGTAGTTGTTTCTTTAAAAAGTCATTTGCATTAAAACTGTACAAAAGCTTTTTATTTGTATATATTCGTATGTACAATAGAGTTAGGTTCAAAGCTCAGATGATAGGTTTTTCATAGTTGAAAAGTTAGTGTGAAATGTAGAAGAGTTCTTAGTACTCGAGATTGTCGCCCATACAGCAGTATGGCTGGGGTCCCTGGCATCTTCCAACTAATTACTAGTAGGACCCACATACTCTTATGACAACCCAAAGTGCCTCCCACCCCCATTCAAAATGCCTCCCAGGATAGTACCATCCATACTGACGACAATTGGCTTGGATTAACGGGGCTAGAAACTTTGTACTCCAAAGAAAATTTGGGTTTGGTTAGCAAAAAATAAAAAAGAGAAAATCAATATTGAATAGGTAATTAACAGTGACTGCTAATAGTATGAACCAAGTCTTGCTTATTTTTTTATCTTCTTCAAATTTTGCACAGTTCCTGGTTGTATAGTAAGTTCTCAGTGAGCTTTCTTGAATGACTGAATGAATAATTGGAATATAAGCTTTGGAAAATAGAATCCCAGTATTATTTTAACTTTGAATTTAATAAAGAAACAAGTCTTCCTTAGATGGTTACAGGGCTAATTATTATAAATACAGGAGAGTTAGGGCTTGGGAAGTGAACTTCAGTGGGCCAGTCAGTGTCTGTGTTAGGATTTAGTGTTTCTGATCTTTGTATGTGGTACACACTAGGCTGAAGACTGAGAGTTAAGTTTGTATCGGTAAATTCTGTTCAACAATGGCAGGTTTAAGAGAAATATTTAAGTTTTCATGTAAGTGGTATATTCAGTCTTTAGAAGAAAAAGTGACACAATAAAAAGTCAATAAAAATCTCAGTTCCTAAATCTTATTCCTTCTGTCTTTCAGCACATTCTTTTCAGTGTCCCTTTCCACTTCACTTAGCCTATTCACTCTGGCATTTCTATCATAGCCTGAGACCTTTTCAAACAATAATATTTAGGAAAAATGTTTAGAAATAGAAGCAAAGGGTTATGTTTGTTTCCTCAAAATATGAAGCTATTATTAGAGAGAATATATTTCATAGTAGGAGAAAAGTTGGTTTCACTTTAGTTTGCTTCCAGATTTAAGCAGAAAAGAATGAAAATGACATTATAAAGAATTTTATCTTTTTTTTTTGTGAAAAAGTTAATGTAACTATGGATTGTGAAGACAATATATAAAAAGTAAGCCTTTTTCAAATAATGCTTCAAAATCACCTTTGAATATATATACATTTCTGAATTCAAAGGCATGATACAGTATGGGTTTTAAAAATAGTTGTTTAACATTTTTGAAAAGTGTAACATTTAATATTTCCATAGTTTGAATTCAAGTAAGGAACAATGACTTGAACCTTTTGTGTATAAGAATGAAGAGTATTTCTAAAAACCGTAGTGCAGTTTAAGTTTAGACATTTCAAATGTCATATAATTGCTCCAGAGTGCACTAGATTTTTTTTTTTTTTTTTTGTCATTTGGTTTGTTAGTATTTTAGGGATTTTAAACAGAAGATCTTGAGTGTCTTTTGTAAGCATGGGTTATTTTTCCCTCTATGAAAATTCCAAGGAATAACCAGATATATAATAAGTAGTGGCTTGTTTGGAGATTTTGAGGTACTTCACATGTTGTGCTTGTCTTGATGTGGCATCTAGGTGAATTCTCTGTGCTAGGGACATGGGGGGCTAGTAAAGATCAGAATGAAACTTTTTTCCTTTGCTGACTTCATGAGGGGTGGCAAACGTTCGTTGTGTCCATTGTTGGAGCACCTTAGGGCATTTTGCTCCATGTATGTTGTATATCACACAGTATACCTTTTAAGTCTAACCCTGGGAAATAATACCTTCCTATTATTGTTGTATCTTCCACTGTTTCCCCCACTTATCGAGCTACTTGCTATTTTCTCCAGGGCCCTCTGTGTCTCTGCATGGATTGTTTTGTCTGTCAAGTTACCTTTTCTTCAGTACCACTCCCACCTTCTTCACATGCCCATCATAAACTGCCTACCCTTCACATCTCAGTTCAAGCATATGTCTTCCTAATCCCCTCTTCCCCTCCGTTTTCACCGAACCTTGTAACTAAGTTATAGGGGTTTTCACATTATCTTTGTCCCTATTATACTTGGCAGCTCTTCGAGGGTGTGGATATTATCCTATATATTTGTGTCTTCAGTGCCTAGTATGTGCTCAGTAACTTTTTGTTAAATGAGTGGAAAGATGAAGTTATGATCCAAACAAAATATCTTTTATAATGAATAAAGAAGAAGTGTTTGAGATGAATAATACTATTTGTCTTTGTTGACCACCACAGAATTATTTGTTCCCTTTGCAAACTATGGAAAATTAGTACTGTAGCTTGCTTAATTTTATTTGCCCAAAATGACTGTACAGGGATATTCGTGTTTCTGAGCCAAGGGCAGACTAATAGTTCTTCAGACTGGCAAACCTTCCTGGTGATCCCATGGAGACCTTCACTTGGGTCAGTGTGGTGGCAGTGCTTTGTGGTAGATTGAAAAGTGTTCAGCTTCAATGACTGTATTATTCATGATTTTATAGTCTTCTCTTTTCTTTAGGTAAACTGTTTACACGTTTATCACTCACTGCAAAAATTATACATTTTTATTTTCCTAAAATAAGCTCTGAACTACTAGGGCTATCCCCTATTACTAATATGAAAGGATCTGGTAGCAAATCTGTACTCATCTTATCCAAACCCTTCTTGACTTTATAAACCGGAGTCTTTCTACATTTGGCCTACGTCTTTTTACATTGAGGAGGGCTAGTGTTTTTAATCCTTTCATACAAATAAACTGGTTCCTTTGATCACCCTTTTTATTTGGATTTGTGTAGGTCTAGAAGGAGTTTTTTTATGTTTAGTAACCTTAAATTTGTGGATTAGGAGGGAATTATTTTTCTTTATTTGGCCTTATTCTGTCTGTATACTTCACTATTTTAATTTTTATTATAAATCTGTTTTCAAATTACACATTATATTTTGCAGGGTTTTTAAGTGAAATGTGATATAGCATTATTTTGTTTCATTTTTGTTACCTCTTCAAATGTAGACTATTAGTAATAATTATTATTTTCTACTATTTATAAATGAAAACATGTCTTAGTTAGACCTAGTATACTTTTCTAAAAACAATAATAAAAGATTCTTGTAGTACTCTGTTGGAGAGATATATAATTATGCATTCTAGCTAAGAATTACATCAGTAATTTTCAGATTGTATTCCAGGGAAATCCAGTTTCGCAATCAACTAACATGCATTTAATATTTACTGTGTCAAATGTTCTAGGTGATTTCTCATATAGTTCATGTTTTTGTGCCTTCAATATTAGTAAACTTTCTAAAGTACTGATATCATCCTAAGGGAAAAACTGATCCATTAAAAGGTAACAAACCATCATTTAAGTTAACCTACTTTTTAAAAATAAGCATTTATTGCATTTGTGGGATTTGAAGATATAGTGTAGTTAAGGTATTCAGAACAACACGGATATCAGTTTCTGTTTAAAGTAATTATATAATTTTTTAGTGTCAAAATTAATTTAACTGATCATTTAGGAGGCATTAAGTATTATTATCAAAGCGGCATATTACCCATTATCAATTGTCATATGTGCAAAAAAATGTAATGATGATAGACTTATTCACTGTTATTTGTCATACATATCTTTTAACTAGAATATGACCTAAGGATGATGTTCCGGTGATCTCTGGGAGATATATTATTCCATCTTCTCAGCCATTCCTTGAGGCTATCTTGAGATATGTCTTCTCTATAGCTTTTCATGATCCCCTTTGTCCTTCTCTTGTGTTCCCCATGCAACTCTATGTATGAGTCTGTTTGAGTACATGTATTTTATTATCCTTATTTGCTTCCAGACTGTGGTTGGATACCCTTCATTGGATTTCTATTATATGTAAATGTGTACACTCTTAATCCTCCTATAAGAAGACAATTCTTAATCCTCCAGGAAGTCTGTGCTAGTTGCTCCACTTATCTGGTTGATTGTAGTTGCTAGTTTATTTGCTGCCTGGGAATCACAACAAAGGCCTTGATTAAATTTCTAAGAAAATAAGGGTATGGATTAAGCTCTCTTGTGTCTCCACAATGCTGTCATTGTATAGTTCTAATCCATCACTAGAAATGTATTGTGGAATTGTTAATGAACATTTGCAGAAAGCTTAGAGAATTTTTAATGAGAAGTAGATACTTGTGGTTAGTCTTAATTGATAGATGGCTTATTAACTGTTTTTTTTTTTTTTTTTTGCACCAATACTACATTGGAAAAATGTACTTTCAGAATAAATTGCAATCTGGTGAAATATTTTGATTGCTTAATAAAATTTAGCTTTTAAAAACAAGCATCATTATGATGACTATAGAAACCAAGAACCTATGCATGTAAATAGTTATAATAAAAAGGAAAGCAGCAGCAATGTATAGTTTTCATAATTTAAAAAAATTATTTTAAGTATGATAGCAGGTTTTTATTCTCAAAGCTTCATACCCTAGGGAAGCTGAGAACTAGAGAGATTAAAGCCTCATTCATTCTTAAATAAAAAAAAATGTATTGAGTGTTTATATATGAGTACAGTTACTCTTTTTGACTTTGAGAGTAGGAGAGACAGATTTAGTTGATAGTATATTTAATTATGGTTAAAACAGAGAAAATGGTACATGTAACTCTGGTGTGTTGTTTGATGAGACTCCACAGAAGAACTGATTTTTAAAGCAGTCTTGTTAAAGAAGATGTAGAGACATTTGCCAGAAGAAGAGTAGGGTAAAAAAGGGCTTTGCAGTAAAGGAGAATAAACTTACATAGAGACCGATAGTTATGAAAGGTCCCGGCTCTTTGAAGAACAGTGTCAAGTTCAATACAGCTAGAGCATTACTGTCCAATATAAATATAAATATGTAAGTTAAAATTTTCTAATAACCATATTAAAAAGAAACAGATGAAATTCATAATAATGTATTTAATTCAATACATCTGAAATATTTATGTGGTTTTCCATTCTTAAAAATGGAGTATTTGATTTTAAAAATATTTCACACTTACAAAACATCTAATTTAGACTAGTCATATTTCAGGTGCTTGGTATCTAGAAACTTAGGGGTGTGTGAGAGAGAGACAGAGACAGAGACAGACAGAGATCAGAGAGAGAGAGAGAGAGAGAGAGAGAGAGAGAGAGAGAGAGAATGAATGTATGCACTCTAGAGGGATCGGTGGAGAGATGAGGTTGAAATAGTTGTTGGAGCCACGTTTTGAAAGGCCTTTTATGCTGCCTGTATTTTGAATCTATCATTTTATTATAGTAGTTTATGGCTGTGCTACTCTAATTATTTGTGGTGAAAGACCAGTTTTTAAAATTTTGAATTTGTTGCAGACTGATAGTTTTGTAAATAGCAGTGAATTAGAAAAGTGAAATACAAGAGACAAAAAAATAAGCAACAGTTTTTAATTGTTAGATTTGATAAATGTACAGTTACTCTGTTAATTGTCTGTACAGGTGTCTAAACAAGTGCTATCCAATAGAACTTTTTATGATGATAGAAATGTTCTGTTTGTGCTCCCAGTCTGATAGCCACTAGCCACAGGTGGCTACTGAGCATTTGAATGTGGCTAGTATGACTAAGAAACGGAATATTTCATTTAATTTAAATTAATACAACCACATGAGGCTATTGGCTACTGCATTACATGGAACTGGATATGTTTACTCTTAATCTCTGTATTTATCTATTGTAGACTAGTGAAAAACAGTTATGGACTGGCTTTGGTCCACAAACCATACTTTGAGTAGCATTGTTTAGAGCAGAGACTCTAGAGCTAGAAAGTCTTTGTAAATTACTTAATTTCTCGCTACTCCCGGATCCCCATTTATAAAATGGAAGTCATAATAGAGTTCTTGTGAGGATTAAATGTGGAGGGGGGCCAGTTAGGGAAAGCACCAAGAAAAGATGACATCTGAAAGGGCCTCAAAGTATGAGCTCAGTAGGTGAAGAGGAAAAGGAAAGCATGTCAGTAAAACTCATGTGAATGATACTCTATTTAGAGGGAGGGGCAGCAAATAACTGTCCTAGCCCTATCTTTGCTACCACCATTTCTTTCTCTTTTCTAGTTATCTTATTTTAATCTTTTAGTATATTTTAAACATAATTACAAAGTAACATGATTCTATGATGATAATAAATGCTGCTTTATTAATAAGGCCAATCACTGCATCTTTACTTATTTATTCCTGGGGGTTATGGTGCCTGAATTTGATGGTAGAAGTTGGGCAATGGGTAAGAAGGGAAGGGGAATCCTGTTTGGAAAGCAGTCCCTGGGTTATGGACAGATAGCTATGAAATTATTTCCCCCTAAAACATGTTTCTTATTTCTTATTTATATAGATTCTTTTAGGAAGAAAACTAACTGGAAAAAAATGAAGTTCCTTCTCTTCATATTTGCTGGTGTTCACCTTTTACCCCTGAACTCCGGAAAAGCTACATACAGGCATGACAGCTCTCAGAGGACTTTTCAAGAAATAAAAGAAGAAATAGCCCACTATGGAGATGTTGCTAAAGCAATAATAAACCTTGCTGTTTATGGTAAAGCCCAGAACAGGTCTTATGAGCGACTGGCACTTCTGGTTGATACTGTTGGACCCAGGTTGAGTGGCTCCAAGAGCCTAGAAAAAGCCATCCAAATCATGTACCAAAACCTGAAGGAAGATGGGCTGGAGAATGTCCACCTGGAGCCAGTTAAAATACCTCACTGGGAAAGGGGAGAAGAATCTGCTATGATGCTGGAGCCGAGAATGCACAAGATGGCTATTTTGGGCCTTGGCAGCAGCATTGGGACGCCTCCAGAAGGTATCCTTTGTCTTTTCAAGTCAATTTGCTGTGTATTTTATAAAACTAATGTCCTATGACATAGTTTATTATGGTATACATGATTTGTATTATAATTTGGGTGATAAGAAGGAAAATTTAATTGTTTTATTTTTATTTATTTTTTATTTAAAAAAATTTTTATGCCTACAATACCTGCTCTTCCTAGGTGGTCTCCAGCCAAGTACTAACCAAGCCCAACCCTGCCTAGCTTCCGAGATCAGATGGGATCGGGGTTGTTCAGGGTGTAATTGTTTTCCATTCCATTGGCTTAATGAGTTCACTACTGTTATACGTTTTTTCTTTTTCTTCCTTCTTCCTGTTCTTCCTTTCTTCCTTCTGTTTCTTATCTTAAAGAAAGGTAATTGTGTAGGGTCATTTTTTAAATGAAGAATATACAGGTATTGGTCTATGATACTTATCAGCCCTATCACTTGATAATTTCTATGTTATGACATTAGTATTATTCTGTAGAAAGTCGAGATATATGTTAATAGTATAGAAAACTATGATTTCTTTCAAGTGCCCTTAATGTGCAGAATTTCTTAGAATTAATGAATTAGAGAACAAAGCCTTGCACATTGAATTGATTTAATTATTTTTACTGAACCTGAAACCACTAATGTAAGGAATTATCCAGGGTAGTTATACTTTTACTTATCACCACGCTGGCTCAGTTTCGTTAGATAACGTAAATGCCTAGATCAGAGATATATAACCAGACAGCAGTAAGCTATCTGTTAGTCTTGAATCTATTCATGCACTATTTTCCTATGGCAGAGGAACTAGTTTATAGAAACTAGCTGACCTTCTCTAAAAAGTTTTTAGAAACATTAAACCTCTAATGCCCTGCTAGAGAAGTGGATGGTAATTTAAATTTTTTTCTTATTGAGTTATAATTTACATATCATTGTATTTACTCATTTAAAATTTACAACTCAGTGGTTTTTAATATATTCACAGAGATGTGCAACCACCACCACAACCTGTCGACCATTTTCATTAGCCCCAAAAGAAACTCCATATTCATTAGCAATCATTCTGCATTCCTCCCCCACCACCCTCCTAAGCCCTACACAACCACTAATTTGTTTTCTATCTTTATAGATTTGCCTATTCTGGATATTTCACCTGAAGAGAATAATGCACTATGAGGTCTTTTGTGGCTGCTTTCTTTCATGTTTTTCAGGTTCATCCATGTTATAGCATGTATCAGTACTTAATTCATTTTTATTGCTGAATAATGTTACATATTACAGATATACCACATTTTATTTATCCATTCGTCAGTTCGTGGATACTTGTTTTTTCCTACCGTTTGCCTATTATGACTAACACTGCTATAAACATTCATGCATAAGTTTTTGTATGATATATGTTTTAATTTCTCTTGGGTATATGCCACGGGGTAGAATTGCTGGGTCATATAGTAACTACATTTAACTTCTTGAAGAACTACCAAATTGTTTTTCAAGGTGCCTGGACTGTTTCACATTTCCACTAATGTATTCTAATTTTTTTACACATACTTACCAAGACTAGTTATTATCTGTCTTTTCAGTTGTATCTATCCTAGTGGGTGTAAAGTGATGTCTTTTTGGGTTTTGATTTGCATTTCTCTAATGACTAATGATGTTGAGCATCCTTCCAAATTCTTATTGGCCATTGGTATATCTTCTTTGGGGAAATATATACTCAAATCCTTTGACCAATTTTTATTATTGAGTTTTTTTGAATTTTTATTATTGTTTTATAAAAGCTCTTCATGTATTTTGGATACATGTCCGTTATCAGATATATGATTTACTAATGTTGTCTCCCATTCTGTTGTTTGACATTTTGTTTTGTTAATGGTAATATTTACTGCAGAAAATTATTTAATTTTGATTTAGTACAGTTTATCTAAATTTTCTTTTATTAGTTGTGTTTCAGTTGGTATATTTCAGAAACCATTGCCTAAACCAAGGTCACAAAGGTTTATTCCTATATTTTATTCTATGAGTTTTAGAGTTACTTTTTGTATATTGTGGGAGGTAAGAATCCAACTTCATTGGTTTTTTGCATTTGGTTATTCAGCTGTCTCAACATCATCTGTTAAAAATACCGTTGTTTCACCATCGATTTGGGTATACTACAATTTTAGATGCTAAACCAACCTTGCATTCCGGTATAAATCCCACTTGGTTATGGTACATAATCTTTTTTACGTGTTACCAAATTCAGTTTGCTAGTATTTTATTGAGTAGTTTTACATCTGTATTAATAAGGGATGTTGGTCTGTAGTTTTACTTTTTTGCGCTGTCTTTGGTTTGGTATCAAAGATTCAATCAGAAACTATTAACCTTATCTTTTTTCCTTTGGAAGAGTTTGTGAAAGATTGATGTTATTTCTCTATGTTTATGGTATAATTCACCAGTGAAGTCATCTGGTCTTGAACTCCTCTTAGTGGGAAGATTATTAATTATTAATTCAATATTTTTCCTTGTTATAGATCTATTCAGACTTTCTGTTTCTTCTTAAGTCAGTTATAGAAGTTTATGTCTTTCTGGGAATTTATTCATTTTAATCTAAGTTATATAATTTTTGGCATACAGTTATTTATAGTATTCCCTTCTAATTATTTTTATTTTTGTGTGGATGGGGATCCCCATTACTGTTTGGTGTCACTTTCTTTCAACTTGAAGAACTCTCTTTAGATTTTGTTTTCAAAGCAGGTCGGCTAGCAGAAAATTCTCTAAGCTTCTTCTATCTTTATTTCTTTATTTAATTTTCATTTTTGAAACATAGTTTTACTGGATGTGAGATTCTTGGTTGAAAGTTTTTTACTTTCAGCACTTTCAATTTGCCCATTGTCTTCTAGCCTCCATTGTTTCTGATGAGAAGTCAGCTATAAATGTTATTGGGATTCCCTTGTATTTGATGAGTCATTTTGCTTTTACTGATTTCAAGATTTTCTCTTTATTTTTGGTTTTCAGCATTTTGACTTTGATGTATCTAAGTGTAGATATTTGTTTTAATCCTGCTTAGAGATTGTTGAGCTTCATGAATGTGTAGATTAATATATTTTATTAGTTTGGGAAGTTTTCAGCTACTTATGATTATTTTTTTCTGCTCCCTGCTCATCCCTTTTGTATCATTCTTTTCTCCTTCTGGTACTTTCATAGTGAGTATGTTGGTTCACTTAAAGGTGTTCCACATTTCTCTTGGGCTCTTTGTCTCCCTTTTCCCCACCTCTCCATTCTTCAGATTGTATAACCTGTATCAGTCTATCATTGAGTTCATTGATTATTTCTTCTACTAGCTCAAATATACTAGTGAACTCCCTCTACTGAATTTTTTCTTCTTAGTTATTATCCTTTACAACTCCATAATTTCCATTTGGTTTGTTTTTTATAATTTCTATCTCTTTATCAGTATTCTCTATTTGATGAAATATTGTCATCATAGTTCCTTTAATTCTTTAAATATGGTTTCTTTTAGTCCCTTGAACATAATATAATAGCTGATTTGAAGTCTTTGCTTGATATGTCCCCTATAGCTGGGCCCCCTCAAAAGCAGTTTCTATTGCCTGCTTTTTTTTCCTGTCTTTTCATCTTAAATATAGCATAAAATAACTTAAAATCTTCAGTTTTCAGCTACATGTATATAGATGTATATATATGTAGCTGAAAACTGAAGATTTTAAATAATATGTTCTAGCAATTCTAGATACGGATTCTTCTCCATTTTCTTCCCCCACCCAGTAGAGACTGATATTCTTTCTGTTCTTTGTTTTGTCCTTTATTTGTTTAATGATTTGATTGTATTGACTCTGTGAAGTCTGTTTCTTTTCCACAGTATATGAATTTTGATGTTCCTATTCAGAGCGTTTTTATTTTCTTATATTTTTACTTTTAATTCAGCTCCCTAGGAGTCACCCCCAGGTCCGCATAAGCCACTTAATTGGTTGAAAGATGTGCTTAGGTTTTCTTAGCTAATTATATTTTTACCCTTTACAGTTGGGTATCTATGTGGCTTGGGGGCTGTTATTAAAACTTAGGGAGTTTACATTTTGCCCCAAGATTAGCCAAGGCCTAGTAGCTGGGAAGTTCCCTCTCCAATTAATCTTGAGAGGGCACAGCCTTGGACATTCACATTGTCTTCCAGTCTTTTAGGATGCATGTGATTTTATATTAAGCCTGACTTAATTATAATTTCCCCTGGATTATATTATAATTTCCCCTGGAATAGCTTATATTTCACCCAGTTTTTGGTCAAAGGTTGTGGTAAGCCTCTTGTGCCAGTGAGGCTTCTGCCCTTTGTTTGGTAGACCTATGTGCAACTTGGGAAATGTTTTCAAATATGACCTATGTTTTGTTTTTATTGTTCTTGAGTAGGAACATATTCATAGCCTTTCTAACCACTAGGGTTTACTATGATGCCAGGAGGGCTTTTCTTGCTTATTTCTTTCTATGGTTCTTTCTGATAAACTTTTGAATGTTCTGCCATTTTGCTTTTTGCTGGCGTTATCATGAAGCTATCAGCATCCACTTGATTGCTTTCTACTAAGCTCTCCATTAGTTTTAACAATACCCTTATGTAAGGAATTCTCTATTTTGCTGCAAACAAAGTCACTACCCCCCAGGTAATAACTGGGAAACTTTATCCTCCTTGCTTGCCTCTTCCCTGGGAGAGCCTCTGTACTATGTTCTGGAGGTAGGCACAGTGATAGTGGCTTGCTTCTTCAAGAGTGGTATCCCTAGCAGGCATCAGGCAGGAAGGGTGGTAACTCCTGGTCTTCTCAGCTTGCCTCTTCCAGTGTGGAGCCTCTGCCTGTGAGTGAGCTGAGATAGATGTGGTCAGAGGCCCAGTGTTCTTGGTAGCTACACTTGGGGTCACGTTTCCATTATATGAGTAGGGGCTGGCTAGAGGGATGGAGACGCAGCCATCTTACAGCAGAATGCCCATAAAGAGTTTCTGTAACATGGAGCTGGGAATGGGAGAAGGAAACAGGTCATGGATAAAATGCTGCAGACTCTTATTATTCTAACTCAGGGTTAGTAGATTTTCTTGAATGAATGTTTCTCCATTTATGTGCCCTTAGGACAATTTTGATAGATTTTAAGTGATTTTTAAAAATATTTTTTCCAATTAAATGTTTTGTAGGGGAGAAGATCTGCCAAGTTTTTCACTCCACCATTCTGGAAGTGCCACTGTGATGACCACTTTTGATTTTTCTGAGGCTGTGTCAATAGCTGGTAGAATCCCCTTAGGTATTAGGGAACCCCTGTCTGGATTTTATAGTTTCAACCACGAGTTTTATTCAGTCATCTTATGTTATGCACTAATATGTGTTAGGCATCAGCTTATATTTTTTTTGCTTTTGAAGCCTTCTCAACTATCTTAAAAGTTCTATATTTTTTTTCAGATGTGAAAAACACTCCAAGAGATTAGGAAGTTTGCTCAGGGTTACACAACTAGTAAGAGGCCAAGTTCAAGCAGGAACAACTATTAGACTTCAGAGTTTATGCTTTTAGTCATTAGACTGTATTGGCTCATGTACAGATATTTTAATGTTATTCCATTTATAAGATTTTCCCTTTTAGCCATTTGACTGAAGTAAATCTGTCTCAACAGCTGCTGATACATGTTCTATGATGGCAGAATATATTGATATTTGTACCTTCTTTTTGGATATTTTCTCATTTCTTTCTTATCCTCATTTCCCATAGTGTATCTGGGCCTGCTCTTTCCTGCCTATCTACCTTGTATTGAAAACTAAGCCAAGTTACTTATTGCTCCTGGGGCCTTTAAAACCCAGGAGAAGTGAATTTTACTCACTGGAATCTATTGTGGTGTTCCAAAGCTCACTTTCATCCCACTCCTCATTCCCTGGGGCTCAAAGTAGATAAACAGTTGTCTGGCAACTGGACTGTTTTAAGCTCTGAGTAGACTGGAGAGTTAGACTGGACCAGGTGTGCAAAAATTCTCACAGGGGATAATGTGAAGTCAGCATAAAGGGAGTTCTAGATGCACGTAGTGTGGGGCAGAGCTCATCTCTTAGGAAACTCATCTCGTATCCTTGATTTAGCCACTTACTAGTTGTGTTACAAGTCATTTAATCTTGGTGGACCTTAATTTTGTCACCTGCAAAATGAGAGATGACTAGAATATGAATCTGTAAGGTCTCTTCTAGATTGGAAAGGCTGTGATCTTTATGAGAATTCATAAGGGATCAGTGCAGCTAGGGTTCACAAGAGCAGAATTCTCTCAGGCACATGATGTAGAGTAAGATTTCTTATATAACCAGAGGAGATTTTTTTTTTAACTTTCCAATTCTGGACTTGAGTTTTATAGTATGTGTTAGTTAATTTGTGTTTCAGGGCTAGGGCTCTGTGAGCTATCTGTGAAGAGTTGAAAGAAGACAGATATACAAGCTGGCCAAGTAAGATGAGATGCTGAAAAAAACTGAATCTTAGAAGTAAGACAGGACAAAGTGTAAACTCTAGCTAATCCTGAGATAACACAGTAGACATTAGATTTAAAAGGACTGAGTAAAAGAATGAGCACTAGTAGCCAAATTCAGGAGAGACTGACATATGGGCAAAAAAGAGGAACTTGAGCAGGTTGCTTTTCCTTAGTATACATACCTCTGTGGTATGTATGTGATATGTCATCACATACTTATTAATCCTCTATGTGGACTGACAGCTCTGTGGAGGTTACTGGGCTTTCTCCAAATAGCATATGTTACCAACTGTGTGTTTTCTGTTAGTTTGGGAGCTCCAGGAGGACTAGACTGACTCTTATCCATCTCTCTATCCTCAGCACCTAGTGCTGTACTTAGTACAGAACAACTATTCATCCAATGTTTGAGGAACAGTGCATTTTTTAAAGTAGCTCTTTTCTTAGAATATTAGTCACTTATAATAATGAAAAAACAGTGCTTCCTTCTACATACAAATGATGATGTTGACCCATGGTCACTTGCTTAGATTTTTTCCTGATTATAAAGTTAATACCTGCTCATCATAGAAAACATATAAATATGTAAAACAATAAAAACAAAAATATAAACTTAAAAACAATAAAAATAATCTGTGATCTTTTCTTCCAGAATCATTGCTATATTTTACTTTTTTCCTCTAATATTTTGTATGTATATATATTTTTATTTTACAAATTTGAGATCAATCTGCATATATTTGTGTCTTTTTATGCCATATATCATAAACATTTGCCACATACTAATAAATCTCCTTTGAAATAAATTTTAATGGTTACAGAATTCCAATATAAAATAATTAAGATAATCAAAGCCCTGTTATTGGAATCTAGATTATTTTGTTCTTCCTTTTTTCTCCCATTTAAAATAATATAGTTATAAAAATCCTTTAATACAAAAGAATAGATTTTAAAAGGAAAAATGTTTATGCTTTTGGTAAATATTAGAAAAGGAGGAATGATTGGAATATTCTATGAAGTCTTAAGAGGATTGCAAAATGTAGTTTTGAAACTGCTCCTATGGATATAAAAATGCCAATAAAATATTTAGAAGCCATTTTTTTGTCTTAGTATTTTTAATTGCTTAAGATGTTAATGTAATAGAATATATATGACATGATAGATAACATAAAAGGCACATTTAAAGGAGGTTGAAATCGCTGTGAATGCTAATTGCCCATATCCAACACAGTGCTCATTTCATTATTCTCTTAATAATAATATGGTATGAACTTTTTGCATAAATAAATAAACAAATAAGCAAAAAAAGTATAGTCATTGGTTATATTGTATAGGTAACACTACCAATAGCAATTTGGTCCTCTGTAACTAATGGATTATAGTGGACTCAAAAGAATACAAGAAAAGTAATCATGAAATTAAGTAGGGACTTATATCCCTGGGTATTCTGATGGATCGAAGAGAAATGTTCTAGGTGATTGTCAAGTTTGCTATATTAATTAAAGTAGGTTCCCCTTCATCTTTTCTACTGTTTTCCCTATCTATTCTGCATGCTTCTCTTTCCTAGGCCTCAGTTAAATGTTGGTGTTTTCAAAGGTTTCTTCCTGTAAACATTCTCCTTAAGGAATATGATTGAGTCCCATGGCTTTAAACATTAAATATATACTTGTGACTTTTAAGTGTATATATATGTCCCTGACTTCTATATGCATTTCTAAGAACTACAGGTTGTTCTGTGAGCCCACAAACTCAGCATCCTGTCTCTCTGTTTCTCATCTTTGTTAATGACATTGCCATCCAGCCTGGCACCCACACTTCTGTCTACTAATATCTGATATGGCATCTTGCTTTCATATTTTTGTCCTCTGCCTACAGTGCTCATCTTTAAGGATTCAGCTCAAATGTCTCATACTCTATGGAGACTTTTTCAATGCCTTCTCATCTCCAAAGAAGTATTTACCACTTCCTCCTTTCTACTTTTCCCTTTCCCTATACATGCTTACATAAAGTATTTCTCTACTAGACAATAAGCCTCTCAGAGTCAAAGATCCCTCTTTCAGTGATTCTCAACTGGTGGCAGTTTTGCTCCCCAGGGGTCATTTGGCAATATTTGGACACAATTTGGAGAGCCGTGACTGAGAGGGGGTGCTATGTGCCTTTAGTGGGTAGAGACCAGGAATACTACTAAACATCCCACAATGTACAGACCAGGGCTCACCTTTCCCTTCAACAAATAATTATTTGTTCCAAAATGCCAATAGTGCCAAAGTTGAGAAACTTTGCCCTAGTCCTTAGCATAGTGTCTCATACACAGAAAAGTTTCAAGAAATATTTGTTGAATGAATAAATCTTTCCATTTATTTTCCTCCAACATTCAGTTGGTCACCAAGCCTTAAATGTCACATATTACTCCTTTTTTCCATCCTCATTGTCACATCAGAGTTTGGGACTTAGCATCGCCTGCCTGCAGCGTTACAATCACCTCCTAACTGACCTTCCTGATTCCAGTCGCCATTTAATCGATTTCCACACTGCTGCTTCAGTTGTCTTTGTAAAATATCAATCTCATTATGTGATTTCCTTGCTTAAGATCTTTTCATTGTTCAGGATATTGTTTAAATGTTTATGATCTTTTAAAAAGTGACAATGAGGATGGAATGAGGATAGGCCCGAGGCTGTGTTTCTAAACTTACGTCTGATTCCTCCCTAGCCAACTTATGCTTCAGCCACAGGGGCCTAACTGTTCTTGCCTTGACATGTTCATACCTCCTTGCTTTAAAAGATGCTTCCTGCACCTCAGCTAACCTAACCCTAACCCTAATCTTAACCCAGCCCAACACTTCTCTGCTTATAGAATTCCTACTCATTTTCGAAGACTCGTTTTAAATGGATCTTTTTTCTAAAGTCTTTTGCGAGCTCAAATCTAAATAAACTTAATTATTCTTTAATATCTATTCTCATAGCAATTTGTTTGCCTATATTATAGAATGATCACATTTATTATAGTTGATTGTTTACAAGTTTATCTCAAGAGATACTGACTTCCTCTAGGGTGAAAGCCACATCTTACTTATCTTTGTATCTCTTTTAGCATTAGACCCAGAGCCTGGTATGTAACAGATGCATATTAAATATCTATTGATCTGATGGGTAGATTGTGAGAAATATCACACATTTAAAAAGTATATGTAAAAACTTATTTATACTCAAAAAAACTTCCTTAGCCCTGTGTGATTTCCATGGGTCTTTTATGCCCATATCATATCCATATAACAGTGTTTTGGTTTGCATCTGAAGTGAGGGTACATAGGAAAGAAGAGGATAAATGAACATCAATCAAATAATGGTTTGGTTGTTCACCACAGTCTATTCTTAAGCAGTACTGATCAGAAAGTCTGGGGAACTTCAGTTTAAGCTCATTCCAAATAGTCACTGTATTCATCTCATAGAAATCTAAAATAGCCTTCCTACATACTCCTAGCACATCCACCAGAGTAAGACATTTTACAGCCAATAATACTTTCAATTCATTTTTTAGTGTTAACTAATTTATGCACAAGTTCCTACGATGAGATAATTACTTATTTGTACCTGTCCTCTTCTCCTTTGGTCCATCAGAAAAATGGCATTTTCATTCCTTTTTTCAGGGCTTAATCTTTGTCTGGTATTTAATCACAATATGAGCAGAAGTGCTCTAGAGAGCCTATATCTACAGATGATACTTGGAATTTGGAGGTATGGGATCATCTGAAGGATATGATTACAGAGTGTCAGAGGTCGCAAATTCCCTCTCTCTACGTCAAGTCAAGAGCGGGAATGAGGAGGAAGGAGACAAAAGAACTCACAATTAGTATTGAGTTGTCTATTACACTCGAGTCATTGTGCAGATTCTTTTACTTACATTGTCTTTTGGTATAGAGACTGTTTATACTTTATAGGCGGCAGGCTCTGGGAGGTTAAGCACTTTGTCCAAGGTCACACAGCTAATGTGTGATGGAGTCCTGCCCCAAGTCATGTCTTCCCAATTGCCTTCCCTCTTCACCTGCCCAACTGCCTTCCCTCTCCACCGCCCGCCAGGAAATGTTATAGAGAAATTGGAAGCAAGCTACTAATATATGTATAACAACATGGGTGGATTTAAAATATATAAAGCTGGATTAAAAAAAAGTGAAAAATGGAATGACATACATAATACATTTACATACATATAAATACAATTTTGCACACACACAATAATATTTCACATTTTATAAGAGGATATATAAGCAAAAAACGTCTCAGAATGGTTGCCTGCACATAGGACGTGGAGTGGAGGTGGAAATGAGGAATGAGCATAAAAAAGAATAAAGAAAGTTTAAAAACAAGGAAATAAAGATTCTGCCTTAAATAAGTCAATGATGATGATATACTGTGAATTAAAGAGCATAATTAACCCAGGACTCTGCATCTTATATTAAAAACAAAAATCTGCTTGCCATGAGTCATGAAGTTAAAGTAGATATTTGGGTGATTTGTCATTTTTTCCCAGAGGAAAGGAAAAAGAATAAAGAAAGTTTAAAAACAAGGAAATAAAGATTCTGCCTTAAATAAGTCAATGATGATGATATACTGTGAATTAAAGAGCATAATTAACCCAGGACTCTGCATCTTATATTAAAAACAAAAATCTGCTTGCCATGAGTCATGAAGTTAAAGTAGATATTTGGGTGATTTGTCATTTTTTCCCAGAGGAAAGGAAGCCCCTTTTTTTTTTTTTTTAAATATTATCCATTTCCCTCCTCACCCATAATCTTATAACATCCACTTAGATTTATGCTTATACAGAGTAAAATTTTTGCTTTTAACCTGTATGTTTTTAGTTTTCATGCAATATATATTTGTCATTGTTGTCATCTTGGTTTCAAAGCTTCTGGAGGCAGGGACAATGTCTGTTTTCATTTGCTTTGTATAGCCTTTAGTAGAGTCAGAACTTTAGATCACATCAGTGATAATCCAAGTTTAATTTTATGGAAGATCTTCCAGGAAGAAGTTTTCTTTTGCAGTTCTAAAAGTATGGATAATGTTCCCTGGAGATCTGATTATGGAATAATGTAGGTTGGTAGTACCAGGTATCCTTTTTAACAAAGACCGTTATCCAGCTCACATGTCATCCCTTCTTCCCCTTGAGAAAATCTTTCTGACTCCTTTTCCCTCACAGAAAATATCATTGGTTAGTAACTATAGGTTTTTGATAACATGTGAATGAATCTAAGAAATATGTTCAGTAATCAAAAGGTTGTAATTAGTATCGAACCTAATCATGTAGAACTAGGAAATTTAGATATTGCTTCTTGATAGCTGTGATTGTCTATGTATCTTTCTCTTTTTCTTCGCATCTTTGTTATTTACTCTGCTGCGCTCTGTGTGTCTCTTTTTATGTATCTTTCTCTGCTATCTTCGCTTTCTATTTCTCTCTTTCTATTTCTAACTCTTTCTTCCTCTCTGTGTCTTTCTTTGTTTTTGACTCTGTGTCCTTGTTTTTGTCTCTTTTTGTTTTCTACCTCCTAGTTTCTGGTTGATAGCCTCACCAACAGGGTAGTCTAAGGCTGATGTATGTGCAGCTATGTTGGGTTATTGCTCTAGATTTAATTGGAACTTCTTTTTCTTGGGCTGTAAAAGTCCTCTTTGACAGCCTCATGGTATTCTTAGAATTATAGTCACTTGAAGCAAGCTGGTAAGTACATATTTTATATACTCACAACAGTAAAGAAAAAATTTGTGATGCATTTCACATTGAAAGTAGTTTCCTAAGAGTGAGTGCCATTTTGATGGCTCTTGGGAGAATACATCAATAATGTGAATCCGCTGAAGGCATTTGATTTCTTTGGAGGGGTGGTAGGGGGGTTGGTCCATAGGCCAACGTCATATGGGACTCCTTATGTTCTTGATTTTCTTTGTCATAAAAAATTGCATGTAAAAATTCCAGGAAGTTTCAGAACTTCATATCATCAAATTGAAGCATTTTTTCTGAAGAAAGAACAGAACATTTGCCTTCTTTAGAAGTGATGGCTTAGAGGTTTTAGATCAATTACTGGTAAATGCTTTGGGGGCTCAAGGCCTGATTAACAATGTGGGTGGTAAATAAACCACTGGAACCAGATGATATCTACCCAGTATTTTTGAAGGAACTTGAGGGTAAAATTGTCAAATCTTGGTTAAAATTGTGTTTCACTCTTGTTATTTTCTATGGAGCCCAAGAATTATCAGATTTTTCTTTGGGACCACCTTCCATAGGAATTCTTCCAAGAAGACTTTGAGAAGTACATTTCGGTGATCTTATTTCTTTATTTCATATCATATATGACAAAGTAATGTGTAGGGTATTTCTGAAAGGTGCGTATAGATGATATGTTGGAGGGAAGTGATGTCTGAATAGTGGCAGAAACCTAAGATAGGGCCAGATCAGATTTATATCCAGTGGGAACTATTGCACACTTATAAGTAGGGGGAATTTTCAGATAAACATTTTTCAGGAAACATTCTCTGTTCTGTGACAAATGGATGGAAAAGAGAAAGATCAGAGAGAATTAAGATTTGAGGAACTAATAGTTTGGACTAATGGCCTTAGATGTGAGAAACTGAATATTATTAAATAAAGATCAATTAACACATTTTGGATATGAGAGATGAAGAATAGGAGGAATCAAAGATTATAAAGATTTCAAGTCTGGGTTAGTAGACTTGAGAGAGAGGAGGGCTGGAAAGGTAACTTGACTGAAGATAGTGGATAATAGGGTTAGTTTTTAATAACTGACCTTTTGAGGTTGATTCTTTAGAAAGCAGTCATGTCCTCTTATATGATATCCCAAAATTCCAGAACAGGGTAATGGTGGACTAGGGTGGTCACGGACCCATCCATGTGGAATTTCCTATTTTCTTCAGTTAAATTCTAGGAACTATTGAATCCTCTGTTGTTATTGCAATGACAGTGATTCTTGTTTACTTATCTGTCAAATCAGTGTACTGTGAGATTGATTCAGACAAGAGCTGCCTGTAATCTCTGCCTCTTCAGCCCCTGTGGTAGCCCTTATTGATCACTGCATTGGCATCCACTTTATGCCCAGTACACATTAAGCGACAGGGATACACAGATAAATCAAACAAGGAGAAAACACTGGTGTAAGATAGGAACATGCAGAAGAGGGGGATTAGTTCTCTCTGGGGGTTGAACAAGGCTTCAGAGTGACATGACATTGAAGAATGAAGGATTCACTGGGGCTAAGAAGGGAGAAAGTGTATTCTTAGGACAGAAAGTAGAAGATCAAATGCATGAGGTCGTGAAAGTGTAAGATATACTTGCCCAATGACTGGAGGAGCAGGTTCATGGTAAGAAGGAAGAAAGTGGATGGTGAGAGGACTGAAAAGGTACAAAGGTAGACTGTAAAAAGCTAAGGCCATCTTATGTATTCTTACATTTCTTAGGACAGAAATTATTTCTAGAGTGAGGATAGAAAGGGAGGGAGATTAGATGGTAACCTAATTTGGTGTCTTTTGGTAGGAGCATGGAGAACTAGGAGCAAAGAGTTTTGAGTGTTAATCTTTGCTACTAACTAATATGCCTAAGAGAAAGTTATAAAAATACTCTGAATTACCTGGGATCAGTTTCTTTGGTATTTATAAATATTGTTGGTGGTAGCATAATTTGTATTTGATATGAGAATTTCTGAGAATTTTTTTAGTAAGTATATATTTTTGTTTTTTAAGAAATCTAATAAACCAAACAATAGCTCTTATCTCTTGATCCATCAGGATTAATGAAATAATTTCCAGTCTCACTTTCACAGGCAACTGTTAGCCTCATTGCCTACTAATGTTTCCCTCCTCCTTTATGCTGCCATTTTATGAATGCTCTGTCAGTCTTACTGTGATTCAAATGACTTTGAAGCTAATGTGGCTTTTAGTGACAGAACTAATTATTTGCAAAATATAGTTTTTTAAAAAAATTTAGACTGCCATATTGTGCTGCTCTGAACCTAATTTTCAAGTGCATTTTTTTCTATTTAATTTGAGGGAAATTACCACAAAACATTCAGTGCTTTGTTTTCTGAAGAGGTTCTTGGCTCACTGTGTTCATGGAACAGAACATTTGTCCTTAGACTGCATTTATACATTATTTTCATCCTGAAGAGCGTTTATTAAACACTTATTTGTGGGCACTATGAGTAATACACCTGATCTGAACAAAAATTAAATAGCTAATGATATGCAAGTAGGAGATACATGTTCCATATAGCCTTTTAAAATAATATTTTCCTGATTAGAAAAGTAATACATTTATTTTCAAATGTACAAATTTGAAAACTAAAGAAAAGCATAAATAGGAAAATAAAATAACAAAATCTTACTGTCTAAAAGTAAGAGCTATGAATGTTTGGTCTTTATACATACTGTTTTTCTGCATTTGAACATTTATATGCATTTACAGTATATCATGAACATTTCCCCTCTTTTTAATAAGAGTACGGTATCACTGTTCAGAACCTGGCTTTGAGATTAAATTCTGAGTCAATTGCTAATTGGCATTGTGACCTTTATCAAATTATTTAACCTTTCAAAGGATCTGTTTTATTTTCTGCAAAATGGGAATAATAATAGTGTTTGCCTCATAGGGTTAGAGTCAGGGCAAAATGAGACAATGCACTTAAAACATTCAGGGCCTGGCACATAGCAATTTATTATCTGAGTCTTTCATTATTGGATATTTCATTTATTTCCAGTTTTTTTTTTTCTGTATGTAATGTTTACTACACATAGTTGGTACTATTAGATTTGTTACCACTCAGTTATTAA
>NW_006439568.1:24721215-24738229 GCF_000325575.1 Pteropus alecto | reverse complement strand
TTGTCCCTTGTCAAAGTTTTTCCATTGATTTCTAAAACTTAAGACTTCTCTCAGTTGTTCTCCTCATATAGGTCTGGTCACATCAAATGACCTCACTTGACTGCTGTGAGGTTTAGTTCTGTAGTGATGACACTCTCTCACATGCCCTCCATGACAGGACTTGGTAGGAATGAAACCTGGCTAGATGGGGCTGATCACACAGATGCACATGACCTTCTGGGTGGGTCTAGGGGCTGGATCTGAGTCACCTTTGACTAAGGGGTCAGCCATAGGATTTTATGTGAGTGGCCACCATAGCCCTTTTTAGTATGGTACTGAAGTCTGGGGAGGGAACCAAGTTGGGATTTAGAGCGAGGAGTCAGATATCACCAGTGTGAGGGGGTATAGATGAGGAGATGATGCTAGCACATCTTTAATGAATTTTGCTGCTGTTTTAGCTAGCTCAGCAGTGTGTTTGTCCTCTTGTGTTTTGGTGGCGTCTTAGGGCCCTCACACTACTCCTCTCCCCCCAACTTATATATTTATTGAAAATATAATAAAAATGATACAATATTTAAGTTTAACAAAACTTGAAAAGTTTAGCAAAATGCTACTGAGAAGCAGAAACTCTTAAGTGCTACTGGGAGTATGAGTATACCCACTTTTAAGAGAGCAGCTGTGCAGATGAAGATATCTTGATTCTAGGCACACATCCTAAAGGAACTCTCACACAGTACTTAGGGAGAACTGTACAAGTATGTTTATTGTAGTGTTGTTTGTAATAATAAGTTATTATTACAGGAGAGTGGATAAATAAATTGGATCACGTTTATATAATGAATACTAGAAAACAGTTAAAATGTATAAACTAGAGTTAACATGTATTAGCCTGAATTAATTTAACAATAATGGTGAATTTTTAAAAAGTGAGTTGAAGAATTATAGGTACTTATGCAATTTACGAGGTTAAAAAACACGCAAATAATGCTGTACTTATACATTTATATGTACTGAAGGTATGAACATGTGCCTAGTTTTAACAACACATTTAGATAGCATTATCCCTGGAGAGAAAAAAGAGAATGAAATGGGAGAGGTAAAACATCACAGATTTGTATTCTATTCATATAAGGAAAAAAAAAAAAAAAGAACTGAAGAAAAGATGACAAAATATTAAAATGAAAAGAGGTTTAAGTATGTTCTAAATTTTCTGTTTTTATACGATTAACATATTTCATGATTTAGTAAAATGAGGAAACGGGGGCAGAGGAAATTAATATATGACTACAGTAAAGAGATTCTAGCAACAGAAGAGAAAAATGAATCTTTACTGAACCCCTGATCCCTGGTCCCTGTTCCTTTTGCCAGAGAACTGCTCTTAGCAGCTGCCTGTGAATCCTTCCCATGGCAGTCTGTTATATAGAAGCATATTTTATATTTGTTCCTTTTCTACCTGTACTCTTTGCTCTTTTCACTTAACTATATGTATCTTGGATCATTCATCCTACGATTTTTGATAATTTATTTTCAAGAAATTTCTGCATCATGAAGGTAAGTAAAGCCATAGTTTCTTTAAAGCTCAATTTTGGAATCAATGATCGAGAACACATAGGATCGTTTTAGATAATAAACTGTAAACACTGATTATATTCAGATCCAGACCAACCTTGAAAACAAAGTACATTTATATTCAGATTTGAAAGGTTCTTTTCCCATTGTAGTTTGTCATACAGTTGAAATTGTTAAACTTGGGACCAGAGACATTTTCGGGGTGAACATATGTGAGGGATTCACACATCTCAAAGAAAAGTATGCTTTTTATAGCCTCTGGCAGAGCTGAGATTAGGTGCCCTTGCTACTTTTACAAGTCAGTCTGCTGAGACCATAACTGCATCTTGGGGTTGTTGTCGAATCCAGATAATGCTAATTTTATCTTCATTTATATTCTACTCACTTTTACCAAACTAAAGGTTTATTAGTGATTTTTAGGGAGGTTGGTAAGATTGTGACAATATAGTTGTATTTTATGAAAATGGAGTAAAAACTCCTTTTATATTGCCTAAATCTCTTTTTTTGACCTAAAGAAAGAAAACTAAAATTCATGAAGTAGTGAAATGGGGCTTGGTAGTTGAATGGCCTGGCTCTGGAAGAGTTTACTGTGGGATCATAATGAGCCTAGATACACAGAACATGGAAAGTCCCTGATCCTTGTCATCACAGAGTTTGGTTTATAGTCCTCCCTCTCAAAGATGGAGGCTTCTGGAATTTCTGATATTGTTTTCTATTCCTGACCCTCTTTAGAGAGAGAAAGCCAATATATTTTTGCTAAAACTTTCTAGAATTGAATTTGGGAACATCAGAGGACAAACTCCTCAGGCAAGGCCTGTGGGAAGAAAGGTGCCCTCTTTATCAATCTAATTATAGTACAAATATATTCACCACCTATCTGTTTACTCCTTCATGGTTCCCATTAGACATGGAAAGGAGAAAGGCTTAGAAGTTCTAAGTAGAAGTTTTTTGTCCTTATGCTTTTCCAGGGTGTCATGGTGGTCAAGATTCTTAACTTCTTTGAGCCTCAGTTTCCTTGTCTTCGAATGAGGCCAGTGCTACTTCAAAAGTGAGTTCTGGCTTTTTGCCAATCAGACAGAAGCCATACACATCTGGTAAGGTTGTCCCTGACACTTACCAGCTAAATGTCAACCAGGATTATTTTATAGAGTTGCTCTAAGGCTAAAATAGGATCATGCATGGAATGTGCTTTGAAAAGTGCAAGGGAGTACATAAATCTGTGCTATTAAGGCAAAATGCATGCGTTGGACAGGACGTTTGAGAAGTGCTTCAGGCTGTTTGACCAAAAGAGTCTTTAATAAGAATAAAGAATTATTTCCTCACAGTTTCAACTTATTTAAAAATCAGTTTCCTATAAAGTTAAACATATGCTTATTATACAACTCAGCAATTTCACTCCTAGGTATTTACTCAAGAGAAATGAAAACATATGCCCAAACAGAGTCTTGTATGTGAATATTCATTGTGATTTTATTCATAATAGCTAAAAACTGGCAGTGGCTCACATGGCTATCACCTGGTGTGAATGGATAAACACACTGTTGTGCATCCATACAGTAGACTACTACTCAGCAATATAAAAAATTGAATGAATAAACACAGGTGAATCTCAAAAACATTATATTGAATGAAAGAAGACAGACACAACATATTACATACCATATAATTCCATTTATAAGTAATTCTTTATATTAAAGGCAAAAGTTTAGTGACAGAAAGATCAATGGTGGCCAGGAGCCAGGGATGGGAGAAGGAATTGACTGCAAGAGGCATGAGGGACATTTTCGAAGTGATAGAAGTACTCTATATCTTGATTATGGTGGTGGTTTTGTGACTATGCCTATATATATTTATCAAAAATCATTGAATTATATACTGAAAATTGATTAATTTTATTGTATGTAAATTATACTTCAGTAAAAAGCTAATTAAAAATTGAGGTAGGTAAAAATATTTGCTTATGAAAAAATAGAGATAAATTATGGGGGTCAAGATAAAGGGCTAGTTAAAGGTGGAGTTCATCTCCTCCCATGACCACATTAAAATTATAACCAAATTATAAAACAATCAATGTGGAGAACCACCTGAGAAGTAGCTCATCATAACACATTCATCTGAGGATATAAAGAAAAAGCCACATTGAGACTGATAGGAGAGGCAGAGATGTGAAGAAGGCTGGTCCTGCACCTGCATGTGGTGGTTGAACAATGGGAGAGAGAACATGACTGTAGAGGCTCCCCCGAAGGAGAGAAGTGCCCTAGCCCACACAGGGGCTCCCTAGCCCACGATTCGAGTGCCAGCAAGAGAATTTCCTACAAAATTTGACTGTAAAAATCAATAGGGATTCTGGTTGGCTGGGTGAGATGGAAGAAACCTGAAAACCTAGATGTCCCCCTTAAAGGGCCTGCACACAGACTCACTTTCTTCCAAACAGTCACCCTGGGCTCTGGTGGAGGGTCGGCAGCTAAACAGGCACAAGACATGGAGAAAGACTGAGTTATGTGATGCCAGAGCAAGGGCTGGAGGTACAGCCACCATTTTTCCTTTGTTGGAACCCCCTGGGGAAGTCTATAGACAGGCGCCATCCTGCCTGTGTTGAATCATCCCCCTTCATGGCCAATTCTGAAGGTGCATTGACTTGATGAGACCTGTGAGATTCTCCTGCTCTACCCCATGACTCCCTGGAACCCTCACCCAACCCACAAATTGCCTATAGCGAATGGTTTTCAGGAAGCCAGCCCTACCCTTTGCCATTCTGGGCCACGTGTTTGTCTGCAGGCAGCAGCCTTCAACTCACATGGCCCATGCATGGCCTGCACATTTTGGGGGAGAATTTTGGTGGTGGCTGCTGAGGCCACCCCGAGCTGCAGTGTTTCTTAGGTAGATCATGGGGGTCTGCTGGCCTGAGGCAGATAATAGCTGGCCTCACTGGGATCTGTGACTTTTGTGGGGTCCCTTGGGCTCAGTACTGGCAGCAATTCTTAATCTGCATTGGTCTGATGGTATCTCTAAACTCCACTCCATGTCTTCCTGAGACCCTGCCCCACCCTACCCACAAATTACCCATGGCAAGCCCATTTCAGGCAGCCAGCCCCAACCTGTGTTATCCCTGGGGCACAAATTTAACAACAAATGATAACCCCCAGCTCATGTGGCCTATGCACATCCACTGCATCTTGGGGGAGACTTTTGGTGGTGGGCCACAAACCCCGCACTGAGCTACATTATTTTTTGAACAGATCTTGGATGTCCAAGGTGCACAGCAGCTGGCCTTGCTGTGATCTGAGACTTTTACGGGATGCCACAGAGATAACACTGGCACAAAAATTGACACTGCATTGGCCAGTGGAAATCTGCTCACTATACCCCAGTGACTCTCTGATTCCCCGCACCACATAATTTGAATACCATTCAAAGGTTCTTTCAGCTGTGGAATCTTATAGGCAGCTGGCAGGCAGCCTCAGACCTTGAAGTGTGCTGGTCCTTTTGCTGAGCCACCCCAGGCTTGGTACTGTGGTGACTGATCTTGGGTCACAGCATGGTCTTTCTTACTTGCCTTCAGATGTGGTGCAGGCAGCAACCATCTGTGGATTGCTTTGTAGCTCTTACCAGGTAGCCCTAAGCAATCAAAGGTAGCAACTAAAATTGGCCTACACAGAAGCCCCTCCCCAGGGGCCCCAGATCCAACACACCTGGAGGCTGGCATGAGACACAGCAGAGTACTACCCAACTAGCCCTATAAGTGGCACACCCAAGGCATGGTCTCATGAACCTGCTGGGGCGAATCCTACTCTGAAGGGTCAGCTTCCACACAGCAACTCATGCCCTATGGGTGTGGCTAATCCCCACAAACATTTAGCCCAAGAGTCAATCCCATCCATTGACATTGCTAACAGCAATCAAGGCTTAGCTACAATAGGAGAACACACATAACCCACACAAAGGAAATGGCCAGAGCCCCTGGTCTAGATGATAAGGGAGACTGTGCAACTGGGCCACATAGGACATCTACTACATAAGGCCATGTGGCCAAGGCTGGGAGATGTAACAAATCTTAACATATAGAAATAAACACAGAGAAGCAACAAAAATGAGAAGATGAAGAAACATGACTCAAATGAAACAACAGGATAAAACTCTGGGAAAAAAAACTAAATGAAATGGAAGCAAGACACCTACCAGAGACAGAGTTCAAAACACTCTGGTTATAAGGATGCTCACTGAACTTGAGGTGGAAGAAATTGATGATCTCAGTGAGGACTTCAACAGAGAGATAGTAAGCATAAAAAAGGACCTAGAAATCATAAAAAGGAATGAGTCAGAAATGAAGAATATGATAACAGAAATGAAAAATACACTAGAAGGAATCAACAGTGGATTAGATGAAGCGGAAGATCGAATCAGTGATTTGGAAGACAAGGTAGCAGGAAACACCTAATCAGAACAGCAAAAAATAAAAAAATAATAAAAAAAATGGGGAAAGTTTTTAAGAGACCTCCTGGATAACATCAAATGTATCAACATCTGCATTATAGGGGTACCAAAAGGAGAAGGGGGAGAGCAAAGGGTTGAGAACCTATTTGAAGAATTAAGGACTGAAAACTTCCCTAACCTTGCAAAGTAAATAGACATACAAATCCAGGAAGTGCAAAGAGTCCAAAACAAGAGTAACTCAAACAAACCCACACCAAGACACATCATAATTAAAGTGCCAAAGGTCAAAGACAAAAAGAGAATCTTAAAAGCAGCAAGAGAAAGGAAGCTAGTTACTTACAAGGGTACCCTCATAAGAATGTCAGATGATTTTTCAACAGAAACTTTGCTGGCCAGGAAGGACAGGCGTAAAATATTTAAAGCGATGTAAAACAAGAACCTACAACCAAGACTGCTCTACCCAGCAAGGCTATTAGTTAAAACTGAAGGTGAGATAAAGAGCTTCCTGGACAGAAAAAACTAAAGGAATTCATCACTGACAAGCCAGAATTTCAAGAAATATTAAAAAGGAGACTTCTGTAAAAAGAAGGGGGAAAAACCCATAAATATGAATAATAAAATGGCAATAACTATATACCTACCAATAATCATTTTAAATGTAAATAGATTAAATGCTTTAATCAATAGACATAAGGTAGCTGAATGGATAAGAAATCAAGACCTACATGGAATGCTGTCTACAAGAGACCCACTTCAGATCAAATGACACATACAAACTGAAAGTAAAGGAATGGGAAAATATATTTCACACAAATGGAAATGAAAAAAAAAAAAAGCTGAGGTAGCAAAACTTTTTCAGACAAAATATAATTTAAAACAAAGAAGGACATTACATAATAGTAAAGGGATCAATACAAGAGGACATAACCCTAGTAAATATGCACTCTACAGAAGAGCACCTACATATATAAAGCAATGGTTGACCAACATAAATGGAGAGATAGACGGTAATACACTCGTAGTAGGAAACTTTAACCTCATATTGACACCAATGGACAGATCTTCCAGACAGAAAATCAGCAAGGAAATAGTAGCCTTAAGTGACACACTAGAGCCGATGGATTTAATTGATATTTTCCCTCAAACAGTTTCTCCCTAAAACAGCAGAATATACATTTTTCCCAAATGCACGTGGAACATTTTCCAGGATAGACCATATGTTAGGCCACAATAGCTCTCAGTAGAAGATTGAAATCATATCAAGTGTCTTCTTTGATCAAAATGTTATGAAACTAGAAATAAATTATAAGAAAAAAAACTGGAAAATAAACATATGGAGGCTAATTAACATGCTACTAAAAAAATACATGAGTTAACAATGAGATCAAGGAAGAAAAGATATCTAGAGACAAATAGAAATGAAAACACAACGACTCAAAATCTATAGGACACAGCAAAAGCAGTTCTGAGAGGGAAATTCATAGCAATACAGGTCTACCTCAAGAAATTAGAAAAAGTTTAATTAAACAATCTAAACTTACATGTAAAAGAACTAGAAAAAGAACAGTAAACAAAGCCCAAAGTGAATAGAGGGAAGGAAAAAAATAAAGATCAGAGTGGAAATAAATGAAATAGAGTCTAGAAAAATAATACAAAAGATCAGTGAACCCAAGAGCTGGTTCTTTGAAAAGATAAACAAAATTGATAAACTTTTAACTAGATTGATCAAGAAAAAAAGAGAGAAGACCCAAATAAATAAAATCATAAATAAAAGAGAAGTAACTACAGACTCCAGAAATGCAAAGGATTATAAGAAAATACTACATGCAGTTATATACCAAAAAAATTGGACAATATTGAAGAAATAGATACATTCCTAGAAACATACACTCTTCCAAGACTGAGTGAAGAAAGAACAGAAAATCTGAACCAACTGATTACCACCAATGATATTGAATTGGTAATCAAAAAACTTCCAAAAAGCAAAATGGCTTCATAAATAAATTTTACCAAACATTTAAAGAGGAATTAACACCTATTCTTCTTAAACTATTCCAAAAAATTCAAGAGCAGAGAAGGCTCCCTAACTCTTTTTACGACGCCATCATTACCCTGATTCCAAAAATAGACACAAACATTACAAAAAAAAAGAAAAATATAGGCTGAGATCCCTGATGAACATTGATGCAAAAATCCTAAACAAAATATTAGCAAACCTAATTCAGCAATACATTAAAAATACCATACGCCATGATCAAGTTGGATTTATTCCTGGGATGCAAGGTTGGTTTCATATCTGTGAATCAATTAATGTGATACACCACATTAACGTATTGAAAGATAAAAATCATACAATCATATCAATAGATGCAGACAAAGCATTAGACAAAATACAACATCAATTTATGATAGAAACTCTCAGCAAGGTGGGAATAGAGGGGACATGCCTCAACATAATAAAGGCCATGTATGACAAGACTACATACAGCTAACATACTCAATGGGGAAAAGCTAAAAGCATTTTCTTTAAATCAGGAAAAAGACAAGGACATCCACTTTCACCAATTCTATTCAACATAGTATTAGAAGTCCTAGCTACAGCAATCAGATGAGAAATAAAAGGCATTAGAAATGGAAAGGAAGAAGTAAAACTATTTTCAGATGATATGATACTATATAGTGAGAACCCTAAAGATTCCACCAAAAACAGTTAGAACTGATAAGTGAATTCAATAAAATAGTAGAGTACAAAATTAATATTCAGAAATCAGTTGTATTTATATACAGCAGTGACGAACTATCAGGAAGAGAAATTGAGAAAACAATCCCATTTATAATTACATTAAAACCAATAAAATACCTAGAAATTATATTAACCAAGGAGGTAAAAGACCTGTTCTTGGAAAATTGTAAGTCATTGAAAAAATAAATTGAAGAAGATGCAAATATGGAAGCATATACCTTCTTCATGGGTAGGAAGAATCAACATTGTTAAAATGTCTGTACTAACTCAAAGCAATCTATAAATTCAGTGCAATCCCTATCAAAATATCAATGGCATTTTTCAGAGAACTAGAATAAATAATCCTAAAATTTATATGGAACAATAAAAGATCCTGAATAGCTATGACAATCTTGAGAAAGAAGAATGAAGTTGGAGGAATCACACTATTTGATATCAACCTATACTACAAGGCTATAATAATCAGAACAGCAAGATACTCGTATAAAAACATATACACAGATCAATGGAACAGAATAGAGAGCCAAGAAATAAATCCAAACCTATATGATCACATAATCTATGACAAAGTAGGCAAGAATATACAATGGGGTGAAGATAGCCTCTTCAACAAATGGCGTTGGGAAAACTGGACCACCTTATTATTCATATGCAAGAATAAACTTAAAATGAATTAAAGACTTAAATGTGAGGTCTGAAACCATAAAACTTCTAGAAGAAATCATAGCCAGTAAACTCTATTGGTATTAGTAATTTTTTTTTCCTGTTATATCTCCTTGGTGAAGGGAAACAAAAGAAAAAAATAAACAAATGGGACTACGTCAAACTAAAAAGTTTTTGAATAGCAAAGGAAACCATCAACAAAACAAAAATATAACCTACTGAATGGGAGAAGGTAGTTGCTTATGATACATCTGATACAGGGTTAATACCTAATATTAAGATAATATCTAAATTAATAACTTAATTTATAACAAACACATAGAATTGAACAACAACAACAAACCCAAGCAATCCAATTTAAAAATGGGCAGAAGAGCTGTTTTGGAGAAATAGATATTTTTCCAAAGAGGAAATACAAATGGCCAATAGACATGTGAAAAGATGCTCAAGATCACATATTATCAGAGAAATGCAAATTAAAACCAAAATGAGATATTACCTCACACCTGTCAGAATGGCTATCATCAATAAATCAAAAAACAACAGATATTGGCAAGGATGTGGAGAAAATGGGAACCCTTGTACATTCTTGGTGAGATTGCAAATTGGTACAGCCACTATGAAAAACAGTTTGGAGGTTCTTCAAAAATTAAAAATAGAATTGCCTTTTGACCCAGCAATTACACTTCTGGGTATTTATCCAAAGAAAAACAAAACACTAATTTATAAAGACATATGCACCCCTATATTCACTGCAGCGGTATTCACAATAGCCAAAGATATGGAAGCAACGTAAATGCCCATCAGTAGACAATTGGATAAAGAAGTGGTACATATAGATATGGAATATTACTCAGCCATAAAAAATATGAAATCTTACCATTTGCAATGACATGGATGGACCAAGAAGGTATTATGCTGAGTGAAATAAGTCAGATAGAGAAAGATAAATATAATATGATTTCACTTATATGCAAAATTTAAAGAACAAAAGGAATGAACTAAACAAAACAGACACACAGATGCAAAGAATGAACTGATGGTTGCCAGATGGAAAGGGAGGTTGGGGGTTTGGGTAGAAAAGGTGAAGGGATGAAGTACAGATTAGTAGTCACAAAACAGTCATGGGGACATAGAGTACAGCATAGGAACTATAGTCAATATTATTGTAATAGCTATACGTAACGCCAGATGGGTGCTAGAGTGATCAGAGGTGATCACTTCATAAATTATATAAATGTTTAACCATTGGACTGTATACCTGAAACTAATATAAAATTTAAAAATGAAAAAATGGAAAATGCAACATTATAATGAGAAACATCCTATTACAAACCAAAATAGATCCCCTTTATAGTTTCTATGTTTCAGTTTCAGCTTTTGAGTAATAAATTTTACAGCCTTATATCTTGCATTCAATATTAGTCTTTAGTAACTTGCTATTCTCCACGCCCACTGCATTGTTTCTTTGCTATCATTTGCTCACATTGAATACTTTCCTGGAATAGCTTCCTCCCCTGTCCTCCTCTGGGACTCCCATGTCCTCTTTTTTTTTTTTTTTTTCCACCTGGCTAACTTCTCCTTACCCTTGAAGATCCAACTTGAAATTCACCCTCTCCAAGAGGCTTTCCTTGATTTCTCCTTATCCCAGCACATTGGGACACATTTGGGTATCCCTGTCTACTAGCTTTATTATTCCATTTTTCCAATTACACTATAATTAGCTCTTTATGTGTTTGTCTTCCCTGAAAGATGGTAATCTTTTAGAGGTTAGGCACATACCTTATATACTTTTTATCCCCCTTGCCCAGCATGATGCTGTTGATCAATAATGATTGAGAATGAATGAATGGGAGTATCTCAGGGTATTGTGGAAAGGCAGTGTGAGCTTGTGAAAAGAATGGAAAAAAGGAAGATCTCCTTGAATCTCAGTCTCTCAGTGGTTAGAGTAACTTTTGTTTAATAAGTTACTTTTTGTTTAATAATTTGTCTAATGTGTAGGCCTCAGCTTTCTCCCATAGAAAATGAGAGAAATAGTCTTATCTACTGGGTAGGATTGCTCTGAGACATGAATAAGAGGATGTGTGTGAAATGCAGTGTAAGAAGACTAGATTTCAAAATAAAATTGTAATTGCATTTCATTCTCAGAGTGTTCAAAAATTTTAGGTCACCACAGAAATCTTTCAAATTTAAGCTAATAAAAATGTCCTGGATCTTTGGAAATCTACTGATTTCTTCATTTGGAACTTTGTTAGATGCAAGAATTTCACTGTATCTAAGATTTATTACTAAAAGTCTTAAGGTCTGAACTATAGCATATTATCTGTATGACATCTTTCTAGCGTTTCATGGACATTTTTTATTTTTAAAAATAGTATTTTACCTTGATTATAGAGAGAATGGGGACTGCACCTTATTTTTAGGTAACAGATCAACTACTAGGCCTTTGAGCCACTCTAGTTGGCTAGATTCATCATTATTTTTATTTTTTACTAACTTTTTTGGTATTGTTTGGAATAGAATGAGAGAAAACCTAATTAGGTGTATAAATTTTGAGGTACATTAAGAATGCCTCAAAATAATATTGTAGATAATAAGACTTTTCAGAGGATAAAAATAAACGAAATTGATAAAATTTGAGAAATAATGAAGTATTTTACTGGCATAGTATATTATACAAATATTCAAATTTGTGAAATAGGATTATAATATAAGGCAAAAAAGTCTTTATTATAGTTATTTTTAGTAAATGAACTTGTGTTTCAAGGTGAATTATACCTATGTTCTAATCTTGGTAAGCAATTTAAAATAATTTGCTGACTTGTTGATTTAACCTTTCAAATATGCCAAGGGCCACTAACTTCTTACAGCATTTATAGATAATTATCCAAATGTGTTTTTGGTTAGGATGTGAAAATATTTGAGGAATAAATCCAGTACTTGTGCTTATTTTCTTTACATAAATTGGAGTTTCCCATGAGTGACTGTATAAATTGGAGGAAGTGGAAAGAAAGAGAAACTTGAATATAAACCAAATGTTTGTTTATGGGCTTCATTTAGAAATTCATATTAACCCAATAATTACCTTTGCTTGTAAATTATTATTTTCATATACCATTATGTATTCTTACAAGGCAATTCTTTTTGGAGCACCTAAAGAGAGATATTACATTTTTACCAAATCGTTTATTTTCAGTGTTCAAATACAGTGATATTTGCATTTAGGAACACTACTTTATTTTAGTATAGCTTATATTACACAAGTATTTTCCTGTTTATACCCTCCCCTTCTTTCAAAAAAGAAAGAAAGAAAGAATCAAGGAAGGAAGGAAGAAAGGAAGGAAGGAAGGAAGAAAGAAGAAGAAAGAAACCAGCATCATAACTTTTCAGAGCTTTGTGGGCTTTCAAGATGGTTTGGCATACTTACTGGGTTATATGCCATAGCAAAGATGTTTCCCAGCCATTCATCTTTAATTACATTTAAATTTACATTAATTTTTAAAAGGATTAAAAGCCCCTTCAAAAATGATGTCCCTGTTCACTAAACAGCATATATTAATTTATAACCGTCTATTAAAAAAATGTGGTTAGTCTGTGTCTCTTGACTCATGCATAATAAAGAACTCTTTTTGAAAGTAATTGCTGTAAAATATTGCTTGGGGGATCAAAATGTTAGTGTGATTGGAAACTAGTATTTTTGCACTTAGGCAGACTGCTTTGGATGTCTCAGATGCAAGCATGAAACTGTATAAAGATTTTTGAGGTTGGGGAATGATAAGTGGTTAGAAGACATCCTTAGATAATGAAGCCCTTGAGAACAGGAGTGGGGTCTTCTTGATCTGTTGTAAAATCCTTATATGCCTGATGCAGCATCATCACACAGGAGTAAAGGATGGTGTTGCAACTAGGACAGCCAGGAGACAAATCAGAGGTTGATCTTGGAAAATGCTAAGTCTCTCTCAAAGTTTTCCTCTCAAGCTGAGCTGGTGTTTGGTTTTCTGATCATATACTATTTCTTCTCTTTATAAAAAAGAGGAAAAAAACACACTCCCTTGAAAGAAGACTAAAATGTTTGCTATCAAGCCTGAGAGTGATTTGGACCTTCACTCAAATACAGTGAGAGACTTGTTCCTGTGATTTTCGTCCTGTGGTACCTAGAACCTTTATCACCCTTGGCATATCAGATATTAGATAAAATGCATATTATCCTAGAGATTTCTCTGGCATAACTGCAAGGGCCCTGGGTAAGGCAGAGCCCATAGGTGACTGAGTTTTAATTTTGACAACTGGACAGGGCAAGTTTTTTAAGGGGCTGACATCCACTTGCTATGGATTCTTTTAGCATTATAGCAGGCCTCTTTATGATGTATGAGTAGTCATATATTACATATGATTAATTATTTCATCATCATTTCCAATTTAAGTTAGTTTTAAATGTTTTAATGGACAGAGAATCAACCTTTTGGTTTCCTTAAACTCTATCCACCAACCCCTCCAAACCCATCAATGAAATACAAAACTGCAGGGACTCTATCACTTAGACTGGGACCTTTTTTTCTGAATCTAGATATTTACATTTCTCTAAATCTGGCCCTCAGCATATAAATTATTTCAATAAATGATTTTTTAACTCCTATCATTCTTTCATTCATAATAGACTTTTATTGAACACCTATTACATGCCCGTTGGGTGCAGGTGCTATTGATATAGAAATGAGTAATGCAGTTTCTGACATCAGGGGCTTACAGTCTTCACTGGCATCACGTGATATATTGTAGGGAGTACAACGATGAGTCCTTTAGCAACTGAAGCATGTATTTTAAAAAGTGGTATATTCATACAATAGAATATTATTTGGCAATAAAAAGGAATGAAATATTGATGCATGCTAAAATATGGATGAAACTCAAAAAACCATTAGGATTAATGGAAAAAGCCTGTCACAAAAGACTGTATTTTGTATGATTCCATTTATGTAAGATGTTCAGAATAGGCAAATCCATAGAGATAGAAAGTAAATTAGTAGTTGCTAGGAACTGAGAGTGCAAGGGGGCAGGGAGTTAGTGACTGCTAATGGTACAGTATCTATCTTGGGAGTGATGAAATGTTCTAAAATTTATTGTGGTGATGGTTGCATAGCTCTATGAACGTATTAAACACCGTTGAATGATATACTTTAATGGGCGAATTGTATGTTAAGTGAATTTAATCTCAATAAAGTTATTTAGAGGGGAAGAGAGAGAGGGAGGAAGGGAGGGAGGAAGAAGAATAGGGAGGGAGGGAAGGAGGAACCGGGGAGAGAGAGAGCGAGAGAGAGAGAGAGAAATGGAAGGATAGATTTTTTTAAAACTTTGCTCGTGAGGGAAAGTTAAGAAATGGGAAGATGGTAAAGAAATATGTTTTATTCTTCTATTGGTCATCTGAGCTACACAACAGTTTCAAATACATGTTCTCATTTCATCTTAACAACATTGCTGTGAATTTGTTATCGTGTAGAGAATATGTGAAACTTAGAGAGCTTAAGTGACTTGACAAAGAATGTACAGCTTAGTATGAAGCTGAATGGGTGATTAAACTCAGTTTTCAGGAAAGAAGAGCCCAAGTCGAAGGATTGACTCATAAAAGAGGAACGTATGCCTCCTGAGATTGATTAGAGGGAAGGCAGAAAAACAAGTTGAAGATACAGATACTCTGAATTCTCTGAATCCAGAAACTTTTATAGTCCAAATCACATTTTTAGTTCCTTTTTTTGGTAAACTAATGTATTAATGTATTCTTTTGTAGGCTAATGTATTTGTAGGCTAGTTAAGTACCTACATTTTAAATTCCTTGAGGACAGGGCAATGTATACATCATTCCGATCCTTCCCAGTGCATCTAAGGTCTTGATTACCCATTTGCCTATATTGTGCAACTGTATTCTGAGGAAATCTGAGCTCACTGGCACTAACTAGTAGAAATATAATGGTCATGGATTCAGATATGTGTCCCTATTAGTCTTAATTTTGTAAGATGATATCAAATGTCTCGTTAGTGTGCATTGCCTTGTCTTGAATTGACAACACAGACTATACATTTACTTCAAAATTTTGATAGAGAATCCAGCCTTTAATTCTTTTGTTTTTTAATTCTCATCAAATCATTCTTTTATTTTACTCATTGTACTCATCTTTCTGTCCCCACTTGAAATCACTCAGCAAAACCTATTGGTTCTATTTCTAAAATATATTGTAAATTTATCCACTTCTTTTTCTCTACTACAAAATCAGGCCAGGCCACCATCATCTTTGTTCAGGTCTTTCAACCAGTCTCACCCCTTCAAGTCTGTCCCTCCTCCACTCTATAAGAGCAAGAGCAATATTCTTCATGTGAAAATTCTGTCATGTGCCTCCCTGCAGGTCCTGCTGCCTAGAGAAAATATCACACAGAGTTATCTTTTAAAATACATGTAAATAACTCATTCACTAAATATTTGAGGGCCAATTATTTGTCACATACTGGCAACTTCCATTGACCATAGAACAAATTCTAATCTTTACAGTAACCCACAAGGCCCTGTGTGATAGGGTTCTTGCCTTTTCCTTAAATTTTATCTCATGTGTTTTTTTTTCACCCTTTCTCATTACATTCCAGCCACAGTGATCTTCTTTTAGTTCCTCAGAAAAGTTTTCCTGCCTCAGGGCCTCTGAAAGGAGTACTCTTTTCTCCACTTTTCCTGGTAAAGCTCCTTAGCATAATCCTTTAGTTCTCAGTTTAAATATCTCTTCAGAGACATCTTCCCTGATCACCAAATCCAAATGAGGTTTCTGTTTTCCTCATTCTTTAGTTAGTTAGGAATGAACAGAAAACCCCAAATAATAGTGGCTTAAGCAAGATAGAAATTTCTTTCTTTGTCGTGGAGTATTCAGCATAACTATGCTCTATGTGTTAGGAATCCAGATTACTGTCCACATGTTTCTTTCCAACTCTACCTCCTGGCAAGATGGCATCTTCCATCTGCATTTAAGTGACCAGGAAGGAGTCAAGGGGCAGATAAAGACATGCCCCTCCCCCTCCATTAAGTAACGTGGTCACACCTAACTACAGAGAAAATGAGGTCTTTTTTTTTTTTTTGTCTAGGTAGTCATGTTCCCAGAAATATTAAAATGTTCTATTACTGAAGCAGAGGGAGAAATGGATATGGGGAAAAAGGAACAATGTCCTCACATATACTTATGGTAGAAAGACTCTTGTCTGTTATATCACATGGAATTTTCTTTATGACACACAAAATAACTTTCATGTAGGAAATTTGTGCTTCTCCTGAGTAACTGATTTGTTTTCCTATTATGAACACTGTGTACTTTGTGCCTGATTGTTTCACTCTTTGCTTCATTACGTTTTCGCTATAAGCTCAGGCAGTTTGTAGCTAAATTTATGGTTTTCTCTAACAATTGCACAAACCTTATGATATGTATTTTTTCTGTAATATTAAACCTGGCATTATTTTATTTTATTATAACATTTTCTTTCTTTCTTTCTTTCTTTCTTTCTTTCTTTCTTTCTTTCTTTCTTTCTTTCTTTCTTTCTTTCATATTTTTTCAGTGTGTTTTTATAAGTCTCAAATTCTTTTGGTAATAAAGCAAG
>NW_006439568.1:24686617-24720887 GCF_000325575.1 Pteropus alecto | reverse complement strand
ATATGATGCCCCATATTTAATGAGGACAATAAAAGTAGCTACATCATAGAATTGTTGAGAGAATCAACAGTTAATATAAGTAAAACATTTAGAACAGTGTCTGGCACATTGTAAGAACCGTATCAATGTTAGCTCAGTATTCTTATTATAATTAAATCTTCACTAATGTGATCATCAAGCAAGCCTGCTTGAAGAGACAGTCTTATGAATACTCTCACAGTAAGTTACATGAAGAGAGAAAAGAAAATTATATATTTAAGAGCCACTCATCTATGCTGCAGATTATAATCTATGTAGCAGCTAGCAAATGAATTGTGGTTTGTAAGATAATATGCTACAAATCTCCATAAGTCATTCAGTGTGTCTGATAGTTAAGCACACACAGAGATGGCTAATGATTGAGGGCTCACTACCAGGAGGTCTGTTACTCTCTTTCTGCCCTTTTCTATGTTAGGGACAAAAGGTCTCAATCAGATAGATTTGGGTTGGAATCTCATATCTACAACTAACTGAACTCTGTGGCCTAGGTCAAATCTCAGTTTTCACCCCAGTAAATAGGGACAGCAATACTCACATGCAATATACGGACATAAGGATTACATGAAATAGTGCATGTAAAGAGCTTTACATGATGCCTGTCCAGAGTATGCATATAATAGTTATACCTGTTATCATTAGTTTTATGCAAATGTTTTGAACTGAATCCAATTTCGTGGATTTATATTAAGTATAGACAAACTTTTTTTTTTTTTTTTAAATTTGAATACCCCCCTTATAATATGATGGAAAGTCTGCGAATGCTTACATTTTTACTTTTCCATCATGAGTTTGTATAGAATAGTGGCTTCTCATTTATGGTCCAAGGATCAAAAATGGTCTGCATGGATTCCTGGGAACCATGCAAGCTATGGGTTCCTGTTGCATTAATGTTTTTAGTGACATAGCATTTCTACTTAAATTTCTGATATGGATTAATAAACTATTAATGGTGTTGAATGGATGCCTGGTTTTCATTAATTGGTAGCTCTTCAGAAGCTCATCAAAAACTTCCCATTTTGTTGAGTTCAAGTGGTTGGGGGTGAATGGCCAGAGAGGCTCTTACTCTGCCAAAGAGGATCACAAAAAATATGAGCAATTTAATTAAACTCAGCAAACATATATTGAATTCAGCACATGGGACAAACATGATGCTACATATTGTGGCAATATCAAGAGACCTACCCTGTAGTGACCATCTGTTGTTTGCTAACCAGTATCCATTTCCCCTTTATCTGGGAGCATATGGCCTTTACCCACTTCCAACCATATGGTTTGGGTGGGATTGGCCCTCTACCCAAGTCTAGAGGTGGGTCTTGCTTGGCTTAAGGTAGTCAGCACATTCCATCCCCAAGACCATAGTGTTAGATTCAGAGTAGGCATATAACCCATGAGTCTTAAACAGACTTGTTACTTGAGGCTTCTGGAAAATGAAGCTTGTTTTGTCTTTCCTGTGGGAACTGGTAGAAGAGACACTATCTTTTTCCCTAGGCAGTATAATAAGGATGTGAGGGCTGGGAGAACCTGGAGCTATGAAGGGCCAGTGTACAACACAGACGCTGAAGATGAAGCGGGGTGGTACCAGGAGCCAGGAACTAGAGGCCAGCCCTACTACTGGTCACACAAGCTGATACATTTCCTTAAGCCAGTTGGAAATTTTCTTAGGCCACTTGGGGTTTTCTATCACTTATAAGTATGGGAATTCACATGTTCTTTGACCTCAGCAATTAGACAAAAGATTCATGAAAACTGTAACTTAAGTGTTACTGTGTTTCTAGAATACAGATTCATATCTGTAATAAAACTTGGTTCAAGGATTAAAGTTATGGAAACAAAATTAACCAATGACAAATTTATTGAAACGCCTTGAGAGAAGGGACCATATCTGTCTTATTTACTGTTGGGTCTTCTGGGGCCATTCCTAGCACATAGTTAAGTTCTCAATATATACTGATTGAATATGTGAGCTCAACCCTATGCTAGATTCTATGTTTCCCACATATAGGAGACTTTCTCCATTTGGAGCATCCCTGATTATAGGCTTTACTGGCCACAACCTTTTCTTTTGAAAAAAATGTACACACACATACATATATATTGTATACAATAATGAAAAAAAATTATTTTTTAGAGTAGTTTCAGGTTCACTTCAAAATTGAAGGGAAAGTACAGAGAATTCCCCCTATACTCACGCCCCCTACACGGGATAACCTCCCTCATTGTCAACATCCCACACCACAGTGCTACATTTGTTACAGTTGATGGATCTGCATTGACACATCATTATCACTCAAACCCGTAGTTTACATTGGGGTTCACTCTTGGTGTTGTACATTCTATGGGTTTTGACAAATGTATAATGACATGTATCCACCATTATAGTATTGTACAGAATAGTTTCACTGCCCTAAGAATCCTTTGTGCTTTGCCTATTTGTCCTTCTCTCTCCTCAACTCCTGGCAACCACGAACCTTTTTACTCTCTTCATAGTTTTGCCTTTTCCAGAATGTCATACAGTTGGAATCATACACTATATATGTATTTTTTTGGATTGGCTTATTTCACTTAGTAATACACATTTAAGTTTCCTCTGTGTCTTTTTGTGGCTTGATAGCTTATTTCTTTTTAATGCTGAATTATATTGCATTGTCTGTAAGTACCACAATTTATTTATCTAATTACCTACTGGAGGGAATCTTGGTTGCTTCCACGTTTTGGCAATTATGAATAAAGCTGTGTAAACATCTGTGTGCAGATTTTTGTGTGGACATATGTTTTTACAACTTTTGGGTAAATACCAACAGGTGCAATTTTTGCATCATATGGTAAGAGTATGTTTAATTTGGTAAGAAACTGTCAAACTGCCTTCCAAAGTGGCTGTACCATTTTGCTTCCCCTCCAGCAATGAATGAGAGTTACTGTTGCTCTGTATCCTCTGTAGCATTTGGTGGTGTCAGTGTTTTGGATGTAGGCCTTTCTAATAGGTAATGTAGTGGTATGTCCTATTTGTAATTCCCTGATGATATATGATGTTGAGCATCTTTTCATATGCTTACTTTCCATCTGTATATCTTCTTTGGTGAGGTGTCTATTCAAGTCTTTTGCCCATTTTACAATTGTGTTGTTGTAAAAAATTGTAAAAATCTTTATATTTTTTAAGTTGCAGAATAAGTTATGTGTGTTTATTATAGCACTCCTCCATGTATTGTTCACAGGACAAGATATAGGATCTATGGGAAGTATAACATCCTCACTGTTCAATTCTCTCAAATGGAGAGAATTTAAAAAATATTTCAAACTTGCAGAAAAGTATTTTCTATGCAGATTTAATAACTGTGAAACTTAGAGCATAGTTGCTTCATACACATAGACATATACACATTCACATATAATTTTAAAAATAATCTTTTTTTTGAATTAGTAATTTTTAAAAAATTTTATTATATTATTAGTTTCAAGTACACAGTACATTCGTTGGTTAGACATTTATATAGTTTATGAAATGATACCTCTGATTGCTCTTACTCTCCTCTGGCTCTCCACCTACCCATTACATTACTGCTGACTGCATCCTCTATGCTGTACTCTTCATCCCTGTAACCATCTATCTAAGTTTTTTTAATACACTTGTAGCTCCCTTATACTCGCTGATTCCTTTTTATTTCCTTTCTTCTAGGGTAATAACTATTCTGAAGTTGGTGTTTATTTCTCCCTTGCATGTATTTATACTTTTGCTTTGTATGTATGTGTGACAAACTATATATAAAATTATATTTTGTGTATTTTTAAATGCCACATTAATGGAACAAATTTTTCTGAAAAACATTTTTAAAACTTCTTTCTGTGATTTATTCATGTTGATACATGTGTATCTAGTTCATTCATTTCAACAGTGGTCTTCTTTTGAATTAATGTATAATAGTTTATATGTCCTTTTCCTATTGATGGACACTGGTGTTCATTGTTTATGCTTTTATTGAGTTATTTACACTTTTATTTGATTAAAACAATGCTAAAATATCTCTACATTTCTACAATATACATGTGTGATAGTTTCTCTAATTTCTCTGATGTGGAAATTTTGGGTATTAGGATATCTTGAACTTTACTTGAAATTGCTTAATTTTTCTATAGCATCTTTGTACTAATTTATATTACTGTTAGCAATATATGAAGATTCTGTTGTCCTCAAATCCTTGCCATCCCTTGCTATTGTCAGACTTTAAAAATTTTCCTCTGTTTGATGGATGTGAAGTAGTCTCTGACAGTGGAATAATTAGAGGTTAAATACCTTTTCATTTATTGATCTTTTAGGTTTCTAATTCTATACATTGTGTATTGACATTTGACCTTTTTTCTAATGGATTGTTTGTCTTACAGGTTTCCTAGAGTTCTTTGTGTAGTAGTTGTATAAAGAACAAATATATTGTCCCCATCTGTGGCACCTTAACTTTATTTACTGTGTGTTTTTCAAACAGAAGTTCTTATATTATTGTATTTCATTGTAGTCAATTTAATAAACTTTTAATTGTGGTTTGTATTTTTTGTCTTTTTAAAGAATTACCTTTCCTACTCTGAGGTAAATATCTATTACTATAATTTCTTTGAAAAATTTTTTATAGTGATAAAGAACACATAACATGAAATTTTTTTATAGTGATAAAAAACACATAACATGAAATCTACCACTTTAACCATTTTTAGGTTCTGTAGTGGTAAGTGTACTCACATCATTGTGAAACAGATCTCCAGAACTTTTTTATCTTGCAAATCTGAAAAACTATACCCATTAAACAACAATGCTCCTTTTTTTTCTTCCCCCACCAGCCCTTGACAGTCACCATTTACTTTCTGTTTCTATGAATTTGACTACTTTAGATACTTGATATAAGTGGGATCATACAGTATTTGTCTTTTTGTGGCAGTTTTATTTTATTTAGTGTAACATCCCAAAGTTTATCCATGAAGCATGATAGAATTTCCTTCCTTTTTAAGTCTGAATAACATTCTATTGTATGTATATACCACATTTTATTTATTCATCCACTGATGGTTATATGGGTTGCTGTTGTGAATAGTGCTGCTATGAACATGAGTGTACCTTCGAGACCCCGATTCAATTCTTTTCTTTTCCTCCGTCTTTATTGAAATATAATAGACAATTAGTTGCTTGTATTTACATTGTACAATTCAATGAGTTGTTTTTCCCAATTATAGTTGGCATATAATATATATACCAGTTTCACTTGTATAGCATAGTGATCAGAGATCCACATAACTCTCAAAGTGATCACACCACTAAATCTAGAACCCCTCTTTCCCCTTACATATTTATTACATTATTAACTATCTTCCCCATGCTACACTCTACATCTTCATGTCTATTCGGCAACTATCCATTTGTATCTCTTAATTCCTTTGCCTTTTTTTTTGTCCCTCACCCTCAACTTCCTTCCCATGTAGTATCCCTCTAAATATTCTCTGTATCTGTGAGTTTATTTCTCCTTCTGTTGTTGTTGATGATGATTTTGTTCTTTAGATTCCACATGTATGTGAAATCATGTGATATTTGTCTTTCTCTAGCCAACCCATTTCATTCAGCGCAACACCCTCTAGGTCCATCAAGGCAATATCTTTTTCCATTCCCTTCCTTTTAGTCTGTGTGTGTCTTTTAATCTGAAGTGAGTTTCTCGTAGGCAGCTTATGTAGGGGTCTTGTTTCAGCCACTCTGTCTTTTGGTTGGAGCACTTAATTCTTTTCCATTTAAGGTACTTGTTGATAGGAATGTAGTTATTACCATTCTTTATTACTGTTTTTGATACATGTTTTTTCTTCTTAAAGAAGTCCCTCCAACACTTCCTATAATACTGGCTTGGTGTTGATAAATTCCTTTAGCTTATTTTCGTCTGGGAAGCTCTTTATCTGTCCTTCGACTCTAAATAATAGCTTTGCTGGATAAATTATTCTTGGTTCTAGATTCTGGGTTTTCATCATTTTGAAAATTTTGTGCCAAGACCTTCTGTCCTGCATAGTTTCTTTTGAGAAATCAGCTGCCAGGCTTATGGGTGTTCCCTTGTAGGTAACTAACTGCTTTTTTATTGCTGCTTTTAAGATTCTCTCTTTTTATATAACATTTGGCATTTTAATTATGATTATTTCCTTCACCAGGTGAGGGAAGTTTTCTATCACTAGTTCTTCAAATAGCTCTTCAACATCTTGTTTATTTTTTCCTGGTACCACTATGACACAGATATTTTTACATTTAATAGTGTCCCATAAGCTCTTTAAATTATTATTATAGTCTTGGCTTCTTTTTTATTTCCATTCTGATTAAGTGTCCTTGGCTTTCCCATCCTTCAGTTCTTTTGAATATATACTCAGACATGGATTTCTAGATTGTATGGTAGTTCTGTTTTTAAGTTTTTGAGAAATCACCATGCTGTTTTCTATTTTGCTTGCACCATTTTACATCTCTACCAGATGTGCACAAGGGTTCTAGTTTCTTCACATACTTGCCAACACTTGTTATCCTCTGTTTTTTTATTTTTTTATTTTTTTTTTATTTTAATGGTAGCCGTTCTAGTGGATGCGAGATAATACCTGTTTGAATCTTTTGTTCAGTTTTAAATTCAGGTTACTTGATTTTTTTCTTGTTGTTGAGTTGTAGGAGTCCTTTATATGTTCTAGATAGTAACTCTTTATCAGATATATGATTTGCAAATATTTTCTCCCACTCCTTAGGTTGCCTTCTCATTCTCTTGATTGTGTCCTTTGATACACAGAAGTTTTTAAGTTTGATGTTGTCCCAGTTGTCTGTTTTTGCTTTTGTTGTCTGTGTTTTTGTTGTCTGTGTTTTAGAAATTATTGCTGAGTCCAATGTAATGAAAATTTCCCCCTATGTTATCTTCTAGGAATTTTATAGTTTTAAGTCTTTAATCCATTTTGAGTTTCATCATTTAGGTCTTTAATTCATTCTGAGTTAATATTTTTATATTGTATAAGATAAAGGTCCAATTTCTCTCTTACATGTGAATATCTAGTTATCCCATTTGTTGAAGTGGTCTTGGCATGCTTGTTAGTGATCATTTAACCATATACACAAGGTTCCCCCACCCCCAGGGCTCTCTATTCTAGTCCATTAGTCTATTTATTTGTCTTTATGCTAGTACCACACTGTTTTGATTACATTAGCTTTGTAATCTGTTCTGAAATCAGAATGTGTGCATTCTCCAGGTTTGTCTTATATAACCATAGAACCATATAAGTAACAAAATACGTACACACACACACACACACACACACACACACACACACACACACACTATTTAGGGGTCCCTTGAGGTTTCAAATGACTGTCAGGATGAAATTTTAATGTCTTCAAAAAATGCTGTTGGAATTTTGATTCTGTTGAATTTCAAAAAACAGACAGTACATGTTGACTTAAGTGAATTAGGAACAAATCTATGTGGGATGGGATGAAAAGAGCATGGCTTTGGAGTCAGTCTGACCTGGATTCAAATGTGAGCACTGCTACTTTCTAGTTTGGTAAGATATTTGCACCTTCCTGTACCTTCTTAAAACTTCTTTTGTTCTCACCTATTAAATGTGGCTCATACTCTTGTGCTTAAGTCTTTTTTGCTTAATCTCTGCGTTGATGACTTCCACTTTTAATGGGACTGACATCAGCAGTTGAATTTATGTCCTTCCAGCCAATGGACTTTAATAAATGGCATCCAGGAAATTTTCATGTAAGTCATATGGTTCTGCTATTTCTATCATGTCTCTATAATCTTCTTCTAGTGGCACACTGCTGTCAAACTGAATCATGAAACTGAGCCAGGTTTTTTATTATTGACGGCAGAAATTCTGTTTTGTTACAGTATTTTTTCCCCAAGTTTTACTTCTCCAAGAAGAGTATAGGACAGTTAGTATTTCAAAACATAGCTAAATAAAAAAGCCCATTTTGGAATGCCTAGCTCTCATAGAGTTATTTTATCTCTCTGATCTAATACTGTAATAACATAATTTTGTACTTTGATACAATCATAAGTATACCAGTTTCTGTCATTTTTGCCCTTGGTTTTTGAAGGTGAAATTTAGAGGGAAAATTTAGTTATGAAATACTGAAATCTACTGAAGTGTATAGGATTACTTAATAGTACAACAGAGATGCTTGTTTCTTTTAGAAAAGACATCAGGTGGGTTAGCTAACCGAAGCTGCCAAGACTGTATTTTCGTGATCTCTAGGGCATATCTTCTATTTAAAATTATTTGTAATTGAGTCTGCATGTGTTAAATCACTGGCACTTGCTAAATTCTTTTTCAGATTTGTTTGTTTTCTACTGTTCATTGTTGATCATTTGATCACTTTGATGTGTGATGGGAAGAAGAAAGTAGTTATCTAATTGTCACTGAAAAATATTCCCCAAGGTATTAAGTAAATTTAGTCTATATCTTATCTGTCATAAGCTACAGATTGTGAAATAATTTGATAGAAACTTTAAATTCAGGGCTTCTATGTTAGTCAGCTCTCACTCATTGGTAACAGACAACCTCCAAAATCTCTGTAGCATGCAACTACTAGAATTTATTCCTTATTCACTTTATACATATGTGACCATACACCTGCCCATTCACATTTCATATATATAAAGTTGGTAATGTCTTTGCTTCTACCTCAGATATCTTTTTCCCTCCAAGATCCAGGCTGAAAGAGAAGCCCCCATCTGGGACATGTTTTTGTGGCTGAAGAAAGAGGGCTCTTAAGAGACAGTCAAAGCCTGTAGTGGCTCTTAAAGTTTCTACTCAACATGATTGTATACCTTGCCCATTCACATTTCATTGGCTAGAGCAAGACTCATGGTCAAGCTCCATGTCAATGTCTTCCAAGGGAGACACTACAGTTTAGAAGGCAATTGATGGGCATGTGTCATTCTCTTATAAAGAAGAGGAAAGAAAATAATAGAATGTATAATTTTAGAGCCACTGGTATCTTTTTCTGTTGTGCCCTGTTCTTCTCATGCTTCTCCAAAAAGTCTGTTCCCTGCTTCTCTCACCCATCCCTCCATCATTCTTTCTGTACCCTTTGCTACCAAGTAGACCCATGAAACCTGCTCAGCTTCTCTGCCAGCCTGATGTCGGATCTTTATGATGTAGTGCCTAAATTATTGCCTTAGTCAAAACTGACAAGAAACCACACAGCCTTTGGAGCTGTCTGATGTGATAAAGAATAGCTCTGTTCTGAGCCAAGTATGCTTCATAAATGTTGAAATAAAACTCACTATTTTTGTTTTATTCCTGGTAATTAATTTGAAGTGAAATTTTAAATAAATCAGATAAGTACTGCTTATACCTATTCAATATATTCCAGAACCCTTATATACCTTACTCTTATTGTCTTATAATTTTTTATAATACACAGTAGTTTTTATGTCTATTATCTCATCCAGTGCTCACAAGAATCCTGGTGTTGTCAATATTATCGTGATTCTCATTTTACAGGCTGGGGAAAGTTAAGCAGCTTATTAAGGATCAAAGGCTGGTGAGTTTTATAGCCAGTATTCAATCCAGAGTACTTAATGATGGACACCTCTTGTCTCTGATAAAGAAATACCCAGTTTTAAAAGCATATTTTGAAGAATGCATAATGTAATATAGTAAATACTTTGTTAAAAAAAGTTTTAGAGTTAGATGCTTAGTTCTTTGATAGGATTCACCTTAAAATTAAAAAAGTTTGTCTTCATTTTAAATGATCTGATTACTAAATTAAGATTACATGCAACCTTCTCTAGGAAAACAATTCTTACATAGATTTGGCAGTATGGTTAGAGCAGTACAAAACTCCTGAGGCCAGTTTCTGCATTGCAGTAGATGATGTCTCCTCCATACTATTGCTCAAGTGGTCCACTAGTCTTTATTTCCACTGACCTTCCCTAGTCCAAGCCACTATCATCTCTTAGCTAGAATGTCGGAGTAGTCCCTTCATAGCTCTCCATACCTTTTATTATGACCATCAAGCCTTTCATCACCCTAAGCCTAGTGATACTTTCAAAATGTAAATCTGAATTTGCCTGACTTCTCTATCCCCATCCAAATTTCTTAATGCAACTATAAGGCCCCCATGTGATGTCTTCCTACAAACTGCCAGCCTCTCATGTTATTCTCTCCCTCAGTCTCTGTTTACTTTAATCTCAGTCCTCTCTTCTCCCCAGCCTTCCTGCCAATGTTCTGAAATTCATTAACCTTCATTTCACAGATCCTGCCTTTTCAGCAAAGCTAGCCATGACCCCAGACCATCATAACTAGATATGTTTTAGTCTATTGCAGCCTGAAACTCACCTCTGTATCCTCACTATCACTAAGGCCTGTGGATTTTGCTCCTTAAATACCACTGGAAGTTGACTGAGGCACAAAGTATCTTCCAGCTGTTCACTTTAACAGATGTATTAGATGACTGGTTTTTGAGAAAACTTTCACTTACCCACACCAGTCACTATTACAAGGAAACACCCAGCTTTGACGGGAAAAAGCAACCGCGTTCAAAACAACCATGTTTCAAACACAGTGCACCTCATGTTTTAGAGTATAAATGCTCCCTGTGATAATTGCAATATTAATCAAGGTGTCCAGAAATGTGAGTGCCTTTCATGCTGCGGCCTTACCAATGGAAGCTGTTTGGATTCTAGCGATCAAATTGCTAATGGTTGATTTATATGCTATGCTTAATGCTGCTGTGTGTTGCTGAGTTGGGTCCCTGTACACCTGGAGTGTCCTTCATCACACGCTGGGTTAAACATAATGGTCTCATGGTAGGTACCTTTCCATTATGCAACCAAATATGTAAATTCTGTATTTTAGAGGTCAAAGTAGACAAGTTGCTTTGCTTGTGGCTTGTCCTCAGGTGTCAGTATGGCAAGTCGGCTTGTGGCATGCTCCTCTGTCGGGCAGACAGCTGACTCTCTAGAGACGACGATAATTTACCGTGCTGTGGATGTTGATGAAGTCAGGTTTGGACTTGCTCACAAGGCTGACAGACTAGTTTTAATTTGAGCCAGAGCTCAGGAGAGAGTTGGACAGGATGGTCACATCCCCCTAGCTAGCATTTGGAGTTGTGCTTTGCCTCTTGCTCTTCTTTTACTCAATTAATAGCTGAATTTAACTTTTTTTTTTTTCAAGGAGACTATTCTCCTTGCTTTCTTGGAATTAATAGAATGAGAATAGGGGTCCTTAAATATCTTGGTTAAAAATTAGATTTTAGAGTGTCCCCTGTCTATTTTGGGACCTGGCAGGAAGGCTCCTATTCACTGTAAATGAAAAAAAATTTCATCTATTTTTGTCGTCTCTTGTTTGTTCTTTACCTGGGAGTGCCTTTTTCTTCATTGTCTGGCTATTGAAATCTTCTAAGGTCCACTTAAAATTTTATCTTATAAGAAACTTCCTAGATTTCCCCTAGTCAGAATTAATATTGATTTATGTTATCATTTTGTGAAATTTTACTTTGTACTTTTATTTAGCACTTGTGACATTTTGTACTCTTTTAAAAGTTATTGTTTACCTATTTTTTCCCCAGATTTTACAATTTTTAAGGAACTTACCCAAATTTGTGTTGTCTCCAACGCCCAGCACAAAGCCTTGTCCAGTAGGAGAGCTGTAAACTTGAATGAATTTGAATCTCTCAGGCTTATTCTTTTATGAAAAGGATGTTGCATAATCATAATATTCTCCATAAACAAATGGACACTCTGAAGGGACTGCTCTGATGTTCTTTTATCTGCCTCGCCATGAATTTGCAATTTCCTTATGACCTTAGGCCAAAACACTGAGTTTCCAAGAACAACTCTTGTTAACTGAGTTCGGGAAAAACCAGCCACTTTATTGGACCGTATATTATATAGTGTACTAGGTATAAGAGTAATGTTGAGTTAGAAGTGAGGCTTCTTTTTGTGTAGGGCTGGACTATTTCCTATTTGGTGGTTAAGTGTTCTGAAATCAGAATCAATGTCTTAAAACAGCACACTGAATTGAACCCCAGATACATGTTTTTGTATCTGTGGTCTTTTCCTTTTAATAGTAGAAATCATAAAATTCTCACTTCACAATCTTCCTATTCTTAACTCTTCTTGGGAAGAATCAAGTCAGGACAGACAGATTGGAGTCTCTATCAAATTCTCCATAGAATAAAATGCCCTGAGCTAACACCATAGCAGTCAGCTTCTGTTGTCTCTACAAGGAAACCACAGCAGTAATTATGCACAGGGTTACTTACAAATAAGTTGATCAATTTTGAAAATTAGGTGTGGAGAATAAAAAGGAATCTGCGAGTTTTTATGATCTAATCAGCTGTAGCCAAGAGAGTCATTTTATAATAGGAATATATTTTAGCTTTAGTCCATGTTTTCTTCAGAATTAACTACCATAATCCTTTTCATTACTCTAACGAAGTCTAATGGCTCTTGTCCTAGAATGAAGCACTCCTCCCAGCTCCCTTATTAATAGGTTGGGGTCTAGTGTGATAACAGCATCCGGATTAATGAACAGGATCCTGGGTAGACTAAGAAAAACACCAAACCAAACCCAACCCAACCCAACCCAACCCCAAACCAAACCACGAAAAACCTGATAACCTATGTGGACTTTTATATGCCTATTTATTTTTCCTTCTTAATCCTCTTAAAATGAAAATTTGTGAAAGATAATAGCAATGCAGTTAGTAGGAGGGGCACGACCCTTGGATTCAGACACCCAATAATTCAGATCTGGGCTTCAACACTTGGTAGTTGTGTAAACTTATTTCTCTGCACCTCAGTATCCTCCTAATAACTAATTTGCAGAGTTGTTGTGGACGTTAGTGTAAACAATGTGATACTAATGGATATCAAATATAGCTATTATTATCGTGATCAATTATTCTAACGGAATATACAGAAATATACAATTTCCTCGGCAGTGTACATTTCTAAAGGGTGAGCAGGGATGGGCTATTATTATACTTTTATTTTATTTTTCTTTTCATTCATTCAGTATATGTATGTGTGTATGTGTGTGTTTGTGTCTATGAGAGGGAGAGAGGGAGAGAGAGAATTTCACGCATTATGTGTCAGGTATCATTTAAGGCACTTTGGTAACATTAATGAATAAAACAGACAAAATTTCCGACCACCACAGATCTGACATTATTGTAGTAGATACAGCTGGAAGTTGATAAATTCTGTGGAAAAATTAAGCAAGATAAGTGGGATGAGGGTTGGGAGTGGGTTGCAGGTACAAATAGGGAGGTCAAAGAAGGACTTACTGTGAATATGACACTGGTTTTGAGTTCTTAAAGGTTCTCATGTATTATCTTTTAGAATGGGAGAATAGGAAGAAGGGAGATGAGAATAGAGAAAAGAATGGGAACCTGCTGATTTGTAGGAGAGCATGAGTATTTCTTTGTGTAACATGTCAAAATACAAACTAATATAGAAGAATAAAGTTTTCCAGATGGCCTAGTTTTATTTTATTCATTTGGAGTGAACAGTTCTCCCTAAGTGTTTGCATATACCCTGCCTTTTCAAACGAAAGATACTAAATACAGTACACCTGGTCTGTGACCACTGTGGGAGGTTGTCATCATGACTGTCATGTCTGTTATGGGGCTATCATGAGGCAAGGCACATAGCACCTACAGAGATGCTTTCAGTTATTTATGTACCTAATGGCTGAGCCTGCAGTGATTATGAGTTCTATGTAATAATCACTACACATATATGACTATTTAAGTTTAAATACAAATTAATTAAAATAAATGGCATTAAAATTTCAGTTTTTGAGTCACATTAATCATACTTGAAGTTCTCAATAGTCATGTGTATCTAATGGCTACTGTGTTAGTACAGCTAGAACATTTACAACATTGCAGAAAAATCTGTTAGTATTTGTTATTTTACATATTATTTGGTTTAAATACCGGATTTAGAATTTTGTCTAAAGTAAGGATAACTAGGCTCTAAGAGAGAGCAAAAGAGCTTTCTCATGTTTAAGTACCTGTGTTTTTATATTTGGAATTTGTATTTCTATTTTGACTGTCCCATGGCCCTTTCCTGCTTGGTTATTGTTGTACAGCTGCGCCCTGGGTGGTAAGAGAATCAGACTTTTGAGTTGTTGTGGGAAAAGCACTATCAAACCTTAAAGGTAAAATTGCACTTTTATGGAAATGCTTTAGATTCAGACAATGATCCCCTATTTGAAGCAGTGCCATTCAAGAATTATTTATTGACTGACTGCTACACATATACCAAACACTGTTAGGCCCAGGAGATGCAAACAAAAATGAACATGGTCCCAAACCCTGAAGACATCACAGTTTAGGTAGTTGAGAAAGTCATGAATAGGCAGAGTTTCTTTGTCTAGTGCCCAGGTATGCCCAGGTACTCTCAAAGTCCAGACTAGGGTTGTGCACAAGCCAGCCTTCCTGTGGGTGGTGAAGAGGGGATGAGACAAGAAGCCAGAAGCCAGAGAATGCTCCTTAAGGGAGTGATTTTTAAATGGCATCCTGAGTAATAAGCAGGTGAAATAATAAGATGAAGTTAGGAGAATGGGGTCAACAAGACATGATGTACCACAGTATGAACAAGGACACTAAGGAGTGAACTTGCATGGTGAGAGTAGGAACTTTTAAGTTTACTATTGATGGAATTTAAAAGCAAAGATACCTTGAGCATCTTTTCATGTCTATTGGCCATCTGTGTTTCCTCTTTGGAGAAATATCTATTCAGATCTTCTGCCCATTTTTTAATTGGATTGTTTGTGTTTGTTTTTTTTGTTGTTGAGTTGTATGAGTTATTTATGTATTTTGGATATTAATCTCTTATCAGATGTATCATAAGCAAAGGAATGCAGTCAGCATTAATGTAATGGCTAGGTGCAGAGCCAGAGGAGAGAGAGAGCAATCAGGGGGATCGTTTTATAAACTATATAAATGTCTAACCAATGTACTGCATACTCAAAACTAATAAGAAAGTAAAATTTTTTAAAAAGCAAAGGGAAACTGTGTCTGTAGAGACAGACAATCTTTGTCATGTAGAAGTGATAGATTTTTAGCAGAGGTAGAAGAAGAGTGGGAGGATGGTAACATGGGCTGATTTGACTTTTCAGCAGTTCAAGTAGACTACTCTGGCAGCTTTGTTAGAGGTTTAATATGAGGGACCTCGGCTGGAGGCTGAGACACCAGTGGTGGTGGGTGATTGGAGGGAGAAGGATTCATAGCAGTCCAAAAGAGAGATAATTAGGTCCTGATGTAAGAAAATATAATGAGGTGGAACAGTGGACCTGGGTTCAATCAATATTTAATAGGTAACATTATTGATGTTTGAAGATTGACTAGACATGGGGGATGAAGGAGACGGAGGAATCAGAGATGACTCTAAACATTCAGGAAATCATTAATTTGAACTCTTCTTCCAAGTTCATGGTGATAGGTTTTGACCGATAGCTGCTACTAGTGATTTGCATTGGCAGCTGTAGGTTTTGGCTCTTTAAGACTCCATCACTCCCTTATTTGTTTAAAAAAAAAAAAAAGAAATTGTAGAATCAACCATAGAAAATACCATCCCTGTATGACTTTAATTTTTCAGTGGCCTATGAAAATTTATAGAAATTTGGCTTGATTTTTAGTGGCTTCAATCCAGATGCCAAAATTACCCCCTGGCTGGAACATCCCTTAGGATGGGTGAACCACTGAATCTGTTTTTTATTAGGAACAGCTGAAAACCATCAACAAAATTCCCGTAATATTTCAACGCCAGTGAAATTTCAAGGTAACTCTAGGTTTTAGAAAGTTACAATTCTCAAAATCTGTCTAGCTGAACCCTTATTTGTATTATTACACATATTTATCATGTAAGGAAGCTAGTGGCTTCCTTATTTTCCATAATTGTCATTCCTTTTTTTAGATTATAAATTAAATTCTGAGTTCTGAATGTTGGTGGAGACGTACTTATAGATCTGTAGTCATCACTTAAAAGTAAAAGTACAAATTCAGTCTGTATGGTAGAACCAGAAGTAGGAGAGGAGCCAACCTGAAGGAGTCTCTATTGAAAGCAAAAATTCTCTTATAACTGCAGTGCAATTTAAAAGGATTTTCCTAGTAACAGTTAATATTTTAATGACTTCTGTAAGTTTCTAGAAAACCCACTTCTATAGTTTGCAAGATTAAGGAAGGATGCCAAATATATGCTGATACTTTGATTTTTACTGACATATTTCATGACTGCATGTCTAAAGCCACAAAACAGGAGATGCCTGCCACTTTCTTTCAGATAGTTATATTTAGCCACTATATTTGGCCTTTGTTGCTAAATATTATTATTATTTTTTACTTACGAAACCCTGTTCCCTAATCAGGAATATCTGGGCAAGTCTTGTGGTGTGAGGAAATGTGGTATGTCTCTTCTAAGTGAGACAATAGGATTATGGGACAATTGTAGAACATCTTTAAAATTTTTATCTGAAGAATAGTGGTGTGTTTGGTGATGAACAAGTACTATAAATCAAGAAGCATGAGACGTTTCCACAACCTTTAAGAAAATTTTGTACACAGGAGGAAAGAAAAAAAGCTGACTTTTTCTGGTTCTTGGGAGAAGTTACATTAACTATTTGTTAAAAGTTAACGAAGATCGTTGGCCGCTAAGAACATTCTTCATGAATGGCCATCCATTGTATAATGTCAGTGAAGGTTGTTTAGCAACATATCAAATAGTTTTATGAAAAGATAAAATATGTTTTATTAATCCCAAGGGGAGCTTCTTGAAATGCATTTTCTTTGTAAATAATCTGTGTCATTCTGTGAAACTCATGACTTCTTAGGGTGGGAAAGAAGGGGAAAAAAAACACTATCTTTTCAAACCATTTGTGATTTAATACCTGCTGGTCAAATGAGTTTAAAAACCTTATGAGTAGTATGTTATATTATTTTGAAAGCCTTTCTCTTTCTTGGGAAACTGGCTAACCCCCACAATCTTTTTCCCATGGCAAATGGCTCTAAAACTTTGATCTACTTAAACCAGTTTGCCAGATGGAGCGGATAGAGCATGTGTGACCTTTTGTGCGCCTACTCAACCTGGCTGATTGGAAACCATAAGTTAATCTTGAATGACTTTTATTTCTAGGCATTACAGCAGAAGTTCTGGTGGTGACCTCTTTCGATGAACTGCAGAGAAGGGCCTCAGAAGCAAGAGGGAAGATTGTTGTTTATAATCAGCCTTATACCAGCTACTCCAGGATGGTGCAATACCGAGTCAAGGGGGCAGTGGAAGCTGCCAAAGTAGGGGCTTTGGCATCCCTCATTCGATCGGTGGCTTCCTTCTCCATCTACAGGTTGGTCATGATGTTCATTTGAAATCTTTTTAAAGACCAGGATTTTCCATGAAAGAGAAGCTGTTATGAAATAAAAACAAACCATTCAAATGAAAATACTGATTGCTTATGGAATTTTCCCCCTTTCCACTTTTGGTCATTTGTTTGTCATATCTTCTTTTGCTTTTTCAGGTATTCCAAGCATCATTTGTGCATTCCTTTGAAAAGCTTTTCACATCTATGACAATCCCATAACATTCCTTATATAACCAATATATTATGTATTTTTATTGGCGGGAGAACTAAATCCACGTCTGTGTCTCATCAAAGATTCTTAATGACTTCAGAGAAAACCAGGCTTTTTCCATTGTTGCTAGAGAAGTGAAGTAAAAATACAGTGGGTAACAGGAAGGGGGTTGTCTGCTGTGCAGGGGAGAGGGCTGAGGAAGCAGAGGACCTTGGACATAGACCTGTCTCTGCTCCTGAACAACAGGCCTTGGGAATGTTCTTCAGCCATCAGGTCTTCAATATTCTCTTCTATTAATTGGTGATGATGAAGAGTAATGCATTTACAAAATTATTTTAAGAATAGATGAGGTAAACTTATGAAAGATACTTGATTATAAAGATCTATATAAATGTTTGGTGGTATTATTTGAGGGCAACATAAGTTTTGTCTTTTTCTTTGTAGTTCTGATTGAGGTAATTAAGTACAAAGTGCTTTACTGACCCTTAGTCTTAAGGATGAAATTCAGCATTGCAGTGGCTAAAAAGTCTAAAAATTGATGTGTAGGTAGACCTTTGGCCTAGTTTAGTAGCTACATATGGTAGTGTCACACATTAAAGATAAAATGCTTGAGAAATGTGGATAAAAGAAGCACTATTTTAGTGTTGTAGCTTGGGCTCTATCAGATTTAAAACTTGTAAAAATAATTGCAAATAGGGTTTATTTGGGTCTCAAGACTAGATCTTTAGTATCTATTGTAAAGGAAAGTTTATTTATTCTGCATAATTGCTGTTTGGAGCTGGAGACATAGCTACTTGACCTTAATTAGCACCCTTACACCCTTGAAAATAAAATAACTGAGGAGAGATCAATAACTAGGAAAGCAAGTCAGAAGGGAGTTGTTCAAAAGTACAGAGAAAAAAGGAAAGAGACTTTTTTCTTTTACAAGGATAAGATATCTTCCTAGGGGAGGAAGGTGGGACATGTTAAGACCACTTGTTAGAAGTTTTATGAGGAAAAAAACTAGTTCCACTGATGTCATAGTGCTAAAACTAATGTTCTTTGTAGAGTCTTTACAGATTTGGTGACTAGAGAAATAATGATTGGGCTGTATTCTTTTGGATGGTTAACCTTCCCAGGAAGGAAGTCCTACAATGGCTAGCTTACTTCCTGGAGCACCTCATTCACCCCTTAGAATAACACACTCAGCAAGCTGTGGCCATTTACCATGATTTCACTAGTCATGAAACCTAAATTATGGAGTTAGTCTGTTGCTTTGTGAAACTGGGTGACTGCCAGAAATATTTATTTAAGAACTACTACTCATAAGACTAATAAATCCCCAGATGACTTAATGTACAGCAGTCTGCCATGGTTAATTGGCATTTTTTTTTCTTTCTGTTGTAATGAAGATGTCTGGAAATCCAGGCTAACTAGGAGCCCCGGAAGAATTTTATCCAGCATAGGGCTTAGAAGTCTGTTGTTAGCCTCTAAAATTTGGGGTCAGCAACTTGTAATGTATATTAAAAAGACATTTTTCTTAATATTTTTAGATCTAAATTGATTGTAATTTTTCCTTGCTATTATAGCCAACCATATTTCACTGGAGTCTTGACTTTTATAACTCCATATTTTCAACATTTATAAATACACAGTAACCTTGCCCTTTATATAATACTTAGAATCTTTCACATATGTCGTCTTATTTGTTCTAACAACAATCCAATGGACCAAGCAGAAGGGGCATTATCCCCAATATAGGTAGTGAAATAAAAGTTCAGAGAATTCAACATACAAATATGTATGTTTAAGTCCTGCATCTTAAAAAATAAAACCATAATGAAACAAACTCTATCTCTTTGTCCACTTCTAGCTAGTTGTTTCTTAGAGCCAATTTTCCTTAAAGAGTGTTTTATATTCCTATCTCTAATTCTTCATCTCTCATTCACTCTGCAGACCATTTTAACCTGGCTTTTGACAGTACTGAAATGGAACTTGTTAAGGGCACAAATGATTGCCTAGTTCTCAAATATAATGAACATTTTTTAAGTTGTCGTTTTACTTTACCTCTCTGAAGCATTTGTGAGTGTTGACTGCTTTTTCAGTATCTCTTCTCATTGACTTCTGTGACTTCTTTCTCATATTCTCACTCTTTCTGTCTATCTTTCTTTTTCTTTTTCTCTCACTCTTTACCTCTTTCCCATTTTTCTTCTTTCTTTCCTATTTCTCTGGCTTCTCACTCTGGGATATTCTGAGCAATCCCATCATGCTTGTGGCTTCAACCACCACCTCTACTGTGACACTTGCAAGCTCACCTGTCGTATCCATACCACTGCCTGAGCTTTAGGTCCATATGTCCAACTTCCGGCTGATTCTTCTTTTGGACGTTCCATGGCTATCTCAGCTTCAGTTATTTTTCAAAATCAAATGCACCCTTTTATCTCTCTTTCTTGTGATTTCTATCTCTGAAGAGAATGCTATCTTTCTGTCTTCTAAGTTAGATGGTCCTTGATTACTTTTTTCTTCCTTTATCCATTATTTCTGGTGGTTAGTATGTCTCGTGGGTTCTGCTATTTATCAATCATTTCAAAGAATACATATTTAGCAGCTCCATTTCCCAACATCACTCTACATTCTAGTAGTCAGGAATCACTAACACTTTCCCAATGTACCACATTTCCTCAAAGTTTCATGACTTTGCATGTACTTTCTCTTCTGCAACCTTATATTTCCTTTCTCACTGTCTCACACTGTCCTTCAAGATTCATCTTAAGTGTTTCTTCTTCTGGGGAGCCCTTCCTGATATACAGCCTCCAGCCCAGGTGAACTACCTCTTTTTGGTATTCTCACACCATCCTTTGCATACACTGAATCATAATGTCTTGGAGGTCGTTTGGGTTTGTGCTTTGGTAGGGTAGACAAACTGTCATAACAAACAGCTTCAAATCTTGGTCAATTAATATAACAGGCAATTTCTTTCCACATAATAGTTTCAAGAATGTGGTCAGCAGGTGGCCTTCTGCTCAATTCCCTCTTGTGGCTCCATTACCTCTAAGATCTCTGAGTCTACAGCATCCAGCAGATACACAAGGAGATAGAGTGAGAAAGTTCATGATCGAAAGGGAGATATTCCATTGCCAGGCCTGGATATGGCTTACCTCACTTCTACTCACATTTCAATGGCTAGGATATAATTATGTGGAGGCTGAGAAATTTGTTCTATCTTTATGCCCACAATGAAAGGTAAATGAGTTTGGTGAAGTATTCCAGTCTGCCCCAATTGCCTGACTCTACACTTGGTCGTAAGTTTCTGAAAGACATAGATTATATTTTTTTACCTCTGTATCCCCATCATCTAGTATAAATGCTAGTTATAGTCTCTCTGGAATTGTCTAGTGAAGGAATGAACTTCTCTGAGGTTGTATAGTCAATCATGGAAGGGCTCTTATGACAAACTGATTTCAAGTGCTCTCTGACCAAACTGTGTAGCCTCTGTATAGTAAGTTCAAAACAACTGGAGCTTTTAGGGCACTTTGCTCTATTTTTGGAGGAAAATATCCAGGTTCCCAACATGCGAGATTGTTTCTTTTTTCTGCCACAATATTCATGAACAATGATGTTTTGAGTTGCTGATTGAATAAAACAGCTCCCATCTCCTTGACAGGCAGTTCACCCTAGCTCTGTGGGAGTGGGTGATATTGAATTCCATCTAGGAGCTGTGTAGAAGTCAGCAACACTAGAGAACAGAATATAAATTATAATTTGTTTCTGCTTGACTTAAAACTTAGAGAATTTCTTAAAGGACAGGAAATGTGTTTTAGCAGTTTGGCTTGACACTCGTCAGTGCAATTATCAACATTTGTCAGCCATTTTGAAAGTACAATAGTCACGTGGTTATATGACCAATGTCCTCAAAAGACATCTATAAAGAGTTCATTACTTTTTTGCCAGCATAATCTCTGGGTTCATCATTGTTATTTTTCCGTATTTCCATTATTAGTGTTCTTGTACTCAAATTTACTTCAAAAAGATTTTTCCTTTATTGGTGCTTTTATAATGATTTTTATTTTGCCCACTGTTAAGTATCAACTGGAACTACAAATTAGATCTTTTTCAATTTCTCTCAAGTATGTAAAATACATCTTGCCTTTGTCATAAAGGATATTTTAACGATAAATGTTATAAGAAATTTAAGTTCTGCAGAGGAATGCTTCTTTATGGAACCACTTTTTTTCTGCATTATTTCTCAAATTAATCTTTGTTTTTTAGTAAATATTTATTGAGAACTTACCAGTTGCTCAGAGGTTGCCAGATACTAGGGTTACTAAGATGAATTAAACTTGTCTTTTGTCCCTCAGGAATATTCTATCTGGCTGAAAGAGAGGAGAGTAAGCATAAAATATAAATGACTAGTGTAATATATTTTCTATTTAGTACTAAATGCATGATTAGGGGACATGGATGAAGAAAGGAAATGAACATTTCTTAAGTAACCTGCTTTGTACTATGCTTTTCTGAGGCTTACATAGTTTCAATTCTTTACGCAACATAATTGAAGTAGATACTGGTATCTTTTACTGAAGGAGAAACAGATTTAGAATGAATAAATGGCTAGTTAAGTCATACAGCTAATGAAGGAACTAGGATTCATGCTCAGGGTCTCTGGTTCTAAATTCTTTGCACTTTATACCAAGCAACCTGGAGAGCTAATGCTATCGGAGTCTGGAAGAGGTGGTAGAAGTCTGATTAGGTTTGGCTTCATTGAGATGTGGGTTTTGGGTGTATTCAATGAAAGAAATGAACAGGAGGAGGGAGGTGGAAAGACATTCTATACATGATCAAGGCAAGAAGTGGGAGTACATGATGCTCAAGTAGACTAGGTTGGTTGGAGCCAGAAGATTTCACAGGAGATCAGAGAAATGTAATTTTGGGGTGAGAGGAAGAGACCAGGTTACAAAGAACCCAAAGTACCAGATTAGGGAGGAGTTTTTAAGATTAATGTGGAGGAAATGGGGAATCACTGAATATGTTAGATGTGGGGGGTGATATTTTAGAGCAAAGTCTCTCTAAGTGTGGTGCCTGGAACACCATCATCAACCTCAACTGGGAGCTTGTTGATATGCAAATTATCAGGCCCCATCTGAGATCCATTAAATTACAAAATGCTTGAGTGTGGTTTAATCAGTCCTTCAGGTGATTTAGATGCAAGTTAAACTTTGGGAACTACCGTTTTAGAAAGATTAATCTGGTGACTGTACATAGCATGCTTTGAGAAGGAAAGACAGGATACTGCTCTAATAATGCAGATGTGAAAATAATGGGACAGCTGGTGGCAGAGAGGAGAGAAAGGTTTAGCAAGAGGGATAGTATCAAAATTATCAGAACTTGGGGACTGGGACTGGTTGCATTTGAAGTGGGGTGGGGAAGAGGAGTCAAAATTAACAGTAAAGCAAGGATCAAAAACAGTGAGATGAATTTGCATTTAGTTCAGCCCAATATTTAAAAATCATGAGATTTATATAAAAATTGGGGTTTGTGGTTTATAAGGAAAGACCAGATCTGGCGACACTGGCAAACTTCAGTCCAGTGGATTAGTCACCAAGTCCTTTTGTTGATGGGATGTGTTCTCTCTGGTCTGCCACAGTTTCCCAGTTTCCCTCCACCCAGCTTGGGGACTGGAGAATGAGAAATATATGGGTCGGGAGAGGGAGCTGATTCGGAGGCAACATGATCAGTTTGATTTTTAGATATTTTAAAACAGTCCCATTAATCTGGTTTTTATTTTTTGTAAGAAAAATAATTAAGCATTTCCATTTCTCTATTATCCACTTTTTGGATCACTCAAGGCAACTTAAAATTCTGGTCTAGCTTTTTGCAATGTAGTATGCCTTGGGACTTCTGCCTCTTGCTTCCTCAACATGTGAGCTTAAGAATGCAAAATAATTTTTATATTAGCCCAAGTAAAATATAATTCAGAAAGCAATTCTACTGAGGGCAAATTGTCTGCTGTATTCTCATTGCCAAATATTTATGTTTTTCTAGTTATTTTCTCCATTACCATAGATAACTGAACACAGACTGTAAGTTTTAATCAGTGGAGGAAGCAAAAGGCTCTCCCTTCACTGTACTGTGAAAATTGCATCACCACCCTGGGTAAGAATTCACTGAGGTGGGAATCAGTTGTTGATAGAACTTGGCTTTGTAAATACTACTGGTTTATGTTTTCTTTCACTTGGCCTTTATGTACCGTATTGAGAGAGTATAGTAAAGAGGAGGAGAAGAGGAGCAATCCAGTGTGAAGATGACTAAGATCTCATTAAGCATTCAGCTGCAGAGTGAGATGAGTGAATCCAGGTGATGTTTATGGAGTGTCAGAGAGGGAGAATGTTACACCATCTGGTGAGAGCGCCATGAAAAAGCACACAAATCAATCCCTGTAATGATAATTAATACAAAGTTGATAAATGACATAATTGAAGCGCTGGTTGAGCTATGCTATAGCATTAAATAGCTTCAAAGAGGGCTCTGATTAAAGACATTGCAATTTATAAAACATTCTTCATCTTAAGAAAGCATCTTGATGAGATTTAACATGAGCATTTTTATAATCAGAGGGCCAGCTTAAAACATCTAGAGCAGAGCTGAAATGTCTTAAGAGGTCTATTTTGGATGATTTTTGAAAGCCAGTTCTCAGAGAGTAAAAAAGCCATCTCCCTCTCATTGTTATTTAATGGGAGAAAATTAATGCTTCTACTTCGCACTTAGACTGTCCAGGAATTTTGATGTCCTGGTGGTTTGGTTCTTCGGTGTGATCTTAGCATAATTAGTTATCAAGCTCGATTTAAATTGTTCTGAAATATTTTTGCATTTAGGGGGACATGTGCTTGCCAGTGATTGCAAAATAAGGAAAATACCACAGTGACTCAAAATGGTGCAACTGGGCCAGCCTTGATTAGTAGGCTCTTTTCCTTTCTTATTTTGTTTTTGCTGGATTCACTCGGAGTCTCCTAACAGATGCACAGTGATCAAGCAGAATGCCAGTTTTCATCATTTATGCAGGTGGAGGGCTACCGTGCTCCCAAGGCGGGAAACCAGAGAAAACGAACACTGAATGTTGCAGTTTTTCTTCTCCTCGTCCTTTTCTTTCTCCTCTTTCTGATTTTTGAGAGGCCGTTTATTTGCTTAAATAGCCTTTGTTAGAAATTCCAAGATGTTCTTTAATCACTGAATTCTTATTATTGCTTCAGGTAGTGTAACAGGCGCACCACCTCGCACTGGATAGATTTCAGGCAGTGTACTCCAGAGTCCCAATTTTATAGTTGCAGTGCCTGGGTCTTTGTTCAACAACACTTCCAGATGTGTGACATCGGCAGACTATGTAAACTCTCTGCCTCAGTCTCATCTGTACAATGGGGGAAGTAATTGTACCTTCTTCCCGGTGTTTTGTGAGGATTAAATGAGATGTTGTTGCCTGACACATAGTAAGTGTTACATTTGTGTAAAGTGCTATTATCATATAGTTTTTCTAACTCATGACTGATATATATATATTGAATAAAAGAGAAATGAGGGAGCGAGGGAAGGAGAAAGAAAAGAAGAGGGAAGAAAGGAAGAAGACAGAGAAAGAACCACTTTATTTAACATCACTATTGTAGTTGCATTTATTTGGTTGGGAGACAGCCCCTAACATCATATTGCCATTTTGATCTTTATCCCCTTAGTTTGTCCAAACCCTCTTGGGGTTATATGTTTACTAGCCTGTTTCTCTCTCTGGATTGGAAGTTCTCCTTGAGCCATACTCTGTATCTTATTTATTTCATTGTCTCCCCATTTGTGCACAGTGCCTGGCACACAGTCATGCTGGAATGAATGGATAAAAAGTTTAGAGGCAGCCTCTGGTTTGATAACATATGAATTCAAGGTGTTACTGTCTTATATTCATAGAAGTTGAATAATACTATAGATGAGGTGACTAACGTTTTAAAGTGCTACTTATCAAAAATAGAATCTCTGGAATCTGAGAGGAGACTATGTAGTTATGTAAATTTTGGTAAAGTATTGCAGACTGCATATTACTATGGTGCTTTGTGAGGCTGCTATAATTAATGGTCTGTTTGCTTTCCTCGTACTGACTGTCATTTTTCATCTGCTTATAACCTTGCTATAAAAATTTGTTCTTGGCTGCTACTTTGCATTCATAATTTAAAAATGTATATAAATGTTCACCTTCTATTTTCCAGCTTTCTGATTATCGAAAGCAAAAGCTTAAGAACCACATCACTGTGGCATGTTTTTCTGAATCTCTCCTGGTAAAAATAAATTAATGCATTTTGAATTCAAGTTTCAGGATTATGGCAATGTCGTTTGCTTATGCAGTGCCCTTTGAGAAATGTCTAATGTAGCATATGAACCAAAATAATCCTGAGTAATCTCAAGTCAGTCTTTTACTATTGCATGTGCTTTTGTTCTCTTTTTCTTTCTCTCATCAAAGCTAAAGATGACACTTGCTAAAGTTTTCTTGCATCCAAATGACCCTTTGGCTTCCTTACCTCTCTGGAGAAAATATCAGCCAGAAGGTACTATCAGGAAGATTTGGAGACTTATAAAAGTAACAATATGGAGAGTGGAATTTGGAAGCAGACAGACATGGATCAAATGCAGGCTCTGCCACTTAGAAGCTGTGTGACCCTATGTACTTTTGTTTCCTCATTGGTAACATGGCGAGAATGCTGTTTATCTCACTGAGGTGTCGAGAGAATTAAATGAGATCAAGCACTAGCCATAGAACTTGACACGCAGGAAGCAATCAGTGAATTAAAGTTCACATCTGACTTTGATCATGTTCATTATTGTCATTATCATCATTAGATAATAATAGGACTAAGCAGGTAGGTTGATATGAACTGACCTATCTTAAAAAGCAGCAGCTCCAGAACTCTCCTCAGTGTGGGCTCCAGAGACCTTGGTTCTGTTTATTTCCTGGTTTCAGGAACCCACTCCTTCAGTAGTCTCCCCCAGTCTTTGGCTTAAAACTCTTTCTTGTCTTTTCCACCCTCTCTTGCCTTACGTTGGATGCTTGATAACGTTTTTGCATGTCATGCCAAAGATGTGGTGACTCAGACAGTGATCAGTGGTCAGGTGACCAACATGCAGCAAGCGTTCTGTTTTAAACACCATCCAAGCTATTTTCTACCTCAAGGCCTTTGTACTCACCAACCCTTGTGTCTGGAAAATTGTTTCCCCAGCATTGTGTGGCTGGGGAAACATTCAATCTTCAGATCTTAGCTGAAAGGTTTTTTTCATGAAAGGCCTTTCCTGACTGTCCTGAGTAGAACTCTCCCTCAAATTCTCTTACCTAGCACCTCCTCTGTATGCTCAGAGTCCTCATAATATTTGGTAACATCTTCCTATCTACCTACCTTTCTATATACCTGTTTAGTATGAATCTCTCTATGAGAATATAAATTTCATGAGGACTGGACCATGTCTTTTCAGCACAACACTGTATTTTCAGTACATAGGAGATTTCAGGGCACACAACAGGTACTCGAGAGATATTTTTTGAATGAATAACTATTTAAAAAAATCATCTAAGGTCAAAGGAATAGAGAACCAGCTATAAAAGGATATATACTGAATCATGTCTATTTTCTGAAGCCACATTCTAAAGCGTGACAGATTTTTTTTCAAACTTTTTTTTAAAAATATCAATCTGTGGTAAAGTTGAAAGAATATTAAATGACTCATATGCTGTTTGTAAGAAATAGCCTAACTTTTTCCAGAGGTGATACCGTTTTACATTGCCACCAGACATGTGTGAGAGTTCAGGCTGCTCCACATTCTCACTAAAATTTGGTGTTGTCAGTCTGTTTAATTTTAGCCATTCTGGTGGGTGTATGTTGATATCTCATTGAAGTGCTGATTTGCACTTCCCTGATGACTAACGATATTGAGCAGGCTTTCATGTACTGATTGGTCATTTGTGGATCTTCATTTGTAAAGAGTCAGCTCAAGTCTTTGACCATTTTGTAATTGGATTATTTTAAAATTATCGGGGGGTAGGAATTCTTCATATACTGTAGATACAAGTTCATTGTCAGACACATGTTTTGCAAATATTTTCTCCCAGTCACTCCCTCTCCTTCTGCCTCTGCCTCTCCCTCTCTCTCTCCCTCTTCCTCTCCCTCTCTCCATACCTCTTCCCTTCCCCCTCCCTCTCCCCTCCTCCTCCCCCTCTCCCTTTTTTGAATCATATGAAAGTAAGGTAGGTATAGCCATGAAGACACTTTACCCATAAATACATTAGCATGTATTTCATAAGAACAAGGACCTTTTCTAATATAATGCAATACCATTCTTATACTCATGAAATTTAGCAGTTTTATAAGTATTATGTAATGTAAAGTTCATCCATACTCAGATTTCCCCAATTGTCTTCCTCTCTTAATAATGTCCTGCTTTTTTTAAATTTCAGAATTCAATCAAGGATATACATTAAATTTAATTGTCATATATCTTTAGTCTACTTTAATCTGGAATTGTTCCCTAGCCTTTTTAAACATTTTATTACACCAACATTTTTGAAAAATACAGGGCAGTGTTTTGCACAGTGTCCCTCAGTTTGGAGTTCTTATTTCCTTATTATTAAATTAGATTAAATACTTTGGGCAAGAATTCTGTATGGATAATGTTGTGTCCCTCCTATTGTATTATACAAGGAAGTAAATAATATCAGTTTTCCTTATTAATGAGGCTAAAATTGATGGCTTGTCTAAAGGCAGTATCTCTGGATTTCTTCATTAGAAAGGTACTTTTTTTCCTTTGTAGGGGAAATACATTGTTATTATTGCAAGATGCTTTGAGACTTTGTGAATCATATTTTCCCCAAAAAAATTTCACCCAAATTTAGCATGTGTTGTTGATCTTTACCTGAATCAATCATTATATTGCTGGTTGCAAATGTTTTTTTTTTCCTAATTCAATTTTTCCTATTACATTTATTAACTGGCACATTTTTATTCTTCCCTTATTATTATTTCATGAATTTTTAAAAGTGTGCGTATTAAAATTCATTACTGTCACATTGGTTTTGATAAAGCATCAAAAATTTTAAAGTGCTCATTAAGCGTCATGCTATTTTACAATAAGCTTGAATATGTGAAGCATCAAAAGGAATTCACTTTTTTTTTTTTTTTAAATCCTAAGGAATCCAAACTACCCCAGGTAAGTCAGCTAATTAGCAGGGTATAATCAATACCATTTCCTCTAACTTTTTCATTAACTAACATTTTCATACTCCAAAGCCTGAGCTTTGGAGTAATAACTCCTGAAGTTATTTTTAGAGTTTACCATTACCAATGTATACCATATGCAAATGAAGATCTTTTACCCCATAAATAATTGCTATCAATTGTTAAAATAAATGAGCAAAATTCTCAAATCCAGCAACTGCTTCTGAGTTTCTCCAGATTTCTTTTTCTTTTCATTTTTTCTTTTTTGCTATGCAGTGTTGATGCTGCAGAGTGTGTTTTCAAAGAGTCTTTCCCAGGAGAAATAAGTGTCTCAGTGTGTGTTTACGGAGGCCTTCAAGGATGTTTCTTTGCGGGGGAGTTTGCGTAGTTTCTATGTTGTAGCATAGAAAACTCTAAATTATCCACCCACTCCAACTTCCCCAGTGTTGTAAAGGGGTAACCAGCCTTGGCTAGTGAATCAACGGTAATAGTTTAAAAGCTCAGTGAACATCTGTCGCTGCACTGGTTGCAGCTCTGTAAATCAATTTGACATCTAGGAGAAGAATCTAATTTTTGACATTTTCAAATTTTATTCATTCCATAAATATTTATTAAGTGTCTTATATTCTGGGCCAAGGGAGGACCCAAGTTTTATAGGACTACGTACTTATATAATTTTGATGACTCTTTAAGAAAATGAATACAAAGTTACAAATACATATGTAGATATAAAATCAACATTTACTTAGAATAGCAAAGAAATTATAACAAATTAAAATTTTAAAAGTGGCCAAATAACATTATAAAATACAGAAAAATATACTTTTATTAAATAGCTATCTGTCAAACTTTTATATTTTTTCATTTTCTTGCATACTCCGATTATTCTTTATATGACAGTGTTTTAGAGTTATGTTTTCTAAAGAGAGTAAAAAGATAATTCAATCTTTTCTCTAGCATGTTGATAGAAATTTAGTTTTCAAATTTGATAGTTTGGAAAAGTTTATTTCAGCTTTACAGCTTTTTATTGGGAATATCAATATATATATTTTTAAGACTCAAATTTTGGAAAGATGCTATCAAGTTTTACATATGAGCTTTAAGATTTCAGGACATTACACGTTTCTTATACAGTGACAACATTTGAACTTTGTTGCCTGTGTCCTTTTTATAGTGGCATTTTATGACTTTTTTTACCTTTATATTTGTCAGTATTTTGTATCAAATCAATAAGAAATTTCAATTTTTTTTCCAAGGTGATTTACTCTTTATTATTTGCATTATTAAATAATCTAAGAGACTTCATCATAAATACTCAAAGCACATCTCTTTCTCTCCATAAACTGGTTGTGAAGGGGTAACCAGCCTTGGCTAGTGGTTTTGTATGTCTTTTGTCTGATATTGCCAGGCTTGATTATGAGAAGACATGTTATATATGATAACATGTGATCCATTATGCTGAGACAAAACATGTGAATTCATACATAGGGGCACTTGCTGTTTGTAGTACAACTACAGGTTTGTGCCCTACACAAGGTTTCTGGTAAAGTTCATTTTGTATGAAATCCTCAAAAAAAAAATAAAATATAAAATTAGAAGTTGTATACATAATGGAATACTCTGAATTATTGAGTCTATTCTTGACAGAAGAGAACTTCCATTTTTAAGTAGGCATTGATGAGAATTGAATCCTTTAATCGCAGTTTTACACATCTGATAATTGGAAGAATTTTTTAATGACTTGCTTCTGATTCTCTACCACTGTCTCCATACTTTCATTGCTAGGAACTGCAGGATTCATTCTTTGCACAATATGGCCTCTGGCCCTGTGTCTTTGTATTATGACACCAGTAGTCCTGGGAGCCATTCCTGTACCAGGATGGAAATGAGGACTGTGAATCACATAAATATATCTGCATAAACCCAAACTAATATATCCCCAAATCAACTTCTTCTTAGCTAAATCCTCAGCTAAGTGGGAAGAAAGTATGACAAAAAGAAGTCAGAGTGGATTAAAAAAGTTAATACCTGTAAAGTACATGGACAAGTGCTGGGCTACTAATGAGGCACCTGAAGATGTTAGCTGAAAACCCATCCTCATCTTCATCCTCATTCTCTCCATCACTTCTATACATGTTTTTATAGCCTTTTCAGTTTCTGGTGGCCTGGGACTTGGAATTCTTTATAAATAGCTTCTTCTTATTTCTACTTCCTTTTCCTTTTAAAACCTAGATTTCAAAAACTTTAGAGCTGGATGAGCCCTTAGAGAACATCTGCTCCACACCTTCATTTTATAGATGAGGAATTTGGGGCTGATGGTTACTCAGCTAGTTAATAGCAGAACAAGGACACATGTCTTTTAGCACCTTATACCATGTTTCTTTTCTCTCAAGTCTCACGAGTAAATCTCTATCAGACTACACTCAGCCTCCCAGTTTCAATGGACCCCTTCCCCCCAAATTGATATTTTTAAGTTAGAATAGTCAATACACTTCTAAGATGCCACATAATGGTGTTTCTGTACTCATTTTGATAGGACTTATAGCAGAGTGAACCATGTCATGAACACTCTCACAGGGAATGGAAACTCATCTTATGAAGAGGTACGCTTTCCACAGGCTTTGTGTTTTCTTTCCCTTAGCAGGGAAGGAGCCTACATGTCAGCTGCCTGGCCTTCCTCTGGGCCTTGGTTTTTAATCTCCAGGGAGGCGAGGCCGACAGAATGTCATCTCTTCTCCTGCTTAGGAAAGAAGCTGTGAAATAAATCTTTATTGCTTACGTGCCTTATGTTGCTTAGTATCAGCTGTATCCATAACACCATGACATATTTAAAATACTGTTACATTGGAATAATTTTTTTAAAGGGATCCTGATGTCCCTAAATACCCCCAATAGGCATTGTGATGTTACATCAGTTTTTATCTTTAATTGTATTGATTTCCCTGAGAAAACTTAAGTTTATGGATATGTGCCTAAATACTGTCCTTTACTGATCTGAATTTTTCAGCTGTAAGTTTTAGGAACCTCTTAATTGATTCAAAGAGGGGAAGAGAAAAGAGCTAATATATATTCACCGGCTTTTAAGTAGTGGGTACTTTATAAATATCCCAATTGAATCTTTACAAGGACTTTGGGAGGTAAGGAGCTTTAGACATATTTTATATTTGAGTAACCTGATCAAGATTGTATCCTAGGATATTTTGAAAAAGTTTTTTTTGATAACTAAACTTGAAATAAAAAATATTCACAGATAAGGGTTTTTGTAAGATCATTTTAGTAAAGCTTGTAGAGAGACCAAAACAATGTGTTCCAATTGAGAAGACCAGGTCGAGGAAATGAAAGGATGAAACTGCGACCACACTAACAGCCATGTCACAGTGCTGGGCAGATTTGAAGAGACCTCTACAAATTTGGGCCCTTTGCTTTGGAAGGTGGATTATGAAGGACATCTTTGGTTATTTGTTATGAGTTCCTCTTGTTTCCTATCCTTCCTTCTTGTCCTCTCCCTCCTTCTCTTTATTCAGTACCTTTCTGTGGCAAATAACAGGTATTAAATTAGATTTCCTGATACCCTCCAACTTGAAAGGCAAAGGCACAGGCAGTACCCTCCTGGCAACTATTTATGATATCTGTCCTTCCAGAGATTTGCCCTGTGGCAGCTTCGATCCATTATCAGCTCTTCTTTTGCCCATATTTGCAGCTCCCCAGGACCTAGGGAGGAAAAAACAGATCTCAGATATGCTAAGTTCCAAATCAAGACTTAATTAATAAAATCACTCGTCCACTTGCCCTTGCTTATTACTGCATCCTGTCCCAGCTGGGATGGGAAAAGAGCATTGGTCATGCTGTCAAAAGCAGACTAGATTTCTCCACTGCTATTTCTTTCTTTCTTAACTACAAACAAAAGAAAACACTATACACAACAAACAGACAAAATTGACACTAGGTTAGAGTGCATATATTTTGTACTGTTTTCATACTTCACGTGTTCAATCATATTTGTCTTAGCAAATGTGATTAGAAGTGTTGCTTTTCCTTCTTTTCCCACCTTCTGGCATGAGATTTATAGGTAAAGATTAAAAGACACTGAATCTCAAAAAAGTTTCTTCTGCTCAGCACATATGCCATCTTCTTGCCCTCTTCCTGATCCTGGTCCTGGTCCCCTCCCTTGCCTCTCTCTCTCTCTCTCTCTCTCTCTCTGCCTCTCCCTCTCCTTCAATTCGGGGCTTAGAGAAATCTTTCACTCTTCTTTTGACAGGTGTCAGGCACTATGAGCTCATTTAAATGAACTACCTGGGGGAAACTAAATTTTTTTTCAGGAGAACAGTAATTTTGATGACAAGTGCCAGGACACACCAGATGGCACGACTGAAGAAACTCTTATCAGGCATCACGTTCCAGGTGGCCTGTCTCCCCCCGCTCCCCCCATTCTTATTTGTTCATGCTTGACCCAAATGAAAATATTGAAATGAAGTTCTTCTTGGAAGTTGTCAAGAAAAAGAGATGATAGTGACTCTGCATAAGATGTCTACATCCCCACCAAAGTATAGCCAGTATTTACTATTACTTATGCTTATTATCACTGATGCTTCCCAGACCCTTTTGGGCACATATTTGAAGAAACTTCAATGATGAACCCTGCTAGTTGTTTAATAAATAGATCTGTTACATAAACTGTAAAAAAATTGACGTTTTGGACAATTCCCAATCCTGGCTAACATTTGGCAGTTCTTGCCAAGATATGACTGAAGTGTCCTCAAACATTCTTCTTCATTTGCCACACAGTCTGATTGGTTTTGTTGGCTCTCACTTGCTGGAGAGCGAATCTATTGACACAAATGTCATGGGAAGGTATTTAGTGGAAGGTGAAATTTTTTTCATTCCATGTAAAACATTCTAAAATTCAAGGCCAGAGCACTGTGGCAGGCCCTAATCTATGAATCATTATATCCTTAACATCCCCCAAGAACAGGAAGAGAGAGATCAACCTTTATAGACACGGGCGGAATTTCTCCTCTGAACACTGGTAATTCATGTGACATTTGCTGTTTGCTTATGTTTGCAGTGAAATTCTTTCCTTCAACCTTGCACTGTGCTGTTACCGGTCACTTAACAGACCCAGAAAAGCAATACGAGTTGATGTTTTAGGTACACAAACAGAGCAGATGGTTTTAATGCTAGGCATTGATTTTTTTTTTTTTTTTTTGGTCAATATTTGGTTCACATGAGAACCTTTATTTTTCCAGCCTGTAAACTTTGGCTCTGAATTTATGTATTTTGGAAGATTTGATGCTATTGGTAATTCAGCAATGAAACTTATTCATGGAAAAGTTTTATTGTGAATGAAGAAGAAAGTACCAAATAGTGCAGACAACACACACTTTTCTTTATTATTTAATTTTGTACTAAACAATACATGTGCTTCGTATTAGGTATCCCATGGTTG